>NW_004524734.1:3478596-3527491 GCF_000260255.1 Octodon degus | reverse complement strand
AATAATAATAATAATAAACACATTGCATACTGCCTTCCTAGTGGTTATTTGTTGTATAAGATGCAGACATGTTATCCTATTTACAAACACTATTAGAACAAATCCCTCTATTCATTGAATTAAGAGAATGTAGCTGTATATCTATCCTAACCATTTTGAATATACAGATACAAAATGATCATTCATCTGTATACTCTTTTTTTGTTTAGTTCTGTCATTTAAATATTACAGGTGTGTGAACTCATCAAAACATTCCAAAATAGTCCAGTAGTCCATAATAGTATTGGGTCTTCCGCTTGACTGGCAATGTCAGAAGTTGTTGACCTGAGTTCCCTACAGCTCAACATAACAACATGGCTTTATTTCTTCTACTTCATTTTTATACTTTTCTGCTGAATGGTTAAGACCAAGATAAAGCAAGACCTATGTAACAAGAATTAAAGCTTTTGGATCTGATAAGGTCAGTCAAATCCCCTCAGGACTTATCCTGAGATCCTGTATCTCAGTTTGTAGATCCTTTGTCAGTGTCAGCCATGTGGATGAGTCACGGCCATTGCTTGGCCAATTTGCTCTCTGTGAAAGCCTGAAAGAATGTTTTCTCTATATAGGACTCTCCTTAGGCACACTCTACATCATGGATCACTTTCCTCTTTGGCCCCATACTCATAAGTAAAATAAACCAGACACAAATGTGTAAATATCGTATCGTTTCCCTAGTATAAGAACTCAAAAGAAGAAATACAAATAGAAAGGTATAATACAATTAAAAGGAAAGCAACAACTTGAGGACTAGACAATGAAGAGAGCAAGAAGAGCTAGGAAACATGACAGAGGCAAGCTATACAGTTATATGTTCAAGATGGGTAAGGCAATGAACCTGAGAATCTTCAGAAAATTTTCAAATCTAGCAGTTAAATTGGAAGGATTCTTACCCTGACTATATATGGTGACACCTGTGAACTAAGCAACTGCACTGAAGATGGCAATTTGTAATAGGTTCATCTTGGAGTACCTGTCATTCTGGTCTTCTGCATACGTGCTGCTTGTCATGACATGCCAGTTGCTGCCATGCTGTCTCTCAGGTAGATGATTGTTTAAAAAGGAAGGGGGTGGTGAATGAAGGCAGGAGACAGGAAAAGGAGTGTTGTGGGACTGTCCTGCTACCTGCTACAATGCTGCATATGGTTAGATTTCTGGACTTATGTGTAAACATATATAATTCTTTATTTCTATTTTTTAAATATATTTTAATTTTTTAAATTTTTTTTGTCATATTCTGTAGGGACTTAAAGTTTAACATATCATTACTTGATGAAAAATACCTGTTCCATGTTATGCCTAAGATGTTTGATACTCAGTGAGGTCAAGCTCAACAGCCTAGGTTGTATTGTACTAACCATAAACTTCTCTTCTGGAGGGTTAACAACCTAAGATTGCAGACCAAAAATTAGAGAAAAAGAAGAGCCTCAAGGAAAGCCAACATTTTGGCCCTACCCTTCCAAGGTCAATTAAGACTCAAGACATATGAGAACTTGTACTATAACATCATGTAACTCAGCTGTGTCCCAAATTTTCTGATCAATTCTTTTTTAACAAAGCCTCTCTCTCATCCCTTATCATCAAAAATATGGTTACTTCAGACCTTAACATACATCCAGAGTCTCATTTATTCATTTATTTGTTCAACTGTTTATGTGTTCTAAATACTCTATAGAATCATTACTGCTATGGTGGAACCAGTGTCTGCCAAAGACCCATGTGTCAAAGCCTTGGTCCTCAGAGTGGCACTCCTAGGAGGTGGTGACAGCTCTGAGAGGGAAGACACCTCACAGAAGGTTTGCAGGACATTGCGGGCCCACCCTGGAAAGGGCCTGCCTCTTCCTCTCCTTTGCTTCCTAGACATGAAATGAGTGGTTCACTCTGACACATGCTTCTGCCATGCTACGCGGCCTCATCAAAGGTGAAAGCAACTGAGCCAACTGATTAGGAACTGAAACCATACAACTATGAGTCGAAGTAAGTCTTTTCTATTAATAAGCTGGTTACTGTCTTAGTATTACAATATGGAAATTTTTCACTTAAAGAAAAATACCATGAAATATCTGAACTGATGAGTCACAAAACTTCAACTGAATTTTTTTTTTCACTTTTTTGGCATGCTAATTATACATTTAAGTTTAAATACCCTGTTTAATGGCCATTTTTAAATTCAAGCACTACCACTGGTCAGTTTCGTATGATAGACTAAAATTATGTTATCTACAGTGTAAGTATGTTGAATTCTTTTCATTAAGGTGCATAGTAAATGTACAGATAGTCATAGGCTACCGTTTTGTAATGTATTACATTTTTAATCTGTTATTCCTAACCTGTTATAAATGTTTGCAGAGAAAAAAGCATTGAATTTGTCTAATGATCTGTAAACTTATGCTAACTTCTACAAGTAGGAATTCTAAATAAAATTTTTAAAAACAAAAAAAAAAAAAAACAAACAAAAAAAAGCTGGTTACCGCAGGTATTTTGCTAGTGACAGCATGCTGACTAGCACTAGTATCATTCTGAATCATAAATTTTTAAAGAGTTGTAACTTGTATTAGTAAAACTACAAAGAATTAATTTTTATGATACCAGTTTAAAAGTATTTTCACTAAAATCTTAGAAAATTAAGAAGTGATATGGATACCAAAATGATAATAGTAAGGAAATAAGGGAAACACTGGAACAAAAATAGGTATATTCACAGTATAAATACAAATGCATAAAATCCAAGCACAATGAAAAATACCTTTCATATGAACTTTCACTTCTTTTGCTAACTTATTTTCAACTAAATCCAGACAAGACTGAACCTACACACTTAGAAATAATAATCTACCTTATTTTTAAAGTTAAATTGCACAGATTTCATAAGCTCTGAAAGTTCAATTAAAAAAAAAAACACGTTTCAAAATACATTTTTGTAAATAAGGCATTTTAACTTACCTGGGACTTCTGTCCTCACAGGAATATGCACACAACTCAATACGTTCAATTTTCTCTGGCACTGAAGAGCTCATAATTATTGGCACCGAAACATAACGCTGATAGTGTTCCAACATTCTTATTATTTTTTCTTTGCTTATCCCATGAATGTTACGCCTGAAAATACCAAGGAACAAAAGGATAGGTAAATTATTGATAAGTGAATTAAAAGGAAAAAAAGAACATATGATTTCCTCGATATACCTATACATTTTTTTTCTTTCATTTCCTTCAATGCTGGGGCTTAAATCAAGGCTTTATACATGCTTCCAAAGCATTCTACCATTGAGCTGTATTTCTAGCCTCATTAATAATACATTTCTAATTCAAAACAATATCAAAACTGGTTCATCATGAAATAATATATGCAATTTGATTCTACTTTCCAGTCTAGCAGGCTGTCCTTTCCAAATACCCTTTGTCAAATTAGGAAAAACAAGGTTCAAATAATTAAAAGAAGCTGCTCTAAGCTTTGCAAAAAATCTCCAAAGGGCCAGGCATAATGGCACACACCTATAGTTCCAGTACTCAGGAGGATAAGGCAGGACTGCCACAAGTTCGAGGCCAGCTTGGGCTAAATAGTGAGTATAAGGCCAACCAGCCTGAATTATAGAGCGAGACTATGCCTTAAAAAAAAAAAAACTCCTAAGAATCTGCTAAACTGTCATTTCAAGGCACTAGTTAATTATAAACTAGTGAGTATAAACATCCCCCTACAGAGGCTTTTACTTTTGCCAATGTGGCAGACTAGAATGCTCTGAAGTATCCTTACATCACAATACAACTAGACCCAAGGTAAAATCATTTCTTTTTTTTTTTTGGTAGGGGTGGGGGGGAGGGTGGCTGGCTCAACTCACCCTGAAGGTGGGGGCTGGTGCAACATGTGGTCCCAGGCATCAAACTATGGTCCCCTGAGCCTGCTTAAGCTTGCCTAAGCAGGCGCTTTAGACTGCTGAGCTATCTCACTGGCCTAGACCCAATGTCAACTAAAATTGAACATGTTATATTACATTTTAAGTTTATACAGAAATCCTGAGGCCTTACCCTGAGGATGCTTTCATTTATATAGCTTCTGGATTTGCATCTACCCAGAGGCCAAATGGTGCCATTTAATTCCTCAAAAGTCTTGTCTTAATGAAAACACCTCACTCGAAACTTGCTTTGGGATTGAATTCAAAGCTTTCTATGTAATATGAGCATTTGTCTCTTGGGAAAAACTGGCTCCCATATTTACCTGTCTCAATCTTGTCTGGTTTCAGATCACAGAGAAGCAAAGAGACAGAAAAAATATGAAAGACAGGTTATGAAACGAAAGACAGAGGAAAAAGATATAGTATCCATCCATTCCAAGTACTAGAAGATAGGCGAGTGTATGGGACAAAAGCAATTTAAAGAATAATGCTCAAAGCTTTTCAGAACTGACAAAAGACCACAATTCCCAGATTTTAGAAGCAAAACAAACCCCAAACCAGATGAAATCCATAACTAAAACACAGTATTGAAACTGTTAATCACCAAAGACTAAAGAATATGAAAAGCAGCCAGAAACTTTTCTAAACATTTTTGAGCTAGTCATTTACAAACAATAAAAACAGAAAAGAGAAGAGAATTAAATATAATCTTCCATAACAAAAATAAATATTAGTATACAATGCATACAGCTAAAAGTATATTACAAGAATAAGGGCAACATACAGCAGGCCAGATAGCTCAGCAGATTACAGCACCTGCAGGTAGACTCAGGGGCCAGAATTCAATCAGCCTCCTCTCCCCACTGGCCCCGCCTCCCAGGGTGCACAGAGAGGGCAATTGAGACTTAGCGGTGGCACATGCCTGTAATTCCAGTTCTTGGGAAGTTCTAAGTAGGCAGATCACTACATGTCAGATCTAGTAGTAAGAACCTCAACACCCTGTAGACCCTTTCCCAAAAAAAAGGAAAACGGGTAACAAAAGGATCTTTCAATTAAAACTCTAAAAAGCAGTTTGGAAAAAAAAAAAAAAAAAAAAAAAAGTTTGACACCAGCCAGCCCTTTACTTGTTTCTAAAAGGTATCAGGCAAAATCTCATTCTGGATTAGAATGGGCACTGTTGATTGGTGTCTAGAATTGGTCAATGTGGCTAAAATTGAGACATAGGTCATGCTTCCATCTCAGTAAATATTTATGGTGGTGACAATAAGGCCTGTAACATTTTGAAGAAAATAAAAATAAAAATAAAAGGTATCAGGCAGAGAGAAATTACATGAAAGGTCTACCATGGCAAAAAAAAAAGGTAAAGCAGTAATGATACAAGTTAATAAAACAAGCACTACTTGTCTACACTATTGCTAGGTAAGATAAAGGGGAACAATTAAGAGTTATAATGGAAAAAACATCCCAGAAAATGACTTAACATTAAGGTTTACATGATAGAAATTATAAGGTAATCACTAAAAGAAGAAGCACAGTGCATCTAATTACCAAGAAGAGAAAAGAATTTAGATTTGATCAAAAAATCCAAAATAAGGGGCCAGGGATATAGCTCAGTGGCATAAGCGCCTGCCTGGCAAGGACAAGGTACCGAGTTAGATCCCCAAAACCATTAAAATAAATAAACAACCAAACTTAGATTGTTTAAAAAAAAATCCAAAATAAGACATACATAATAATAGAAAACAATTCCAACTATACAATTATCTGTGATAGATCACAGAAAAAAATGATTTAAATAGAAAGCACAGTGAAACAGGAAGATCAACTATATGAATAACAAGACACAATAAAAGAACTAAGTTTATCAGTTAAGAGCTAAGTGGAAAGAATAGGGTTTTGTTGTTTGTGGGTTTTTATTTTGCTTTGTCTTGTTTTATTTGATTTGATTTTTTCAGTACTAGGAACTGAACCCAGGGCTCTCACAATGAGATGCATCACCAACCTATTAAAAAAATTATTTCAATAAAGATTCTTAAATATTAATAAGTAAAAATAAAATAATAACTTTAAAAAGAATCTCACTAAATCACTAAATTGCTAGGGTTGGGCTCAAATTTGCAGTCTTCTTGCCTTAGCGTCCCCAAATGCTGGTATGTGCACTACCATGTCTAGCTCCTTTTTATATTTTATTTTCAGACAGGGTCTCCCTAAATTGGCCAGGCTGGCCTCAAGTTTACAATCCTCCTGCCTCACCCTCGCAAATAACTGGGATTACAGATATGTGCCACCATGCCCAGCTAACATAGTTTTAAAAATCTAACCATAGTTGTTATAAGAGATACATAAGGATAGTGAAAGGTTGAAAATAAAAATATTGAAAGGGGAGTAATATTCAAATACTAATAAGTAAAATATAATTCTATTAATATTAGACAAAATGTATTTCATAACAAAAATTATTAAAGATAAAAGTAAATTACTAGGCAAAAGATAAAAGGTTAAATTAAGGTGATAGCAAAATCTTAAGCTCCTATAAACTTCAACAAACACCCTCAAAATACATAAAGCAAAGACAAGAAAACGGGTCGGGGAGCTGGCTCAGTGGAACAAGGGCTTCCCTAGCAAACACAAGGGCCTGAATTCAATCCCTGGTTCTGCAAAAAAAAAAAAAAAAGACAGGAAAACTATTAAGAAAAAAACTGACATGTTCAAGATAATAAGGGGGCAAGCTGGGGAGCTATCTCAGCAATATATGCACCTGCTTGGCAAGCACAAGGACCTGAGTTCCATCCCTGTTACTGCATGTTGTGCTGGCCCCAGAACCTTGGGCATGCAGTGCTGGTCGGAAACATAATCCCAACACTGGAAAGGCTGAGACAGAAGGATCACTGCAACTCGGAACTGTAACCTTGTATTTAATTAATTAATTATACTTTTTAAAAAATAGAGGGTTTTTTTGAACCTCTCTCCCAGTAAAATATTTCACTACTTCTCTCCAAAATACTCATCAATTGGGCAGATTTTAAAAACTACTAAAAAAAAAAAAAGTAGGCATGCTGATGTATGCCTAGAATCCCAGCACTTGAGAGACTGAGGCAGAAGCATCACTATGAGTCTGAAGGCAGCCTGGACTACGTTGTGAGACCCTATCTCCAAAAAGAAAAAAAGGAAGGAAGGAAGGGAGCAAGCAATCAAGACTACTAAAAAGCTATAGAAAATAGCAAACAACAGAATTAATGGATATATGAACACACTATAATTAGTATGCACTCTTGTGGGGTTTTTTGTTTTGTTTTTGCGGTACTGGGGATTGAACTCAAGACCTTGCACTTGCCAGGCAGGCACTTATTCTACTGAGCTATCTCCCTGGCCCTTTTCTTTTTTTCTTTTCTGGCGAAACTGTGGATTGAACTAAGGCCCTTGCACTTGCCAGGCAAGTGCTTATTTTCCTGAGCCATCTCCCTTGCCCCAAGTATGCATTCTTATGAATGGAACACTTACTAAAAGGTAACACTTAACTAGGCTACAAAATGTCTTTAAAAATATCAGAGAGGTCAGGTGTGATGGCACCTGCCTATAATCTCAGCACTCAAGAAGCTGAGGCAGGAGGATCACAGCAAATTCAAGGCCAGCCTCAATCACACAGTGAGTTCAAGGACAGCGTGAACTGCACAGAAGGAATTTGTCTCCAAAAACAAAAAAAAAAAAAAAAAATTCAGAGAATTAGTATCACACAAATCTCACAATCTGACCTACTACAATTAGGTTGAAAATCAGTCTTTCACAAAAGGAAAATATCTAAATGTTTAGGAATTTAAACACAGTTCTAAATAACTCAAGAGTTAAAGAATAAAATTAACCATAATGAAATTTAGAAAATAAATAGGAAACAACAGACAGGATTATATATTAAATGCTGAGAGCAGATAAAGAACTACACAGCAAAATTTATGGTATAAAAAGAAAGGATATTAAAATTCTGAGAAAAGCTAAGTAGTACATAGGAAAATATATCGAGTCAAATGATCATATTAGAAAACAATCTAATTCTTCACGTGAAGAAGTCTTTAAAATAATAGAATAAGTAAAATAAAATATTTTTAAAGGGCCAAGAGCGAATGAAGAAAAGCAAAAATAAACATAAAACAACTTATAGCACATAAGATCAACTGAGTCAAGAACTATTTGAAAGGCTAAAAAAAGCCAATCACTGATGAAAATGATCAAGAAAAAAATGGAAGACAATGTAAACACATAAAGATTAAACAGGGTACCTTAAATGTTAATGCAGTAGAGATGTAAATGGTAAAACACTATTATAGTTGTTTTAATAAAATTTTAATAACTTGATATGATGGGAAAATTCCAACTGAACTTTCTCATAAAACAGTAGATTCAAATAATTTAACAAGTAAATTCGATCAAATATTCAAATTTAGGTAAACTTGGAATAAGAAAAGAGAAAATACCTCCAATTATTTTTATGAATGCAAAACTCTGATACTTAAGTCAGACAAGGAAGATCAAGAAAGGAAAAGCTGCAGGTCAGTCTCACCCTTTTACACAGATGCAGTAAAGACGTACAAATCCTAAATGGATTATAGGCAATCAAATCCAGTAATTATCAAAAGGATAATAAAAAGGAATTAAGGGGGAACAACCCATTTGGGGCCCCCTCCTGTCCCTCTCTCGGACAGGAGCTTTCTTTCCCTCAACAAATATATTCTGCTCATAACTTCTGTTTGTTCCTAAAATTCATTCTTCAGTTTTAGAGAACACGAACTCATGCAGGTCAGGTTGGAAGATCATTTTTCCCTATGTCATTTGGAGGTTTCCTGTATCATTTGGAGGTCACCCACCCGAGATGTTTTTCTCCCTGTATTATTTTGGAGGTTTCCACCGATATCATTCGATAGAGGTATGAGTTTGCTTTTCATAAATTCTGGATTGGGACTTGCTTAGATAACAAATTTTTATGCTTCAAATGTTGATATGTCTTTGCTCATTGCTCATAATTGTTCATGCTTTACATCATACAGTTTTCATATAATTTGGTTAAAATTGCTTTGTCTCTTATATTATTTGCTAAAATGTTGGTCAAAATGTCAATAAATTTAAGTTAAAATATGAAATGTTATAAGGTTATGATATTTCATTAATGGGACATTTTATTACTATTGTGTATTCGTATATGTTGTGTTTGAATGGGCTGACTAAATGTACTGGCATTCCTTGCTTGATATTAGACCACAGCGCTAGAGTAATGTTAGTAAGCATCCTAGTGGATTTTATATAAATTTCTGTAAAATGGGACTTTTAGCCAGTTCAGACTTAAGAAATATACATGCCTGTATATGAAACATGGGACTCCTTTTGCCAATTAAATGACATTAGGTCGGTAGGACAGGTTTCACTGGGATAGATTAGTTCTGATCCCCCTCTACATGCTAGAGGAAATGTCAGGCCTGATCTGGTTCAGTATCCTTTCTTTGACCTTATTTCTAATTTTCCTACCTCTTTGTACTTTCCTTTTTAGAGGCATGTAAAATTAGGAAAACTTTATAGACTGTTCCAACCAAGTAAAACCCTTAGAAAATGAGCGTTTGTTAATGCCAAAGACAGGGAAGTCATTTTAGAAAAAGGACACATACCCCATCTCTGGGTCAGATGAGAAAAAGAGGACTATGCCTGTCCAGGAGAACACATATAAAAGCCATGTCCCGACTTAGTGTTCTGGGCATGTCCCCTTCGGGAGGCTAAACCTGAGACACAGTGGAGAGAACCGACTTCTGGGTAACACCAGAAGGAGCTATTTCCAAAAGCAGCACACTTATCAGACCAAAACACATTCAATGTGAGGGAGGATCTCAATCTTTTCTCCTATGTCTAACCATTTAGGTGCATAGAGATAAGTTGTGGACATTAAAACCTTTAGTGTAAAGTGCTAGGTAATCTTGCTCAGGCTTTTAACTATCCCTTATAGAATTTGGACAACAGTGGTTACTCTGCCAGCTAGTAAATGCTCTTAGAGTAGCTGCCACTCTTTGAAGCAGAGGACAGGTTTCCCTAGCTGTCCTTTGGTGAATCCCCATTGAAGCCAATGGCTGATGGAATGTTGACCAGAGAAACTGTTGGATTCCTTTCTGGAGACTGAGCTCTGGTTGAGTGAGCCAACAGAAACTGAACACCTGAGGGGTCATGGCCAGGGCTACTCTCTGGCAGATACCTAAAAGTGCTTGGTGGAAACTGGCTTTTGACCACTGAAAGATCTCCACTTACCTTATTGTGCTTTTTCTCTCTTTCTGCTAGTAAAATAGGAATTTTACCTGAGCTTTTCAGTAGAACAAGTTAATTAGTCACTCTTCCAAAAATAAGGCTGAGACAGCTTGCAATAGTGGTTATCAGGTAAAGTTTACATCTGTGCCTTATATGGTTTTTTATCTTTATCTCATTTTTTAAATTTTTATTGAGAAATAAATATGACCGAGACAGTTTCACAGCTCATTAATAGGAGTTTTGATAATCAATACACTGTACATTGTTATCTTCTTAGTGGTTATCCATAGTACAAGAAGCAGACAGGATATTCTGTCCAAACACTGTTGTTTTTGTTTTTTTTCAAACACTGTTAGTACACCTCTTTCTTCTCATTGAATTAAGCGAAAGTAGCTGTAAATCATCCTATTTTGTATATATAAATATAAAATGATCTTTCCTTTGTATTTTTTTTTGTCCTGTCAGAGGTGAATATTCTATTGGCATCTAAATACTATAGGTGTTTGAATTCAACTAAACAATCTGGGGGGGGGGACTACCCGCTCGGGCCCCCCCTCCTGTCCCTCTCTCGGGACAGGAGTTTTCTTTCTCTCAATAAACATATTTCCGAGGGGCTGGGGAGATGGCTCAGTGGAATAAGCGCTTCTCTGGCCAGCGCAAGGGCCTGGGTTCAATCCCCGGTTCCAAATAAATAAATAAATAAATAAATAAATAAATAAATAAATTCTGCTCATTAAAAAAAAAATCTAACACTGTCTAGCAGTCTATAATATTAGTGGGTTATCCTCAGAAGTTATTGACTTGAGTCTTTAACAGCTCATCATATTAATATGGATTTACTTTATATACCTCATTTTTATACTTTTCTGCTGGATGGTTAAGACCAAGATATAGCAAGACCTATATAACAAGAAATGTAACTTTTGTATCTGATAAAGTCAGCCAAGTACTCTCAGGATTTATCCTGTAGCCTTGTAGCGCCCTTTGTACATCCTTTTGTCAGTGTCTGACATGAGGATGAGTCACAGCCATTGCTTGACCAATGTGCTCTCTGTGAAAGCTTGAGAAAATGTTTTTTCTCTCCATGTGACTCTCCCCAGGCTCACTTTACATCATTGAACACATTCCTCTGTGGCTCCATAATCTTCTTGATCAGAAAATTTGGAGCACAACTGAATTACATGTTGTTACAGTACAGGTTCTCCTATGTCCCGAGTCTTCACTGACCTTGAAAGGCTAGGGCCAAAATGTTGGCTAACCATGCAGCCTTTCCTTTTCTCCAATTTTGATCTGCTAACTTAGGTTGTTAACCCTCCAGAAGAGAAGCTAATTATTAACCTGCAATATATGCAGTTCAGTTTACCCTACCTGTCTAAATATCAAACATTTTGGCATACCATGGAACAGGTATTTTCCATCAGATATTGCTATGTTGGACTTTAAGTCCTTACAGAATATGAAGGAAAAATAATTATATAAAAGTAGAAATAAGAGGTGAGTGCGTCTTGGGTTCTGGCCAAGCAGCGAAACAGCCTGGGCTTCTTCGCTGAGGAAATGATTGATTCTTTTCAATATGGATGGTGGGGATGATGGTAACCTTGTTATCAAAAAGAGGTTTGTGTCTGAGGCAGAATTAGATGAACGGCGCAAAAGGAGACAAGAAGAATGGGAGAAAGTTCGAAAACCCGAAGATCCCAAAGAATGTCCAGAGGAGGTTTATGACCCTCGGTCTCTCTATGAAAGGCTCCAGGAACAGAAAGACAGGAAGCAGCAGGAGTATGAGGAGCAGTTCAAATTCAAAAACATGGTTAGAGGCTTAGATGAAGATGAGACCAACTTCCTTGATGAGGTTTCTCGGCAGCAAGAGCTAATAGAAAAGCAATGAAGAGAAGAAAAACTGAAGGAACTCAAGGAATACAGAAGTATCTCAACAAGGTTGGAATCTCTGCAGAAAACAAAAAGGAAATGGAGAAGAAACTGCCTGTGAAACCAATAGAAACCAAGAACAAGTTCTCCCAGGCAAAGTTATTGGCCGGAGCTGTGAAGCACAAGAGCTCAGAGTGTGGCAATAGTGTGAAAAGACTGAAGCCAGACCCTGACCCAGATGATGAGTCAAGAGGCCTCATCCTGTGTGTCTCTTGGAAGTACTTCCCTGAGCGGCCCGTCCATTCACTGCCCCTCCGCTGCTGTCTGCATCGGCATCCTCCCAGGCCTGGGCACCTACTCTGGGAGCAGCGACTCTGAGTCCAGCTCAGACAGTGAAGGCACCATCAATGCCACAGGGAAGATCGTCTCCTCCATCTTTCAAACCAACACCTTCCTTGAGGCACCCTAGCTCCTGTCCTTCACACAGCGAGTCCCCCTAGAATGGTCAGACTGTCTGTTCTGCCACCAAGCATTTGTAACCTCCCTCCAAAAACTCCTTTGCTGGCCCCCTGTGCACACTGTGAAACTTCTAATCTCACCTAAAAATGTGCCAGATCCACTTGTGGCCAGAACTGTGTTTGGTCTCCTCTCCACAGTAGTACAGATGACCAAACCAGTTTCACTGCCTCTTCCTCACTGACATGGTAGGGTGGGTGCGGCCCCGGCAGAGGCGCCTCTGACGCTGCCTGGGGGGATCACACTGCTGGCTTGCAAAGGGTGCTGCTGGGTTTTATTGCTTTTTGTTTTCTCTTTTTCCTTTCCCAACAACACAGAAAGCAAGGGCAGTTGTTGTACAGGTGTTACTTAAAATTTATTGTAGACAAGTATGTTGTTTGGTTCGACTGCATTGTGAAGCATGTCGAGACAAAGCTGACTGGTGGTGAAGCGGAGATTGCCCTGGAACTCAGCCCTCCGTGATGTCGTGTGCTAAGTACAAATAATGGAATCTGTCTGTGGAGGATGTCAGTCGACACCAGCCTTCATTGTGAAGTTTTCCTCACTGTTGGCACTCTTCTCCTCTCTCCATCCAATCCCCTTTGTATAGGAATGGACTGGTAACAAGCAAGCTTCTACTAAGATTTTTGTCTGCCTGGCAAGTTATTTTGTTTCTGATTTTAAAAATAAAAGATGTAGTTTATGATTCTAAAAATAAATAAATAAATAAATAAAAGTAGAAATAAGCATTTACATATTTTTACCAAGAAATTTAGAAACCTAACCATATACGGAATTGTAAGTCCTTATACCAGGGAGACAATACAATATTTACAGATGTGGGTCTGGTTTATTTCACTAATAAGTATATTGTGCCTTATATGTTAACAAAGTAAAGAATTTTTGCCAGCTATATTGTGTTTTTACCAACATGTAAACTGTGATTGTTAGATGATAAATGTTTCACCTGTGAGCTTCAAGGTTAAATCTTGTCTAGTTGTTAAAAATGTTTACCTAGGTGATCAGATGGAAACAAGTGTCTGAAAACTTGGCTCAGTGCACAGGGCCAAATCCTTCCAGTCAATGGTTCTATCTCTAGAAGTGATCTTTGTAGCCTGAGAAGTGCTCACTTCTAATTGACCTTTTATGCCATAGTTATGCTTTCTTCTGCAGATATTCTGGTCATCAGACCAATTATAACTTACACATATTCAATAAGAGTAAGGTGAACGGGTTATGAGATGTTTCAGGAGACAGGAATTGCGCACCAGTTCAAGGGTGAATAGGCTGGTGGAATCTTGTCTCCCTTCTCTCCAACAGGAACATCCACCTGCTCTGGAGAGGGCTACTCAGGGACGCTTGGGTGGAAGAATCAATTAGAAAGAAGGTGGGGATGCCCAAAAAGGTAATTTCTATTAAATTCCAGGTTATCTCACAGCCAAAGTCTCTTACTCCTTTAGAGTGTGCTTCATTGGACACCAGAAGACATTTGATCCTAACATGCTAAAAAAGAGCTATGTAATCCAAATGAAATGCAGAGAAAAGTATCAATTATGATGTTATTTTGTAACTAGAAAGATGATGTAAAAAGGAAAATGGTAAATGTCTTATGTTCAGTTTTTGTTTGCATTAAGAAGGTTATTGTTATTTAAGTTTTAAAATGTAGATGTGAGCAACAGAAATACCAGGCAGTTCAGCCTTTCCCATCATTGTTAAAAGTAAGGTTTCCCCTATTTGCCTTTCTAGTCTAGAGGGTGTGGTCTTCTAAAACAGCTGTAATCCAGGCCTCTACAGAGGTACTCTCATTCTTAGCTAAATCTATGAAGCTTTTCAAGGACAATACCTTTCAAAAAAGTAAAGAGGCAGTTTAAAACAGTTCATGGGCCTTAGATTACCCTGATAAGTACATTGATGTCTTTAGACAATTTACTCAGACTTACGAACTAGATTGGAAAGATGTAATGTTAATCTTAAACCAAGCTTTGACGTCTATGAAAATAAAGGCATTACAAGCTGTTACTGCATTTGGAGAGGAATAACATATTGTTAATTTTAAAGAGCCAAGAAATAGACAACCAGTGGAACTTCCAGTTCCCACTGGAGCCCAAGCAGTTAGACCCCTGGTCACCTAATAGCCAGACAAACAACTAAAAAAGACATTTTCTTTCAAATGTGCATTCTTAAAGATCTAAGAACTATTACCAAGCCTTCTAGTTATTTTAAATTTTAGCTATTTACCAGGAGAAAGATGAACACCCCTCTGATTTCTTGTAATGTTTAATAGAGGCATTGGTAAAGCATACTTCGTGAGACGTTAATTCAATAGAGGGGCAGATGACTCTTACAAATAAGTTCATTACTCAGTCAGCTCCAGAAAAGAGTAACAAAAAATAGCTTTTGCTGCAGACAACTCATTTGATACTTTAGTAAAAACTGTTTAAGTGTCCTATAATTGGAACTGGGAAAAAAAACAGGCAGAGAAAACAAAAAAATAAAAAATGGCTGCCATTATTGCGGCCTCAAAACAGACCCTAAGACTGATTCTCTTGGCTCCAAGAAGAGCTCAACAATGAAGAGGTTCATCTGCTACTGCTGTCAGAAACAAGGCCACTGTAAGACGGACTGCCTTAAGAGGCCCACAAGCCATGCCCTGACTGCCAAGGCAGCCACTAGGAGTGAGACTGCACTCTGAGGCAGAGGCCTCAGAGCTCAGACTCAGCTTCCCAGGTGGTCCAGCAGGACTAAAGGCCCTGGGCCTGCCTCCTCCCTCTGGCCAGACAGTCTCTACCTGTTATCTCCACAGAGGAGCCCTGAGTAATCATAGCTAAAGGAAAAAAAAAAAAAAACAAAAACAGCGTATTGCTGGACACTGGCATAGTTCTCTTTGTCCTTCTCCAACCCTGATTTTCCTACAGTTGTGGTACCTCAATAAAAACAGACTTTAAAAGACATCTTGCTTTAGCTGTAACTGAGATATTACAATATATTCAGGTTGCTTACTAATCAAGATTATGCTAAGCCTAGTTTTTACAAACGCAATATATATTGTTGTTCATGTACAAGGACTTAAAAGGTATTTCATTGGTTTAATCTGACTAAATGCTATGTATTTCATGATAAGTGTATGTTAGTCTGGTTGATTTCTGATGTAATACAGGTATTTCATGTTGATAGTAAATATATGTGTGACCTCTTCCCTAAAGCTAGAGGGACTTACAACAAATTGTCATACTCCATGAATAAATGGGTCTAAGAGCTAGTGAGTTACCATTGCTAGGTCTCAAAAAGTTTATAAATGTACCTGTTAGCTCAAATGTTCATGCTTTGATTATAATGTGTTCTAATCACTCAAAAAATTTGTTCTTTCCTAGAAGATCATACAGGTAAAATCTAAAACCAAAGTTATATTTTGCTCAGTGGACCCCTGGTGTCTGACACAAGCTTCAGACGTTAGAAGGGTATACAGGAATGAATTTGTCTGAGTTAAGGTGTTTCATAGTAAAAAGGATACAGAATGGAATTATAGACGAAAAATAAAAATAGTGACACTGGCAGCCTAAGGGAGCGAAGACCAGTTAAGAAACCAAAAAAAAAAAAAAAAAAAAAAAGTTATGCTTTCCTAGATCCGAACAAAAAAAAGGGACATTTCAAGGAAAAATGTCCAAAGCTGCTGAAGAAGGAAAAAGAAGTGTTCATGATGGAGTCAGAAAAAGTTTCAGACTGAGGTGGTCATGGGTCTTCCCCTCTCAGCCTGAGGGAACCCGTGTTAACAGCCAATATTTAAAAAAAAAAAAAAAAAAAAAAGCCTGTTAGGGCCAGGGAGATGGCTCAGTGGAATAAGCGCTTCCCTGGCAAGCACAAGGGCCTGAGTTCCATTCCTGGTTCCGCAAAAAAAAAAAAAAAAAAAAAAAAAAGAAAAAGAAAAAGAAAAAAGTCTATTAGACATTTGTTAAAAGCTCATACAGATTTGTTGGTAGTTACCCAGCCAATGACCCCACTTATATTTTTTATTTTTTTTTTAGTGGAACCGGGGATTGAACTCAGACCCTTGCACTTGCCAGGGAAGTGCTTATTCCACTGAGCCATGTCCCCGGCCCCTGACCCCACTTATAAACTGGAGAGTACTTGGTGTTTTCCCTATTTCTGTCAATTCATGTGCCACAATAACAAAATTGATGAGACATAAAGGCCAATTTGTTTGAGACAATACCCAATGGCCATGGAAGATAAAAGGGATTAAACCCTACATTTAAGATATCTGCTAATGAACCTATAAAAAGTTCTAACTCGTCTTTTTCATAATTACCCTGTTGTGATTATTTGACTTGTTTCTTTGGCTTTGTCTCCTCCAGACTCAAAGCTATATGTTCATCCAAGAGAAAAATGCCTGTCATCTATTGAGGGCCTTTAGATAGAACCTCTAAAGAATACATCTGACTGCCAATCAACAACTACAACCCCTTTCAGCCTGAAGAAGCCAGAGCAGTCATCGCCCATGCTTCCCTAATGGCAGTTCGGGTTACTTCTTCAGAGGGGGAAATGTTACAGGTGGCCAAATAAGATAAAAATATTATAGGCAGTCAGACAGGGCCAGGCCCTCGAAGGAGACAGCAAAGAAGATGATGCCTTACAACTGTGGGAAGGGGCGGATGCTCCTGCTGTGAACCAGACCTACAGACCTAAAGGCCAAACAAATGCTAAAAGAGTAGCACCTGGGATTGATATTCTAAATAGGTATCGAACACCTGGAAAGACCCAAGTGAGTCACTAGCCCAACTCCCAACGGGAAGAGACCCTGTCCCGTATTCCAACTCACAACAGGAAGAAACCCTTCCTGTATTCATGGCTGCTTACTCCGTGACTGGTCCTGGGCATAATCAATTTTACCTGAGCAATGGTGCTTATAATCTCATTGGTTGACCATAGTTTTGTCCCACCCCACATCCACCTAAGCAAGTTCCCCTTTTCTCTACTTTAGCCCCACATGGTTTTACACTATAAAAGTCCCTGGAAAAGACAGCTTCCCAGGGAACAACATGTTCGGGGCCCCCCCTCCTGTCCCTCTCTTGGACAGGAGCTTTCTTTCTCTCAATAAATATATTCTGCTCATAAAAAAAAGGAAGTGTTGAATATGTTATAACAGGGATGAACTATAAAACATTATGCAAAATGAAAGATGCCAGACATACAAGTCCACATAGTATACAATTCCATTTATATACAACATCCAGAACTAAAAAACCTATAGGAAAACAAAACAGATTAGTGGCTGCCAAAAGGAGGGAAGAACTGGATGAAGGAAACACTAGCAAGTGTGCAGTTTCTTTTTGCTGAACTGTAAATGTTCTAGAATTAATCAAACAGAAACTGTGAGGTTGAAACTGAAATTACTTATAATTACCAAGAAGAAAATACCCTAAAATTAAGGTAGGGATGTTTCTAGGGAAATACTGAAGACAAAGCAAAAAACACTATATCCATGTCCTAAGTAACATTTTTTATTACAATCAAGCAACCAAATAAATAAAAACATAACCCTAAGTGGTAGGAGGGTAAACTATCTGGACATCTGGATATTTTTTATCTTTTCAATTTTTATTTCCTTTCCACTTTCCAGTAAATCACTAGGCAGCAGCAGGTTCTTGCCAGGAGCACACAACTCAACTGTGCCAAAGTCTCAAGCCTGCTGTACTCCCAGATATGAATGCATTATTAAGAAGAAATAAAGTACTGAGTATATTAAGACAACAAATTTTAGAAACAAAGCTATACTTATAAAACTAGAAAGAAAACACAATCAAGCTTGTTGTCAATTTTTTAAAATGACAAACCTGTAATAAAATTAATTTTGCTTCATTCATCATTTATTTATTTATTTGGTTGTTACATTATGTATTATTATTAAATGTGTTGCTCAGATTAACAGGTATAGGTATGCAAATTGAACAAATAATTGAACATTAACATTTGTTCTCAATAAACCTTTTTTCTTATCCTTTTCGCTTTTTTTAAACTTATTTTAAATCATTCATCATTTATAAAGGGAAAAAATCTAAATGGACTTTACAAATGAAATAAAAACATATTAGCCCCCAAGTTTTACCTTGCAAGTTCCTTTGGTCTGAACTTCCACCATGTGTCTGGTTCTCGGAAAAGGACTTTATATTTATGTTTCTGTGACTACATATAAAAGACAAAAACATAAGTAATTGTTTCCATAAATTATTTACATTATTTCTAAATTTACAGCATATTAAAAATGAAACCACCTCAAAAGATGTTTTGATAGGTACATTAAACTGATAAAACATACAGTATCTGTGACCTGGCAATTAATATCCAGTAATGTACACTATTGAAAAATATGCTAAGTAGGCCAGTGAGATAGCTCAGTGGACTAAGCATTTGCTTAAACAAGCGTAGGGACCGGGGTTCAATCCCTGGCACCACATGCCAAGCCAGCCCCACCCCTGGGTGCACTGAGCTGGCAATCAAGACCAGGCACAGTGGCACACGCCAGGAATCCCAGCACTGGGGAGGCTGAAAACAAGAGGATCACTATGAGGCCGAGCTAGATAGTGAGACCCTGTACCAAATTAATTAAAAAATAAAGAAAAACAAAAATATGTAAGAAGAAATATGGACACCTATACCAAACTTGTGCGCATACACATACATTGACACACATGAATGCTAGGATATCCAGTTCACTATTATTTGTAAGAGGAAAAATACTACATAGTAATTTATTAAATTCATCTTGTGTTAATGTGAGAAAGTCCATCCATTATTGAAATAAACAGAGCTCTTATTTGGGCAATTTGTATGTGCATAGAAAACTTCAGCAAAGATTTCCAAAAACACTATTAAAAGCATTTACCTGCAGGGAGGAGGACTTCAGGGTTTTTGGTTTTGTTTTGGGTTTTTTTTTAGTTTGAATATTTATCATATATATCCATTAACTTTTATAACTTTACAATTACTTCAGGGCTTGGGAAGTAGTAATTCCCACTGGTAGAGGGCTCATCTACTATGTGCAGGGCTCTGGGTTCAATCCCCAGCACTGCTAAATCAATAAATAAATGAAACTGTTAAATTATTTCAAATAATTGCCATTACATTTGTTTGCCAGCTTGCTCTTCACTCCATTTCCCTGCCAGCTAGGTCTGTACTTCCCTGTTCCCTTCTGAATGGGAACTAAGAATAGTTCTTTTTACTTTTAACAAAAGACAAATGAGAGGAAATAAAAAAATATGTGACAGAGGTTGTATGTGGCCCATAAAATCTAAAATTCTTACTTGCACTTCACAGAAAAGTAAGCCTACCTCATGGCCTACTAATAAAAAAAACAGCATACATCATGTTATAACAGAAACAAGGGTGAGGTGGATGTAAAAAGTGTCTAACTAGGCAAGGCAAAAAGCCAGGCATGGATGCACACTTGTGGGGAGGCTAGAGGACTGCAGGTTACAGTCTCACCTAGACCACTTGGCACAAAAGCCTCAAGACTGGAGTAGAGGGGGATGGGGAGATGGCTCAGCGGAATAAGCACTTCCCTGGCAAGCACAAGGGCCTGAGTTCAATCCCCGGTTCCACCAAAAAATAACAAAACAAAACAAAAAAAAAGACTAGAGTAGAGTGGAGGGTGTAAAAAGAGCAAGTCCATCATAATCCAGGCCAACCTGGGCTGTGGGAGGAGTGAAAACACTCCAAGCTAGAGATTAAAGAGTCTGGCAATCTGAGGGAATTGAAAATGAGTTTTCAGAATTCAGAATTTCTCAGAACAGCATCCTTTTTTTTAAAATTTGAATAACAAAGGACCACCGAATTTGTTGTTTAGTTTTATTTTTTGAGGCAGTCTGACTATGTAGTTCAAACTGGTCTTAAATGTATCAGTCTGGCCTCCAACTAGAGGCAACCACTCCCCCATGTCAGCCTCCTGAATGCTTGGATCACAGGTATGCACCAGCATGGGACCACTGAATTTTAATTGTTCCAAGTAAAAGAAGGTAGGGGTGTGTGTGTGTGTGTGTGTGTGTGTGTGTGTGTACACACTTAAAATAATTTAAAAATTTAGAAAAGTTATTTTCAGACAGTCTTGCTGGTATTGAATTCACTACATAGCCAAGGCTGGTCTCAAATTCCCAACAATCTTCCTGCTTCAGCCACCTAAATGCTGCGATTACCAGCTTGCACTAGCACACCAGATACCAAAACACAAAACAAGACTAGATTTAGGGCCAGGGAGATAGCTCAGTAGAATAAACACTTGCCTGGCAAAAAAAAAAAAAGATTTTAAGGTTTTAATTCTCAATATTTAAAAACTAAATAAATTTAGAATTATGGGGAACTCAGCTATATTCATTGTTCATTTTGATCACTGGAGACCAAAGAACTTAGAGTTCAATGTAGGCCAAGATTCTGAAATTCTCAAGTGCTTGAGATACACTTGTGTAAAAATTAACATCGGTCAATGATTCCAAGCTCAATATTAGAAAATTATGACAACTTATTGTACAAACCAAAGCAACATATGGTTTCATTTCCCATGCTTGTAGGTTTGTATTATCAATTATAATTGGTGATATCTTCTTCTCAAATGCTTCTTTTGCTGAAAAATATAAAATGACAAATCACTTTAATATTATCTTCAGTGATTTTTTTTCTTAATTTGAAAGCCATAGATATATACTAATTCTACTTACTATCTGACATAACTTCTAAGAACATGAAAAACTAAAGCATAGATAAATGTTCAATAATAAATGCAAATAAATACTATACTTAAGATGAGGTAGGACGATTGCCATGTGTTCAAGGTAAGTCTGGGCTACACTGTGAATTCAAGGCCAGGCTGAACTACATAACAAGACCCTGTCTCAAATAACCGAAATAAAAGGGCAAAGGGGTCTTTAGTGAAAAAGTTGAAATCCAAATGAAGTCTAGAGTTTAGTTAATAGTAATATATAACTGTTAATTTCTTAGTTTTGACAACTCTAACATCATTATATGTAAGACGTTAACATTAGAAGACAAAAAGGTATATACAGATACTCTCTATACTAGCTTTGCAACTTTTCTATAACTAAAATCATTCCAAAATAAAATTTAAAAGCAAACAAAACAGACACACAAAATAATGACCTAAAATAAAATATCATGTACGATATGTTATTTGTATAGGAGATATTCTTATAAAACTACCTTTCTTCCTCAAACATTCACACCATTCAGGAAATTAATAATATATCACAACAAGTAAAGTCTACAAGGTAATTATCTGGAAGTTTGAAAAATTCTGCTGTTTCTTACAATTCAATAATAAAAAGGCAGGGGCTGGGTAGACGGCTCAGTAGAATAAGTGCTTCCCTGGCAAGTGCAAGGGCCTGAGTTCAATCCCCAGTTCCACCAAAAAAAAAAAAATAATAATAATAATAAGGCAAATAACAGCACATAAAGATAGCCAAAAATTACAAGCAGGTATTTCTCCAAACAAGACAGATGAATGGCAAGTAAGTACACAGAAAGATGCTCAACATCTTCAGCAGTCAGGGAAATGCAAATAAGCCACAATGAATTACACTTTTACACTCACCAAAACAGTTAGCATCAAAATTAAGACAATAAGTGTTGGTGAGAATATACAGAAGACTTTACAAACCATTCATTCAACTGGGAAGTGGTATAATTGCTTTGGAAAACAAATTGGGAATTACTAAAAAGGCCAGGAAAGGACATGTATGTATGTTTGTAACAGCACTGTTAAAAGAGCCAAAAAGTGGAAAGAAACAAGTCAGTCAACTGACAAACAGATAAAAGGAATAGAGTCACATAATGAAGTATTACCAGCCTTAAAAAGGAAGGAAATACTAATACTACATGCTGCAACGTGGAAAACTTTAATAAACCTACATAAACTGAAAGAAGCTAGTTACACAAGGTCATGTATAATTTCCTTTATGTGAAATATCTACAATAACAAAGCTAGAGACAAAAATTAGCTGACAAGAAATTAAGAGTGACAGCAAAAGGATACAGACTCGTGAGGTGATAAAATGCTTTAAAATTAATTGTAGTGATAGATGTACAACCCTCAACATTAAATTCTAAAAAATCACTAAACTGAATAACTTAAAGTAGTGAATTGTTTGTTTTGAGACAAGACCTTGCTATGTGGTTCATGCTGGCCTAGAACTCACTATGCAATCCAGGCTAATCTGGAACTCAGGGCAATCCTCCTACCTCTGCTTCCTGCATGCTGGGATTACAGGCATGCACCACCATGGCTGGCTGAAAGTTTTATGACCCAAGAATTACATTCCAATAAAGCAATTTAAAAGTTTTTCCTAGTCCCGGTAGTACAGCTGCTGCTACCACCCTCCATCCATCTGTCCACACATTTGTCCACCTGCAACATGAGCGGCCTTCAGGTCTATAGGACATTGGCCACAGCTCCCAAGAAATCAAGTCCCAGCAGAGCAAAGTGGTGTGTATCCAGTATCAGCTAGCGGACATCTCCAAGGACAACACCCTGCGGGGATGAGATGAGAGCCGTGGCAGGCAATCCCAAGGCTACCCCTCCCCATATTGTTAATGGGTACCAGACTATAAGCTCTTCATTGAAGCTGAGGAACAGAACATATTGCAAGAATTCCTAAAACTGGCCTGAGTCAAGCCAGCCCACAGTTCCCATTGGACTCAGTGCCACATTTTCCCCACAGACCTCATCCAGCTTTGCAGGACATTGTGACCAACTCCCTTCAGTCCTAACTTTATTATCTTGGAGTCCTTTACCCTGGACTATAGCCTTCTCCTCCCTCTCTGTAACTTTCTCTCCTTCATTTAAAGGCAACATTTATCATCTATTAGTCTCAGAAATTATCTTAAAATAACAGCCCAAGGGCAGACTTTCCTCAGCCAAGCCTTGCAGCTGCTACACTGCTTCACTCTAGCTAGTAGGCACTTCTGTCTGGCTAAGGCCTGACAGAACACCTAGAACAATACCAACACCCCATACCAACACCCTAGAACAATTAAATGCCCATCTCATTGGTAATAAATAAATATTTTGCCTATTAATATATTATTGTTGTTACTATTATTGCTATGGTTACTGCTATTACATTAAAGCAGTACTAAGCATTTTCTCACATTCATTTAATTTCACAACAAACTTGGGAGGTATTACTGGCCTCTTTCACAGATGAGCACAGAGTGCCTCTGTGACTATAAAGAGCTTGCACTAGATGCACAGATAGTAATCAGCAAATCAAAGCTGATCATCACCACACCATCGCTGCCTCTTTTATTTCAGTTGTTTTGGGTTTAGGGAGAGGAAGAGAGAGGAGGAGAAAGGGCAGGGAGGGAAGACTAAAGTTTTACCTATAATTTCCCTGCAGATTCAATGTAAAGAGAGCTATTTTGACTCTCACATTACTCCTCTATAAATATTAAACCAATCTAAGAAGACCAGGGGTTAATAAGGCAAATTCCGTTTTAAAAAAGAGGAACTAGAGCACACCAGACAACTGTAACTTCCTTGGGCTATTGAGATCCAAGAAAAAAAAATTAAAATTACTTCTCACAAGTTCTCCATGGATTAAATGAAACTTAAAGGTGTCATACAGTATTCTATGCATCTTATAAAAATTAACTTTTTAATTAACTTTTAATCCTCATAAACAATCCCCTTAATTGACTCTTACTCATTTAATGTTAACCAGTTAAAATTATATCTGTACTATGTACTTAAAGTTAAGTATAAATTCTTTAAAGTTGTATGTCTCAAAATACAAACATGAGCTAGGTGTAGTGGCGCACACCTGCAATCCCAGCACTCAGGCAGCTGAGGCAGGAGGACTGCTGTGAGTTTGATGCTAGCCTGGGCTACTTAGTGAGACCCTGATTCAACAAACAAACAAAACTTCATACATCAAAACACAAATGCAAAGTGAATTTTTATATTGTATTACTATTAATATTACCCAGAATCCTCTGTAGATTCTTACCACGATTATGGTTCCATTCATGTGCTTCTCCTAAGTATTTTACATCAAACTGGTACTGTCCATTTATATAAAAATAATCATCAGTACTAAGAATAACTCCACTTGGATTATCTTCTTGCAAAGTCCTGTGAAAAAGGCAATTATTTATTAATTTTCCTTCTAAAATTCTCTCTTCTAAATTGTACAGTCAAAGAAAAATTTAAGTACCATTATTCATTACTTATTTTATTGTAATAATCATACTGGAAATCATGTAAACAAAAGTTTGACTCACAAAAAGCTGACCTAAGCCAAGTCTATTTTGTTTTATGTCTATTTAGTTTTTTATATAATAAATATATACATATATATATATATATATTTACATATTTTTCCCAAAAAACTGAAAACTTTTTGTTTTGTTTTGCTTTTTATGGTGCTAGAAATTGAATCCAGGACCTGCCATGCACTAGCCAAGCATGCTCCCACTTAGCTATATCTCATCACTTTCCTAAATTTTATTTTGAGACAGGATCTTGATAAATTGCCCAGGCTGGCCTCAAACTTGCAATCTTTCTGCTTCAGCTTCTTGAGTAGCTAGCTAAGTTACAGGCCTACACTACCACACTGAACTTGAATTTAATTTTTATTAGTATATACTGAGTGCCAGGTACTGTTTTAAAAACAAAACATTCACTAATAAACAGGGAAGTTCTTGCACTCACAAAGCTTACATTCTAGTGAATTCTTACTTGATGTCCACTTTTAAATTATCATCTTTTAACTGTTCCCTGTACTCAAAATAAAGTATTCCCTTCTGACACCTCTTCTTTTCCTTTTAAAGGGTGTATCTGAGAGAAATAAATTGTTAATTTGTAGCTATATTCTGAGACCCCTTTCAACTATTACATAACTTCTCTTCTTCCCTTAATTTCCCAATGCTTCCTTTCCATTTATCTTCTCTCTAGGACAACAAAAGTGTCTTTTTAAAATACTGACTCATTACCTCCTTTCCAAAATTCCAAAAGCCTCATTTTTCATCCCTCATTTTCTCTGAGCTCACACCTTAGTTCAATGCTGAGGACCATTCTCACTGGGAAAACCTAATTTGTATGGCTGCACTATCCAGTTATTTCTCTCTTCATTGAGAAAAATTGTTCCTATTTTGTGCCAAATACTTCTTTTTCTTCCCACTCTCAAACAATAGCTGCCTATAATTTGAGTGCCCCTGAAATCTAGTTCTACAAACCTGTCTGAAGACTCTATTAACATTTTTAGTTTTGTCTTTTTGAGACAAGGTTTTGCCATGCAGTTTAGGCTGCCCTTGAACTCATTTTGTAGCCCAGGTTGGCCTCGAATTCAGTGATCCTCTTGCCTCAGCCTCCTAAGTTTTGGGATTACAGGCATGCTCCATCATACCCAGCTACTATGACCTTTTAAGGTGCTGCCTTTCATTCCACTCTCTTTCCCAAAATGTAATACTATGACTGTAATACATTTAATATTAAATTGTTTTAATATTGACATTAAATCAATTAGAAAAGCTTATGATATCTCTACAGAATATGGTTATAAATGTATCAACAAATATGTGAAAATGTACTGAAGATAAATCTAGACAAATAAATGCTACCAAAAAAAAACTAAAGGGCCAGGGAGATGGTGCAGTAGAATAAGAGCTTGCCTGGCAAGTGCAAGGGTCTGAGTTCAATCCCCGGTTCCGCAAAAAAATAAAATAAAACAACTAAAAATTGAACCAACAAAGCACATTAAGCATTGTTATGTTTTGTGTCTAGCTGTCCCCCCAAAGGATCATGCAATCATGAGGTGGCTTCTGGAGTGTGTGACTGATTATTATGGATGTGGATGCTGCACCTGCCCTGGAGCACGTAATTTGCAATACTACATAAGGAGGCTCTGGAGGGAAAATAGCTAGCTGCCTGAGCTGCTGCCATTCCTTTTGCTCTCTTGCTCTTTGCTACCTTTTGCCATGGCCACAAACAGCTGCTCTCTGCCATGTGCCACCCTGCCTTGGAGCCAGCTGAGTATAGACTGAAACCTCCACTGACTGTGAACTGAATAAACCTTTCTTTCCTTCATTTTGAGTGTCAGGTAGTTGTCCCAGCAACAAGAGAAGAATAACTGAGACAAGCATATATCTATGCATACCTTTTTTTTTTTTTTTAATACCAAGAATCGAACACAGGGCCATGAACTTGCCAGGCAGGCACTGTGCCACTGAGCTATATCCCCAGAGATACATATACTCTTTAAGACTATATATACTCAGACCAAATATAAAAGACCTAACTAAAAATAGAGGAGTGCAAACAGAATCTGAGGAAGGGAAAAAGAAAAACAGAGAGACAGAGAAATAAAATATGTCAGGTATAAACCTCCTGGAATATAAAGACTAAGAAGGGTGAGAAGGAATTAAGACAACCAACTTCAACACTCTTGAAGGCATGTCACTGAAACCATAACAAGGCAAAGAGAAACCCTAAGAGTTCCTACATCGAGGTACACTCACAATCTACCTTAACCAAAAAGCACACATCAGCAGAGATCAGAAAATAACTGCATGTACCACGTTTTGTGACAAATACATCTGTGAAAACTAGAAGTTCTGACTTCCAATGTTTATATTACACTCTTTCCTTCAAATAACGTACTTCTAAAAGCAATATTTAACAACATACTATATATCAAATTTCCAACTGACAGTAGAATTCATGTATTTAAGACTTCATTTCTATAAATTCAAAGCATTATGGCTTTTTAAGTCCATGATTTAAAGTTGAATTTCACCTTTTGTGCATTGAAAGTACTTATCTTCCATAAAAAGCTATGTCTGTTGACTTCACAAGCTCAAATTCATGAATTATCTCTGACTTTTTTTTTCTTCTATACAGTCTCTCAAAAGATCATAGTGGGAGGGCTGACCTGATAGCTCACTGGACTAAATCCCCGCTTAAGCAGAGCATAGTGGCTGGGATTCAATCCCGGGTGTACTCTGCTGGCCCTGCCCCCAGGGCACACTGAGGCAGCTACTGAGACTGGGCGCAGTGGTGCGCGCCTGTAATACCAGCGCTTGGGAGGCTGAAAACTGGAGAATTCACTACAAGTCCGATCTATGTAGTGAGACCCTGTAGATCCTGTCCTAAATACAAGAAAAGAAGGAAGGAAGGAAGGGAGGAAGGAAGAGGGGAAGGAAGGAAGGAAGGAAGGAAGGAAGGAAGGAAGGAAGGAAGGAAGGAAAAGAAAAGGAAGAGAAAGAAAGAAAGAAAGAAAGAAAGAAAGAAAGAAAGAAAGAAAGAAAGAAAGAAAGAAAGAAAGAAGAGAAAGATAATAGAGAGGAAAGGGTTAAAAAAAATTGTGGAAAAAAGTGTTACTAGGGCCGGCCAATATGTAATTGTTTGTTATTTTTTTTAATTTTTTTTGTTTTTCTTCACATTCTGTAGGGATTTAAAGTTTAACATCAACACTTGATGGAAAATACCTGTTCCATGTTATGTCTAAGATGTTTGATACTCAGACAGATAGTGAGGTTAAGCTCAACTGCCTGTTTCACAGGATAATAGTATCATTAAGCTTTTCTTCTGGAGGCTTAACAACTTAAGTTTGCAGACCAAAAATTAGAGAAAAAGGGGCTGCAAGAACAGTCAATATTTTGGCCCTAGCCTTTCAAGGTCAGTGAGGACTCAGGACATACGAGAACCTATACTGTAACATCCTGTAACTCAGTGATGGGTCCCAAATTTTCTGATCAAGGAGCTTATGGGGCCACAGAGGAAAGTGATCAATGATGTAGAGTGTGCCTAAAGAGACTCACATGGACAGTAAACGTTCTCTCAGGCTTTCACAGAGAGCCAAGTGGTCAAGCAATGACTGTGACTCATCCACATGGCTGACACTGACAAAGGATCTACAAACCATGGTACAAGGTTTCATGTTAAATCCTGAGGGGATTTGACTGACCTTGGCAGATATAAAAGTTAAATTTCTTGTTACATAGGTCTTGCTTCATGTTGGTCTTAACCATCCAGCAGAAAAGTATAAAAACGAGGTATAAAAAGTAAAGCCATATTAATATGCTAAGCTGTAAAAGGCTCAAGTCAACAACTTCTGACATTGCCAGTCCTACAGATAACCCACTACAATTATGGACTACTGGACTATACTGGATTACTTTGCTGAATCCACGCACCTACAATATTTAAATGGTAATGGAATAACCATCTCTGACAATACTAAACAAAAAAAGGGGATATAAATGAAGGACCATTTTGTATCTGTATATACAAAATAGGATAGATATACAGCTACTTTCTCTTAATTCAATGAGAAAAAAGATTTGTACTAATAGTGTTTGGACGGGATATCACGTCTGCATCTTGTACAGACATAATGAATGATCATTATGAAAACAACAATATGCAATTTATTAATTATTGAAACTGTCCTACTAATTGGTTTTGAAACTGTCTCACTGCTATTTGTTTCTCAATAAAATTAATTAAAAAAAATAGCTCATCAGATTAAAGTACCTGAAAGCAGGCACAGGGGCCTGGAGTTCAATCTCCAGGCCTGCCGCATCAGCCCTGCCCTTCCTGAGGGGCACTCCCCACCCAAGTGGCATGCTGAGATGGCAATTGAGACTGGGCATGGTGGCACGCACCCGTAAGCCCAACTCTTGGGAGGCTACAAACAGGTGGATCACTAAGAGTCTGATTTAGTAGTGAGAACCTGTAGACCTTCCCTAAAAAAAAAAAAAAAAAAAAAAAGTGTCATTAGCTACAAAGCTAATATAGCTCAGTGGCATGTTTCTGTGGCAAGTGGAAGGTCCCAAGTACCGCAAAAAAAAAAAAAAAAAAAAAAAAAAAAATCATAGCTATAAAGCTAGAAACATTAGTAAAAAAAAATACTTTAAGAGGTCACAAACATCTCTGCTAGGCAGAGTTTCAGATATTCACATTATCTACTTGCTCACACATATGCATTATACTTTTTTAAAACGTCATACCTTGCCAAAAATGATTTTCCTGATCCTGGAAGCCCTCTGAGAAGAACAAGAACTAGTCCAACATAAGATGTTGTCTTTTTTCTTACAACTTGAGAAACGGCAGCCTCTTGTATTTGAAAAGCGCTTGCTCCCTTTTGATTTCTCCATACTTTTGTTGGGGAAGTGTGAGAAATGACTGAGCGTGGAAATGCGTATTTGACAGGTCTCCAGTGTGCAGCTGCAGTTACAACAGGCGCTACAAAGCCATGGTGTCCTTGAAAGAGGTCAAAAGTAGGAATCACTGGATTCCACATTTGTGGTGGTGGTGGTGGTGGTGGTGGTGGTGGAGGTGGAGGTGGAGGTGGAGGTGGAGGAGGAAGAGGAGGAAGCAATAAAGGGACAGTGCCAAGTACTGGGCAGTAATTCACATCCTTCTCCTTTGATGGCAGTTCAGTATGTTTGTGTGGCTTAAAATTAAACCCTTCAGAAGGTACAAAAACATCAGGGACAGAAATCAATTTCTCATCCCTACCTGTACCTACTAAGTTAAGCTCTGGATTCTGTATAAGGTTTAAAGGACCCTGAGGTTCATTAGTATCCAAATCTAGAGTGGCTTGAAACAGCTGAGCCTCAACACAACTGGAATCTAAAAATACCTTCTGTCTTTGATTGAAATTGTTACAACCCACATTATAGTCATTTACTACGTTTAAAGAACCACCAAGAAGAGAATCTTCTAGACAGTTAGGTTCCAGTGCCAATATGTTATCCTTCATAAAACTTTTGGATTCACTCAAAACTGAATGTGACGTTAATGGTTCTGAATTTAATGCAGAGGCAGAAATCCCGACATTTTCACTGTTCGCATCCATATTTTGTGTAGAAAGAACAGTAGTCATATTATTTGAACGTGATTTTATAAACTGACTAGAGTTATTAAGACTATTAACATCTTGCAAAGGCAAAAATGAGCATGCTTGGTCAGAAGAAGAGTTCAATTTCTCAAAGGCATTCTCTATTAAGGAATCCATTTCTTCAGGTAGCTGCACATCCAAAACTGAATTCAGTTTTGAAACTTCACTCTCTTCTTCATGTGGACACGTCTCCATTATTTCACTTAGCTGGTTCTCTGAAGCAACAAACGTTTTTGAAGATGATTCTTCTACCTTGGCGTCCATGGCAGATAATTCTAACAGACAATCCATGGCATTTTCAACTGCAGAACAAGAACAACAACAAAAGTAAGATATAACTTACTTGAAAAAAATTTGATATAAACTCATTAAAAGGAAAAATACTGGATTTTTGTATTGAATGGAACACAGAAAAATTAGTAATATTCAACTAAGTTTTTTAAAATTGTTTTGCTAATAATACACCAAGTCTGTAACAGTGAAAAGTTCCAATGCTGGGAGACATGCAACATTGTTCTTCCACTAAAGCAATAGTAAAAAGTTATCTGTAATTGCATGTATGAGGATTATATTTATAAAGATCCTAATGTCTGCCTATTTATACAACTACTTACCAAATTATGTAAATGGTCCATGCTATAAATTTCACTTCATAGAAAGAATATTTATGAACATGTACTACTATTAGGAATACTTTATACATGGTCTTTACAACACTCAAAGGATTTTGTAGTTTAGTGAAAACTGAAGACAATTACAGTACAGTAGTACCTTGATTCACAAACTTAATTTGTTCCATGATTCTGGAAAAGATGGCCATATTCATGTTTATGCAGGAAAGATGCCTGCAGTCCTGTTTGTCACTTGATGCAGAGCTAACAAAAACAAATTTTTGCTTAACACTTTTGTTTGTGAACTAAACTGTTTGCAAACAAAAACACTTATGTACCAAGGTACAAGATAATTCATAATATAATATAGATTAAGTAATTTATTTTTCAGACGAAGTGCCTACTTAGGCAAGCACAGACTTGGGATTTGAGCCCCAGTATCACATGCACGTCGGCCCCACTCCCAGGGCATGCTGAGCCAGCCACCAAGACCAGGCATGGTAGCACACATCTGTAATCCCATCACTGGGAAGGATGAAAACAAGAAGATCACTATGAGTCCAAACTGTGTAGTGAGACCCTGTACCAAATACAAAGAAAAAAAAAAGTATATTTTTGATAATATATAAATGTCAACAGTATTTAGGAGACCAACGAAGATTTCATATAAACTGATATGTAGGGTGCTGGGGAAATGGCTCAATAGAATAAGAGCTTGCCTAGCAAACACAGGGGCCTGAGTTCAAAACCCCGGTTCTACCAAAAAAAAATAAGTAAATAAATAAATAAACAAACTGATATTTAGGGGGCTAGGGAGATGGCTCAGTGGACTAAGCACTTCCCTGGCAAGCGCAAGGGCCTGAGTTCAATGCCCAGTTCCACCAAAAAAAAAAACAAAAAAACAAAAACTGATATGCAAACTGGCACTTGAGGATTAAAAAGCAACTTGCCAAACAGAGAAAGAGATAAAGCCAAGCTTAAAAATTCAAAATATGTTTAAGGTGTTAACAAAAAGTCACCTGAAGAGAGAGGACACAGTGTCATGTATGGGAGATAAGAAAAGATAAAACTGGAGAGGAAGACTGGGTTAAACTGGGAATGGTCCTACATGTCATGCTAAGAAATCTGAATTTTATTTACTAAGCAAACTTGAATGAAAATTACCAGTCATCACATTTGGGCTAGAAGCTTTATACAAATCACCTCACTGAATCCTCATATAAGACTATGAGGTATATCATCCTAACAAATAGATGAGGAAACTGAAGCTCAAAAAATACATTATGTCACACAGACAGTAAGTAAGAACCAGGACAAATGTGTCTGACTCCAATGCTGAAATTTTTGTTATAACACAAATATTAGGGGCTGGAGAGATGGCTCAGTGGTCTAAAGCACCTACTTGGAACAAGCTTAGCAAAAGCATCAGGGACCGCGGTTCAGTCCCCCAGCACCACATGCCAGCCAGCCCTGCCCCCTGGTGGGCTGAGCTGTGAGCTGGCCACAACACTCACTCTCTCTCTCTCTCTCTCTCTCTCTCTCTCTCTCTCAAATAAATAAACAAATATTAATGAGCCAGTAAAACTTTTAAGCATTTGAGGACTGAGGATGTAGTGCAGTGGTACAGTACCTGTTAGACATGCATAAGGCCCTGGATTCAATCATGAGCACAAGAATGATGATGATGATGATAATTTCCAAACATTTTAAATGTGTTTTTAAAATTTTATTTATTTATGTGTTATGTCTTGTTTTGTTTTAAAAAAGCAAAACTTGTAAGTGGTACAGCATGAGGTAACAGCTCTGGTCTGCAGTCAGGACACCAGCATTTAAATTCCTACTTGCTGGCTATGACACTTTGAACAAGTTAGCTAACCTCCACTAAGCCCTACTTTTCTCACTTGTAACATGGGGATAATAAAAGTACCTACCTCATAGATTGTTGTGAGGATTAAATGAGATAATCCATGAAAAAGTATGCACAAGGACTGGCACCTAGTAAGCACCCAATTAATGTTCCCTTAAGAAGAAAAACAAAGAGGGATTGGAGGGGCAAACCTGGCAGATAGACCATACAGGAGATCACAGTAATACTACAAAGGAAAGAAGCCCTAAAAATGGAAAGCTAAGGGTAAAATGAAAAAGCAAACAGAAGAGATATTTCTATGAAAAAATATTTAAGACTGAAAACCCTGAAAAGACCAACTGAAAAAAATTAACATATATAAAATGAAAAACAGCATTAAGTAAAGTAAGAAATCAAGACAGATAACTGTCACACAAAAAGAAAATTCCTTAAACTGTTGGAAAAAATACTATGAAATAAAAAAATTTATGAAAGAATGTAAGAATAAAAAATGTACAGAAATGTTCAGTTTCCCTTCATGAAAAAGAAACTTAAGAAAAGGTGCAATTTTATTCTGATTACAATCTTAAAATAATTCCACACAGTGCTGAGGAGGCCAATGGTGCAAGCACTACACTTATACAGTGCCAGTGGGATTACAAATCAGCATGCCTCACTGGTGGGCAATTTAGCAGTACCTTTCCAAGATCTGAAAACTGTTCTTTGGCTGTGATGCAGAAAATAAAACTTTAGAACTAAAAAAGCCAAAAGGAAGAAATGGCTATTTTTACCAACATGTTCTTTATAACATTAATTATTCATGAAAAACCTAGGTATAAATAACTAAAGCAAAGAACTCTTAAGGCTATTATTAAAAACTAAAATACATATTATAACTTCAAAAGTTTATATATTAAATTTTAAGGGCTGGGGAGATGGATCAGTGGAATAAGCGCTTCCCTGGCAAGTGCAAGGGCCCAGTTCCGCAAAAATAAATAAATAAATTAAATTAAATTTTAAAAGCAGAATATGAAATGTCATTAATGCTACCACTCAAACCACTTAAGTATCAAATGTTTATAAAAAAGTATTTATATAACAAGGACTACAGAAGATCCTAAAAAAGAGAAATAAATTGTTAGGATATAAGATAATACAGTTTTCTTATAATTCCTCATTGCTATGTTAATTTATATGCAACAAATTTTAAAGAAATAAAAATTAGGAAACAACAGAACAAAAAAAATTCTATATTCTATCATTCCTGAACACCACCGTGCACTGCATGAATTTGTTTTCTACATACCAGAATACATAAGATATGCCCTACAACATAGCTCACAAAATTAAAAATGAAAGTTTTATTATGTATTACCAAAACCTTCAAATCCAATTTTATCTTATACATCATGGCCAGTGTGACACTAATCCCAGTACCTGAAGGTTGAGATATGAGGATCACCATGAGTTTAAGGCCAGCCTGGGGCATATAGTAAACTCAAGGCAAGCCTGAACTACCTAGTGAAATCTTGTCTCAAAAAAAAAAAAAAAAGGGGGCAGGGAGATGACTCAGTAGACTAAGTACTTGCCTGGCTAGCACAAGGTCCTGAGTGCAGTCCCCGGTACCAAAAAAAAAAAGTAGTAGAAAGTTATCAATGACAAGAAAGATTTGGACTAACAGTGTTTAGACAAGATATCATATATGTATATTGTACTATGAATAACTACTATGAAGACAGCAATATGCAATGTATTAATTATTGTAACTATCCTACTAACCTGTTTTGAAACTGTCTCAATGCTATTTCTTTCTCAATTAAAAGAAGAAAAAAAAAAAAAAAAGCCAAGCATGGTAGTGCACGCCTATAATCCCAGCACTCACCAGGCTTGAAGTAGGCAGATCACTGAGAGTTTGAGGTTAGCCTGGCCTCAAAGTGAGTTCAAGGACAGCTTGAATTGCCTAGTGAGACACTCTCAAAAAAGACCAAAAACAAAACAAAAAGATTAATGATGGCCAATAACAATACTGACTATAACATTTAATTTATTCACCTAGCTAATTTAATTTAGTCTTTTCTATATGTAAGCATGCTTTTAAACTTAGTACAAGTTACTATACTGACAACCTGACTAGAAAAAAGAAAAAGAAAAGTCAATCTTCACCAAAAAGTCCTATATGATACATACTATTACTTTTCATCAACAGGTTAGAAAACAGACAATTAGTAGCAGAACTAGAAATCTAAACCAGGCCTCCTGACTCCAAAACCAAAGTTTTAAAATCACTCTACTAGCTTTAGCTCTTAATCAGCTTTTATTTGCACAATCACAAAGACCTAGCTGCTACTAACTCCTAGGAGTTGTTATTTTAAGAGTTGAAAATACAGAAGGAAAGCAGTTTGTAAAATCTGCCTTCATGGAGCTTATATTCTAGGACATGGATTCTCAACCAGGTAAAATTTTGACCCCTTTGATAACAGAAATTTTTGGTCATCACAAATAGGGGGTAGAACACTCCTGGCATCTAGGAGGTATGCTACAAAATATTCTACAATGGAGAGCCAGTCCCAAAAAAGAATTATCCAGCCCAAAATATCAAGAGTGCCAACCTGTTCTAGAGAAAACATAAAGACGTAGAACATGACATTTATACCTGTATCTTGCATCTAGAACTGTACATTTCTTAAGAGCAGAAATTCAGTCTTATTTTTTCTTCATATCCCTCATAATCCCAAACTTGGTACCTTGTCCATGGCAGATGTTTAATAACAAACAAAACTGAGTTATTTTTTATATTACTATTAGTCATAACATACATGTCTTCTTATAAGATGTAAAGTGTCCAAACTAAACTTTTTCTCACCTTTGAAATCACATTCAGAAAGCATCAAATACACTACATCAGGATCCAGATCAGAAAACATCTCTGAGATATTGGTGAAGAGTTCTTCCTGATCAATTTTTGTCTCACACATAGAAAGAAGAGTGGTGCTTGGCTCCTCATGACTAGTAACACCGGATACGACAACTTCCTTAGAGTTTGTAGTCTTCCGAAAAGGGTTTCCCCCAAGATTTTTCCTTTTTCTTGGCATACTGACTTCCAAAACTAAAATGCTTCCCCTTTATAAAATTTAAGATGTTTGGTATTTAAATCATAATTCAAAAAACATAGGGTTAAAATCTTGCACAATCCAGCAGTAATAGGACCTAAAATAAAAAGCAAGTAAAATCACTGACTATATAGTTATATTTCTATCTCTAAAATTGGAATGACAACTTCATATAACTAAAAAAGTACCATCACATCTAGCAATAAAGCCAAAATGTGGTCAAACAATTTGTTTCTTCAAATTATTCCAGTTTTGGAAGAATTGAACATGTTAGAAATTAAGATATTAACAAAACATAATGTATTTCAGGAAAATGAGTACAGTTTTAATATCATTATTACATAAAACAGCATCCATACATACAATTAGAATACCTATGAACACTTATACTCAGATGTCTAGCAGGCGTCATAAATTTGTGTCTTAAAACTGAGCTGCTCCTGATTACTTCTCTTCAAGCCTGCTTTTTTCCCAGTCTTTCAAACCTCAGTAACTCTAGTCATGTAATTGCTAAGGCTGTAACTCTTGGAATAATTCTGACTTCTCTCATCCAAGTGTTAAGCCAGTTTTGAAAAGTAACCCCCAAAACATATCTAGAATAGGATCATTCCTTACATCTCCACTCTGTAGACTGTCAGTCTTTTGCCTGGATTACTCTAATAATCTAACCAATTTTCCTGCTTCTGCTTTTGCCCCTTTAGGGTTTAGCACTGTAGGCAGAATGGCTCAGTGAAACTGATGGCTGGATTATGCCTCCTTCTGCTAATCTATCCACTAACTTTCCATTTTAGGATGAAAGGCAGAAGCCTTAAAATGGCCCACAACCCAGATACTGTTGCCTCTGTACTTACTGTCATTCCAAAACCCTCCTTCCCTCCTTTGTTCATGCCACTCCAAAGAGGCAGACTTAGCCTCTTTGCTCTTCTTCAACATAGTCATTCTCTTACCTGGGAACCTTTACACCTTGGCTCCCTCTACCTGAACTACTTTTCTCCCATCTATTTCCTTACTAGCTTCCTGGAGCTCAATTCTTCAACTCACTAACCCACTTTCCCTACTTGAATTTTTCCACAGTACCTATCTTCTGATATGGTATATGTTTTATTTATTTACTGAGTTGACCATCCTTAGTCCAGTAGAGGATACACTCCACAAAGGCAAGAATTCACATATCTGGAGTAGAACTATGATTTCCTTACTTTCTCTGTTTGTATCTGTCTTATAACATTTCAAACTTAAAAGACCCAAAATTACATATCTGGTATTTTTCCCCAATTCAATTCTAACCATTTGCTCTAACTCCCATCATCTTTTCTGTGTGTTCCCATCTCCTAATTAATCTCCTTGCTTGTGTCCTTGTCCCCTACATTCTATTTTCAACATAACCAGAATGATCAAGATTTGCTCTAAACCCCCAAGTTGTAAAAGCTAAAGCTGTTACAATGCCCTATGTCCCTGTTAGTGCTTGATATACACTTTCCCAAGACAGTTACATTGCTTACTTTCTCATACCTTCCAATATTCTATTCTAGTACCACATTCAATGCTTTGTGATACTAGTTTATTTCAACAGCTGGGAGGGTACTGGGAATCAAACTCAGGACCTTGCACTTACCAGGGAGGCACTACGCTATTGAGCTAAATTCCTACCCCCTACTGACCCATCCCCGTATTCATTGATTTTTGATCCTGAGTATTCAACTGAAAATCAAATACTGCAATCTCTTTGCTCCAGTCTCCCACTTCTGCTACCATCCACTGCCTTTAATCACATTCTACCATAAAATTTACCCTTTAATTAAATTTGTGTCATAGCTTTCTCCACCTTTCACAACTGCACTGTCAGTATGGCAGCCACCAGACATGTGTGCCTATTTAATCAATTTAAATTAAATATGTTTTCATACATAAGAATTCAAAACAAAATTAACAGAAACAGAAAAAAGATATTACATAATGATAAAGTATCCATCCACCAGGAACATGCAAGAACCCTAAATGTCTGAGTAACAAACCAATAGCGACAAAACAAGAAAAGAACAGAACTAAAGGGAAAAAGAGACAAGTACATTATAGGTTGATTTTTAATATTGCTCCAATAACAATTTATAAAAGCTATTAGAAAATCCTAAGGATACAGAACTAAACAGTAAGAACAATTAACGATCTGATCAACACTGTATCCATAGAACATTCCACCCAACAGCCCCAGACTCCACATTCTTTTTCAAAAGCCCACAGAACCACTACTAAGATACAGCATAATATAAGCTACATGACAAACCTTAACCATCTTGAAAGCACTGAACATACAGAGTACATTTTTCAATCACATAAATAAAAGTAGAAATGAATAACAGACAGATAAGAGAAAAATCTTCAAATGGAAGCAAAGCAACATACTTCTAAACAAACTATGGGTCAAGGATGACATCTCAAGTAAAATGTTTAAATACACTGAAATAAATGAAAATTAAAATGCATCTCATAAAAATTTACAGGATACATTTAAAGAACTGATGACAGGAAAATTTATAACACTAAATAAATACTACTAAAACAGTGAGGATGTCCACCTTAAGAACTTTTATGCAATATAAGGGAGGATCTAGCTTTTGAAATGAACTAGAAAAGAATACTTCAATCAATAATCTAAGTTTCCTCAAGCATGGTGGTGTAGTATCCAGAGGCCAGAGTTCAAAGCCAGTCTGAACTATGTAACAAAACATTATCTCAAAAACACAAAGCAAACAAAAAAAGAGATCTTGTCTCAAAAAACAAACAATCTTAGTATCACACGAAGCTTGAAAAAGAAATGCAAAATAAACGCAAGTCAGCAGGAAAAAAAAGGATGAATGAAAACAAATATAAAGAAACTGAAACAGGAAAAAGAAAAGAAAAAATGAATTTCAAGGGCCAGCCAAATAGCTCAGTGGATTAAAGCGCCTGCAAGCAGGCGCACAGGCTAGGGTTTGAACCCAGGCCAGGCCTGCCATGCCAGTCCTGACCCAAGGGCCACTGAGAGGCAACTGAGACTGGGCGTGGTAGCACACGCCTATAATCCCAGCTTTTGGGAGGCTGTAAATAGGCAGATCACTAGAGATCACTAGAGTTGATCTAGTAGTGAGGCCCTAACACCCTGTAGACCCTTCCCTAAAATTAAAAAAAAAAAAAGAATTTCAAATAGCACTCTTCACCGGTCAATAAAATTGACAAACCTAGCTGAAAGAAAAGTGAGAAAAGACAGAAATTCTCAATATCAGTAATAAAGCAGGGCCGGCCCGATAGTTCAGAGGACTAAAGTGCCTACTTAGGCAGAGCACAGCGGCCGGGCTGCCTTGCCGCCAACGTGCTGAGACAAAGATTGAGACTGGGTGTGGTGGTGTGTGCCTGTAATCTCAGTATTGGGTGCTTGGGAGGCTGAAAACAGGAGAATCACTATAACTTGTATCTACATAGTGATTTAGACCCTGTCCTAAAATTCATTTAAAAAAAAAAAAGGAATAAAGCAGATATCATCACGGATTCTACAGATATTGGAAAGCTAATACAGGAAAACATTAATTATACACATACAAATTTGACAATTTATATAAAATTAGCCAGTTTCTCAAAACTACACAGTACCAAAACTCATACTTTATATTTAATTCAATTCACAATTTTAAAACAAAAAATCCAGGATCAAGTGGCTTGAATGGAGAAGTTTGATATTTTCATGAAAAGTAAGAGCTAGGCATGGTGGTGCACACCTGTAATCCCAGAAGGGGGGAGGCTGGGGCAGCAGGATCATTGGGAGTTCGAGAACAGTCTGGGCTACAAAGTAAGCTCAAGGCCAGCATGAACTGCATAGCCAGACTCTGCCTCAAGAAGACAAAAGAAAAAGAAAAATTAACACTATTTCTATAAAGTATCTTCCAAATAATGAGAGGAAACAGGGCCAGGGAGATGGCTCAGTGGAATAAGCATTTCCTTGGCAAGCGCAGGGCCTGAGTTTAATCCCTGGTTCCACAAAAAAAGAAAAAATTTTAAAAAAAAGAGGAAACACTTTCAACTCATTTATAAAGCTAATACTGTTGCAGGCAGCCGAGTTAGACAGAAATATTATAGGCAGTCAGACAGGGCCAGGCCCTCAAGGAGACAAGATGGAAGACAAGGTGACTTTGTAACTTGGAAGAGGCAGACACTCCCATATGGGCCACACCTGAACACCAAGACAAAAAGCACAACTACATACTTCCCTAGGGATGGGCATCAGGGATTGATATTTTAAATGGGTATCAATCACCTTGAAAGATATTTTGCTGAATTCATGCACCTACAGTACTTAAATGACAATGGAATGCCCTTCTTTGACAAAACTAACCAAAAAAGGGGGATACAAATGAACAACCATTTTGTATCTGTATACTCAAAATAGGATAGATATACAGCCCCATTCTCTTAATTCAAAGAATAGAAAGGTTTCTTCTAATAGTGTCTGAGACAGGATATCAGGTCAGCATCTTGTACAATGAATAACCACTAAGACAACAATATACAATGTATTAATTATTGAAAATGTACTAGTAATTGGTTGTGAAACCGTCTCATTGCTATTTGTTTCTCAATAAAAATATTTCCCCCCCTTGGTGGCATAGTTTTTTTATTTTTTTTTGCCATAATTTTATTGATAAATAGCAATGAGACAGTTTCAAATCAATTCGGTAGGTCAGTTTCAATAATTAACACACTGCATACATTCTTCTTAGTGGTTAATTGCTGTACAAGATGCGGACTTGATATCCTATTTACAAACACCATTAGAACAAATCATTCTATTCATTAAGAGAATGTAACTATATATCTATCCTAACCACTTTGAATACACAGATACAAAATGGCTGTTCCCCTTTTTTTGTTAAGTTCCGTTATTTTAATATTATAGGTGTGTAAACTCAGCAAAATGTTCTAAAAGAGTAGCCCATAATAGTATTGGGTCTTCCGCTTAACTGGCAATGCCAGAAATTGTTGACCCGAATAAAAATATTTTTTAAAAAGTTTTTTAAAAAGTTAAACAACACACACAAAAAAATCTAGCAAAATTCATCCATTCAACATTAAAAAAAAAAAAAAGAATAAAGAAACACTTCTAGTAAAACAGGAATAGAGGGGTATTATCAGAACTCACAAAGAATATCTACAAAAGACTACAGCTAACACTGTACTTAGTGGAAAAACACTAAACATTTTTCTCTTAAAACCTGGACTACAGTAAGGATATCTACATTTTGACCACTTTTATTCAACATAAAACTGGGGGATCTAGCTAATTAAGTAAGATTTTTTAAAAAAGTAACACATACATACATAGAAAAAAACAGAAGTACACCTATTTGCAAATGACATGATTGTCTATATAAAAAAATCCTAAGAAATTTATAAAACCTCCAACCAGTAAGTGAGGTCAGCAAGGTTGTAGGACACAAATTAAGCATGCAAAAAGTACTATATATTTTTAAAAATAAACTACACAGCTTGTAACCAGAAAACTACAAACAGTGATGAAAGAAACCAACAATCTATAGACTTTTATTTTTTGTACTGGGAATCAAACTCAGTACCTCACACATGCTCGGTCAGGCACTGTGCTGCTGAGCTATATATCTAAAAGAATAGAAAACATAGCATGTTCATGGGCTGAAAGACTCAATAAAGTAAGGACAGAAATTCTCCTGAAGTTGATATACAAGTTTAACACAAATTCCAAGCAAGATGTTGACAGACATAGAGAAGACAGAACAATGGAAAACAGAGCAGAGAGATGAAGGTGTAGCTCATTGGTAGGAAGCTTGCCTCGTCTGCACTGAGGCCCTGGGTTCCAGCCTCTCTATCATGCACACATACATACACAAAGGAGGTCAGCCCAACCTGAAGAACTATAAAATAACTACAATAATTAAGGTGATATGGAATCAATGAGTAACAGATATACAGACCTGATAACAGATTACAAATCTCAGAACATGATAGAAACTCCAGAAATACAAAAATAAAATATGCTCAAAAGATTTTCTTTTTCATGGTCCTGGGAACCTGACCCATGGCCTTGGCAGTAACAATACACACTTAGCACTTCAACCTTTTTTTTTTTTTTTTTTTGAAACAGGATCTCTTGGGATCAAGGAGATTTCTCAAGAGAATAAGTGCTTGCCTGGGCAAGCACGAGGGCCTGAGTTCAATCCCCAGTTCCACCAAAAAAAGAAAGAAACAAACAAACAGGCTCTCTGAGCCACTTGGGCTGGGCTCAAACTTGCAATCCTGCTTCAGCTACCCAGAGTGGTGGGATTACAGGAATGTACTACCAACCTGCCAACTGGCTCTTGACAAAGGTGCAAAAGAAGTCAAAAGAGAAAAGGCTTCAAGGAGCAAAAAAAAAAAAAAAAAAAAAGAGAGAGAAAAGGCAATCAATGATAAATGATATAAATGAGGCATGGTGAAGTGGAAACCCACAAGTGAAAAAGCAAAGCTTGACCTACATCTCCCAACTTTACAAAAGAGTTGTAAAGAGTTGTAAATAAAATATAAATATAAAATACAAAGCTATGATTTTTTTGAAGTACTAGGCATTAAACTCAAGGCCTTGCACATGTGAGGCAAAAGTTCTACAACTGATCTATATCCCCAACCATTTCATAACTTTCATGTTGAGACATGGTCTTGCTAAATTGCCCAGGCTAGCTTCAAATTCCTATCTCAGCCTCCTGAGTAGTTGGAAATAATCACTGTACTTGGCCACTATAAATCTTCACAGAAAAAAAAAAAAAGGAGAATATTTTAGGATCGACAGGTAAGAAAAAACACCAAAAACATGATCCATAAAAGAAAAACTGATAATTTTTACTTCGGAATAGAACTAAAGCCTGGCATAGTGGCTGGCACACACCTGTAATCCCAGTTCCTGGGAAGCTGAGGCAGGAGGATCCCTGGGAGTTCAAGGCCAGCCCGGGCTATATAGTGAGTTAAAAATAGCTTGAACTACAGTGAGACCCTATCTCAAAAAGACAAAAGAAAAAAAAGAACTTGAGCTCCACAAAAGACATGTAAAGATGAAAGACCACATACTAGGAAAAAACATTTGCATATCATCTATGTGACAAAAGACTACTTGCTAGGATATATAAAGAACTAAACTGCCCAGACTGAGCTCAAAATTTTATTCCTCCTACCTCAGCCTCCCAAGTAGCTAGGACTACAACAGTGTGTCACCACACCCAGCTCTATAGCAACCTTATTATTCATAATAACCAAAAACTAGAAACAAGTTACAAACAAATAAAGATAAACTACTTTTTTTATCTTTGAGTTGGGGTCTCCCTATGTAATTCAGGCTGGCCTTGAACTCATGTGGTCCAGGCTGGCCTCAAACTCAAGGCAATCTTCCTGCCTCAGCTTCCTGAGTGCTGAGATTAGAGGCATGCACCACCATAACTGGTTCCAACTACCCTACTGGTACAAAATACTGGATGAGAATTATAGAGTGAAAAAAATCATATGCTGAATGATTCTACCTATACAACATGCTTGGGGGCCTGCCCCTTAGCTCAGCTCTTTAAGTGGCTGCTTCAACAAAGCAGTCAGGCACAGATTGCTGTGATTTGATCCCCAGAACTCAAGACAGCCAAACCTGCCCTGAAGGCATTCAGAGCAAAAAAAAAAAAAAAAGCCTTCTGCCTATACAACATGCATGAAATGACAGTTACAGAACAGGACAGATTAGTGGAAGCCAAAATAAAAGTAGGAGGCCCATTACAGAGCCACTTGAGGGCTCTCTGTATCTTAATGTGAATTTCCTAGCTGTAATCTCTCTTTATATATATATTTTTAATTTATATATATACAGATATATATATAAATTTTTTAACACATTTAGGAGAGGGTCTATGGGGTCTACAGGGTCTCACTAAACAGATCAAACTCATAGTGATTCCTGTTTTCAGCCTCCCAAGTGCTGGGATTACAGTGCCCCACCACGCCTAGTCTCAATCACCTTCTCAGCATACCCAGGGGCTGGGGCCAGGGGTGGGACCAACACGTCACACCAGGGATCGAACCCTGGCCACTGCACTCTGCCTAAGCAGGTGCTTTACTCTGCTGAGCTAGCTATCAGGCCAGCCCTTCCTACTAAATTTTTATGAAGATGATACCATTGGCGGAAAATGAAGAGAGAGAGAAACAATAAGGACACTAAGAGCAATTTAGTTACGTATCATTTCAACCATATGATAAGCATAATTTGACTTAATACCTAAAAAAGTGAATTCAACAATCACAGAAAATACTTCATTTTCAAGTACATATGGAATTACGCTAGAAATCATTGGTAAAAATAATTAAAACCTAATTATAGTAATCAAAAATTAAAGACTTCTATACACAAATCAAGGAAGAACTATGTTAATTAGAAAATATTTTGAATCAAATACTTCTATATGTCTAAACTTGTGAGATAGAACTAAAGCCATGCATAGAAGATATATATTAGAAAAGAAGAATAAATCCAGGCATCATCACAAGCCTAAGGCAGGAGGATCACAAATTCAAGCCCAGCCTGGGCAACTTAGCAAGATTCGGTCTCAAAATAAAAAGGGCTAGAGATGTAGATCATTCTTAGATTTGCCTACTATGTGCACAGCTTTAGGTTCAATTTCCAGTACCATAGAGAAGACAGTAGAGGGGAGGGGAGAAGGGAAAGAGGGCATGAGGCAATCAATATATCAAAATCTGATAAGTTTTTTACCTATTGAAGGAATAAAATCTGTTTAAAACTTTCCAACATATTAAACCCCAGGTCAGACGGTTTCCTTAATAAATTCCATTAAATAAATCTCTAATACGAATCTTAGGAACTTTTGCTAAGAATAAAAAGAGACGAAATAAAGCCAGGAGTAGTGGTGCTCACTTGTACATATGGTCCCAGCTACTCAAGAGGCTGAGGCAGGAGAATCACTTGAGCCCCCAAGTTTGGAGCTAAGATAAGCAATATGGAAGAATAAAAGGGAAGGAAAGGAGAAGGGAGGGCAGAAGAGACATACTGATATATTTTATAAAGAGCCTAATCCTGATCCAAAACCTTAGCAAGAAATAAAAGAAAAATGGCCAGGCCTAGTGGCACACCTGTAATCCCAGCACTCAGGAGGCTGAGGCAGGAAGATGTGTGAATTCAATGCTAGCCTGAATTATATATGACACCCTATCTCAAAAAGAAAGAGGAATGCTACTATGCTGGCCAACACCCATAACTCCAGCATTCTGGAGGCTGAGGCAGGAGGATCTCTGACACTAGTCTGGATTATAAAGTGAGCTCAAGACCAACCTGAATTGTACAGAGACCCTGACTCAAAAAGACACACACAACAGGGCCAGTCTGATAGGTCAGGGGACTAAAGCGCAGAGCGCAGTGGCCAGAGTTCCATCCTTGTGTGCTGTTCTGGCCCTGCCCACGGGGCATGCTGAGATGGAGTTTGAGACTGGGCATAATGGCATGCACCTGTAATCTCAGTACTTGGGAAGCTAAAAACAGGAGGATCACTAGAGTCAGATCTATGTGGCAAGACCCTGTAGACCCTGTCCTAAATACAGAAAAAAGACACAAAAAAATTTTTAAAACTATACATTTATTCACTAATAAAAGTAACTGCTACAGTGATAAATTATATTACATAATGTAAAATAAAACTTACATTAGTGACTTGCAACATATACAATGCATCAACTGGTTATACAGCACACACCTATAATCCCACCTATAATCTAGAAGGTTTAGGCAGGAGGATCACAAGTTCAAACACAGTCAGGGCACTTTACTGACTTAGCAAGACCCTGTTTCAATAAAATAAAGTGCCAGGCAGGTGTGGTGGCACACACCTACAATCCCAGCATTCCTGACTCTGAGGCAGGAAGATCTCTGGGAATTCAAAGCCATCCTAGGCTATATAATGAGTTCAAGGGCCAGGGATATAGCTCAGAGGCACAAGTGCCTGCCTAAAGCACAAGGTCCTAAATAACTCCTGGTACAAAATAAAGACATAGTTCAAGGCCATCCTGAACCACACAGTGAGACCCTGTCTCAAAAAACAAAAAAACTGTAAGTGAGACCTGCATAGTGAGACCTTGTACCAAATACATAAATTTAAAAAGAAAAAGAAAAGAAATCAAGACACAAACTAAATACAATCTATGTGGGCACCTAAATGGGAATGAATTAGAGCAGCCAAAAATCTCGGGGTAAAGGATTACAGATGAGATTTTTATATACTACATTTACATTTCCTAAATAATCAGTGGCATATTAGTGTGTGTGTGTGTGTGTGTGTGTGTGTAATTTTTTTTAGTGTGTGTGTTTGTGTGTATGTTTGAGATAGGGTCTCATTATGTAGCCCAGGCTGGCCTCAAACTCATAGTAATCCTCCTGACTCAGCCTCTTGAGTGCTGGAATTATAGGCAGCTGTCACCACACACCTGGCTTCAGTCTTTTCTTTCATCGTATCTATTTATATTGGAAAAGATCTAAACACATACCATAGGTAGTTCCTGAGTTTATCAACCTTTTTTTTTTTTTTTTCAGAACCAGGGATTGAACTCAGGCCCTTGCCCTTGCCAGGGAAGCACTTATTCTACTGAGCCATCTCTCTGGCCCCTCTGAGTTTAATTAAGTATAATGCAGAAATTGCAATGTCTAAGAACATACAGGCGTAATACTACATCCAATTACCAATTTTGTTTCATATCTGTGCAACTCTTATCATCTGATTTTATTTATCTTCCCTCTTCCATAAAAACAGCCTCCATAAGACAAGTTTTTTGGGGCCAGGGAGATGGCTCAGTGGAATAAGTGCTTCCCTGGCAAGCACAAGGGCCTGAGTTCAATTCCCTGGTTCTGCCAAAAAAAAAAAAAAGACAAGTTTTTTGCTGTTTATTTTTTGAGACAAGGTCTCAGTATGAAGCGCAGGATGGCACTGAACTCACAGTAATTTTGTTTCTTTTCTTTTTTCTTTTTAGTATTAGTGACTGAACTTGGGACCTTATACTTGCCAAGCTGGCATTTATGGCACTAAGCTATATCCCCGACCCCTGAACTCATAGTAATCTTGTCTCAGCCTTCCAACTGCTGGGATTACAGGCATTATAGCTGTGGCACCACCACACCCAGTTGAAAACATGAGTTTGTCCACGTGTGGTGGTGCACACTTGTAAACCAAGCACTAGGGAGGCTAAGGCAGGAGGATCACTGAGTTCAAGACCATCCTGGGGTACCAAGTGAGTTCAAGGTCAGCCTGAACTGCACAGTGAGGGGGCTTGCCAATTAGCTCAGTTGTTTACGTGCCTGCTTAACCAAGCAGTCAGGCTCAGAAGTCTGTGGTCTGATTCCCAGATCCTCATGCCTTACCAGACCCTGTCCTTAAGCCATCCTGAGTGGGCCCCCCCAAAAAAAAAATTCTTCTGAACTGCACAGTGAAACCGTGTCTCAAGACAAAAACAAAGTAAAACAAAACATGCATTTAAGTAAGCTTCTACAATAGTTTCTTCACGTACAGACTTGACCTCAATAGACTGTATAAAAAATACACAAAAAATAAGAATAGACAAAGCTGGATAATTATGGAGAAATGAAAGGACTAGGTCAAAGAATCTAAAACCAATTATTAATATAGTAATTATTTGTGTATAAATTACATTTTCCAAAACTTTCAATACAGAGTGCTATTCAATTTCTCTTTTTCTTTTTTTTTTTTTTCAGAACCGGGGATTGAACTCAGGCCCTTGCACTTGCCAGGGAAGCGCTTATTCTACTGAGCCATCTCCCAGGCCCCATAATATTCAATTTCAACCTCACAGAAAACCTAACTAAAAAATACTCTTTGATAATCATCATCATAGGCCAGCATGGTAAACAGAGGTCTAACAAAATTTATGAACAGCAGCAAAATGAACAAACTCCACAGTGGCATGGCAATGGTACTGCCATTAAAGTGGGCATACCAATTAAATATCACTTCAGAAAAACCCTCCAAACGAGAAACATCCTCCATACACAAAGCCTTCCCATACATTCAACTTGAGAAGTTTAAAAGTTGAATTAAGTGACTCAGCAGAGGGCCAAGATTCTCAGTTCATAAACATCCTCATCCAGTGCAAGCAGAGGGCACAGACACCGTGTGAGTTCTGCACCCCAGCCCCAGGGTAGCTTGTTTGTAATACAAGGAGGGGAGAGGCTGGCTAAAATCCACAGCTGGTGCCCTGCCCTTTGTTCTTCACTGTATTCTGCAGCCGTAAGCTGCTGCTCTCTGCCATGTGCCACTCTGCGTGGGAGCCAGCCAAATACAGACTAATACCTCCACAAACTGTGAGCTAAACTAACCTTTCCTTCTTTCATTTTGGGTATTTTGTGCCAGCAACAAGTAAAAAGTAACCAAGACATGTAGTGTTTTATAAAAACTAGTCACTTTAAATAACTTACCATTTTGGTATAATATCCAGAAAAATACAACAGTCCTTTAACAATGAATCCTGATGGGTGGGGAAGTAGCTTCATGATGGAGCACTTACCTAACATATGCTAGTTCCCGCATTCCATCCCAGCACCACCCCCCCCACACACGAAATTTTATTTAACACTCATTACTAGGCATCTATATAGAATAGGCTTAAAAAAATGATACTAATAACCAAATAAACTAACTTTAGTTCTTTAAAACTCTTTAAAAAGAAAAAAGAAAAAGCGGGCTGGTGAGATGGCTCAGTGGTCTAAAGCACCTACTTAGAACAAGCTTAGCAAAGCATAGGGACCGCGGTTCAATCCCCCAGCACCACATGC
>NW_004524734.1:3474807-3477856 GCF_000260255.1 Octodon degus | reverse complement strand
ATATATATCCCCCCCCCAGAACCAGGGATTGAACTCAGACCCTTGCGCTTGCCAAGGAAGCACTTATTCCACTGAGCTATCTCCCCAGCCCCGGAATCTTAAAATATTGATGGGAAAGATTATGCTTAAATTATGCCAAAAATCCCCCTTTGAAATATCATGTAGCAGTTAAAAAGGAATAAAATGATGTGTAGAAATGAGAGCTCTGAGATAGAAAGCCAGTTGTTGAACAATACATAGCAACTGGCTAAACAAAGGCAGAAATGTGTATTTCTCTATGATCATTCAACATTTTCTATAACCTTATGGCCTTACTGTAGTTCTAGCACTCTTTACTTATCTTAGAGATTTCCATTGTGGCTTTATTGACATATTTCCTCCCCCTACTCCCAAAAGACGTGTCTTCAACCTGGTCTGCCTCCTCAGTCTAGTCCCACAGACTCAGAGCAGCTGTAACAGCAAGCAGCCCAAAACTTCATCTCTACCTTCATGAAAAGGGACTGCACATCACTGGCAAAGAGCCCTGTGCTTTCCTGAATCCCTGCACAGAGCCAGGCAGTGAGCTCCTGGACAGCCACACTAAACCTATGATACTTTCTTTTTTTATATATCCCTCTTATTTCACTACTTGTGCTAACTTGTTGCTTTTTTTATGTGCAGCAGAGTGTTTATCTGTCTGATCTTTCTTTTTTCCCTACAGTGTACTCTGCAAAGTAATTCTTTGAGCAGTCTTGTTCTTCTTTAAGGATCACTTTCATCTGGATGAGTTTAGCTCTACAATTAGCCATGTTCCTTGCAAATATGGATCCCAAAAATATAGTCTGCCAAACCTAAAACAGATACACAAATATTTGTGAATGGCTAACAAATGATAAATAAAATACAAAAGAGCAAAAATTGGCATTTCAGGGACAGAGAAAACAAAACTCTCATTAAGTGGGAAAATTACTCTACAACACAATTCTTTAGACTCTTAAGAGTCAATACATTTTATACCACTATCAGCTCTTTTAGAAATTCTAAGGGCCAGCAGTATAGTTCAGCGGACTATTTATACCACTATCAGCTCTTTTAGAAATTCTAAGGGCCAGCAGTATAGTTTAGTGAACTAAGCACTTGCTTAGGTAAGTGCTGGGGCCAGGGTTCAATCCCTGGCTCTGCCCCCCCCACCCTGCCCTCAGGTGCGCCAGGCGTGGTGGGGTACACCTGTAATCCCAGCACTTGGGAGGCAGAAATCAGGAGGATCACTACGAGTTTGGGCTGTGTAGTGAGACACTGCACAAAAAAAAAAAAAAAAGAAAAAGAAATTCTAACAAAAATCTGTATTTACCTTTTCATGAGAATTTTTTATTTTAATTCTTCAAATACGTAAATGAAAGCTTGGAAATCTATGTATAAAATATTTATACCCTATAATTGTGTGTGTATATGAGAGCACATTACTAGGGAATGAACCCAGGGCCTCACACAAGGTAGCCAAACACTCTACCACTGAACTATAATCTCCAGCCCTATGTACTAAGACTTTTATTAATACTTACTGTCTTTCTGGCATTGATGCTACCAACGTGCTTAGAAAGGCCATGGGTGACATCTGCAAACTGTACAGTTCTTCCTGTCTCTAATACAAGGTCTTCTTACTGTAAAATAAAATGTTATATAATAAAAGCAAATTTATGCCAACTTATAACTTCAAATAAAAAAATCTAAGAGTATTCACAACATAAATATATATGATATTCCAAAGAGAAAGATTTCATCTGCCACTATTAAAAGGGCTACTATATTCTGAAAAATAGTGGTATAAAGGGAAAAAATGGCATTTATTCTGCCTTTTTTGAGTAAAGTAACAAAATAGCCCCAAATGATGCAGGAAAACCTGTTTCTATTCAGGCAACTAGCTACTAAACATAAAACAATGGAAAATAAAACTATGATTTTTTTAAAAATTTTATTTTAGGGCTGGTGAGATGGCTCAGTGGTCTAAAGCACCTACTTAGAACAAGCTTAGCAAAACACAGGAACCACAGTTCAATCCCCAGCACCACATGCCAGCCGGCCCCGCCCCCTGGTGGGCTGAGCTGGCCACACACACACACAAATAAAAAAAAAAAAAAATTTATTTTAGGGAAGGGTCTACAAGATGTCAGTGTCTTACTACTAGATCGGACTCGTAGTGATATGCCTGCTTACAGCCTCCCAAGAGCTGGAATTACAGGCGCGTGCCACTACACTCAGTCTCAATAGCCATCTCAGCAAGCACTGGGGACAGGGCCAGCAAGGCAGGTCCTGGGATCGAACCCTGGCCCCCCGCACCTGGTTGCAGGCAGTTTAAAATCTGCTGAGCTATTTGGCCAGCCCAAAACTATCATTTCATAAAACAAATAACTGATCAAGTATCATCAATGAAAAGAGGAAAAGGAAATTTTGTTTTCAATTAAAAGTTAGAACATCCTTTAAACAAGATGTTGGTTTATAGGACACACCCCATCAGCCAAACCAGGCTCTTCCTCTGGCTCTACTTTCCTTTCTACCTCTAGCTCCCCTCAGCTTACCTGTTTCCTACTCTCATGTCTGGTCTAGGCTGTTGTTTTTCCATCTATTCAAAAGACTGAAAACAGAATGAGAACAAAGACAAAAAACCAAATGCTAGCTTTTACTTTTTATTGTGGTGTGGTGTTGGGGGGGGGGGTTGGAAGTCCTAGGGACTGAATCCAGGAAGCACTTTGCTATATCTCTATTTTTTTAAGAAAAAGGCTCACTAATTTGTTTGGCTGGCCTTGAGCTTGCAATCCTCCTGTTCCCAGGCAGCTTGGATTATAGGCCTGTAACTATTAGTTTCACAAATAAATGATGACAAAACCTCAGAAATAAATCAAGAAATATTTAAAGCTCCATTATGTGAAAAGTTGATAGAAACTGATGGCATCAAAACACCATCTCTTGGGGCTGGTGAGATGGCTCAGTGGTCTAAAGCACCTACTTAGAACAAACTTAGCAAAGCAAAGGGACCACGGTTCAATCCCCCAGCACCACATGCCAGCCAGGG
>NW_004524734.1:3472157-3474217 GCF_000260255.1 Octodon degus | reverse complement strand
GACTTAAGATCTGAAGACATCAGTGTGATTAAAACTTGGCCTTGAAACTTAAGTAACTAGAACTTGTTATTATTGTAAAGAATCAACTGGAAATTTCAGAGTTAAGTAAAACTTACTTGATTACATTTTTTGAGAAATGTAATCCCTTATAAATCCCTGAGTCTAAAGTATTTTACTATAGCTGTGTGAAAAACTGATTAAGGGAAACTGTATTTCCTTTTACCTCATGTTGTGAAACTGCAAAGTTCAATTAAAATATATCCACTGTCTTGAAAAAAAAAAAAAAAGAAGCATCCACAGTGCACCATGAGGCAGAAACCAGCAATGCAAAAGTAGTAAAGTCTCAACAGACATAGAAAGTCAGTATCACGAAGGAGAAGATAGGTAAATGAAAGGGTGGAAGGATAGGAGGGACATGACTATTACTAAAAAAATAGGTAAATGGGCCAGAAAGATAGCTTAGTGGAATAAGCAAGCACAAGGACCAGGGTTCAATCCCCAGAACCACATGACGCGTTGGCCCTGCCCCCAGGAGCACTGAGCTGGCTACCAAGACCTGGAATGGTGGTGCATACCTGTAATCCCAGAACTGGGGCAGCTGAAAACAGGAGGATCACTGAAAGTCCAAGCTGAGTAGTGAGACCCTGTACCAAATACATTTTTTTAAAAAAAGAGAATAACTACTACGAAGACAACAACATGCAATGTATTAATTATTGTAACTGTCCTACTAACCTGTTTTGAAACTGTCTCACTGCTATTTATTTCTTAATAAAATTAAGTTAAAAAAATAAAATTTAAAAAAATAAAAATTTTAAAATATAGAAAGAGCTAAATGTAATGGTCAGCCCCTAACTCAAACCAATTTAAAAAAAAAAAAACAAAACAGCAATGGGGGGCTAGCGAGATGGCTCAGTGATCTAAAGCACCTGCTTGGAACAAGCTTAGCAAAGCACAGGGACCGCGGTTCAATCCCCTAGCACCACATGCCAGCCAGCCCTGCCCCCTGGTGGGCTGAGCTGGCCACACACACACACACACACACTAAATAAATAAATAAATAAATAAATAAATAAAAAACAGCAATGGCTATGAAGGCCATTTTTGGAACAAGTGGGAAAAGCTAAATATGGTATGAATAGTAGGTACTAAGGAATTATTGGTAACTTTGTGAGGAACGATAACAGAAAGAGTACTGGTTGCCAAAAACTAGGAGGGAGAAAGATAAGTTGTTTGATGGAATATAGTTTCAGTTTTATAAGATGAACAAGGTGTATAATAAGATACAAAGAGTGGACTTCCGGTTTGTGTTACCTAGTCTGCGCGGCCTGAGCCTGTGTGGATATGGCTTGCGCAGCCGCCCGCTCCCCGGGAGACCAAAACAGGTTTATTTGTATCTACCCCGCTTATTTAAATAATAAGAAAACCATCGCAGAGGGGAGGCGGATCCCAATAAGTAAGGCTGTTGAAAATCCTACAGCTACCATGATTCAAGATGTACGCTCAGCAGTTGGACTTAATGCAGTTATCGAGAAAAATAAGATGTACTCTAGGGAATGGAATCGTGATGTTCAATACAGAGGCAGAGTTCGAGTCCAGCTGAAACAGGAAGATGGCAGCCTCTGTCTGGGGCAGTTCCCATCATGTAAGTCAGTAATGTTGTATGCAGCAGAAGTGATACCTAAGCTAAAAACCAGAACACAGAAAACAGGAGGTGGTGACCCAAATCTTCAGCAAGGAAAGGGAAGTAAAAAAGGAAAAGGGAAGAAGAAGAAGTGATCGGCTGTGAGCATCAAGGGGCGACCCCTCTACCGGGACACGGTGGAGGCATCTTCCTCACTTTTCATTTGTTATCAGTCACCTGAACTACACATTTGCGTGCCATCTTCATCATCAGAGTTGACTGTAAAATGAGTACATCACAGTAGATCGCAGTGGAAATTTGCATCTAGCTTTTAACGAAAAATATTTCTTTTGATGAAGAGTTTTTGTGGAAAAGTATTTTTAAACGGACAGTGGACTTCCAGAAGTTATTGGAAATCAATCTGTCCTCTGTGTAG
>NW_004524734.1:3468060-3471432 GCF_000260255.1 Octodon degus | reverse complement strand
AAAAAAAAAAAAAAACAAAACAAAAAAAAAACATCTTCTAACCCCTCCTGTCTTTACAAATAACAGGAAATAAAAATTTCAGATTCCTAAATTGGAAGAACTTTCAAAAAACTTTCTCAGGGGCCAGCCAGATAGCTCTACGGACTAAAGCACCTGCTTAGGCAGATGCAGGGACCCTGCCCTCAGGGCGCACTGAAACTGGGACTGAGAATGGGCATAAGCCTGTAATCCCAGCGCTTGGGAGGCTGAAAACAGAAGCATCACCACAAGTCTGATCTGTGTAGTGAGACCCTATAGACTCTGTGCTGAATACTTAAAAAATTTTTTTCAATGTACCCGAAATTGGTAATGATTGAGGGTTTTTTTTTTGTTTTGTTTTGTTTTGTTTTTTGGGCTGGCTCAGACTGTCCTGAGGGAGGGACTGGCACAGCATGTAGTGCCAGGTATCCTGTACCTGCCTAAGCTTAACTAAGCAGGTGATTTAGACTGCTGAGCTATCTCGCCAGCCTTAAGGAATTCTTAACTCCAACCAAATAAAGTAATACTTCCTGTATAGTGTCAGTTTCTTAAAGGTTGCTTATATTTGTTGTTTCCACTTCTACTTTGTGTTGACAGACTCAGTGCAATTCCTCCCATCTGTAACAGTCCTCCCTTATTCTCAATTTCACTTTCTGTGGTTTTAATTTGCTTGTGGTCAATCTCAGTCTGAAAATATTAAATGGAAAGCTTCAACTATACACAGTCCCTAAATTCTAAGTTGTGCACCACTGATGATTACTTTACTTAAGGAAAAGTAGTCTAATACCATGCAGTGGTCCAGATACCCATGAGGGGTACTAAACGACCAATGGTAGGTACTGCATACAGAATGGATACACTGACCAAAAGGATGACTCACCTGGGGGGGCGGGGGGGGGGAGGGCCAGAATGGTGCACACTGCTTAGAACAGCTTTCCGAGATTCAATGTAAAAAGAGGATACTAGCCAATACTTCATCACAATGCCTATGTCATTTAGCTCACCTTATCTCAGTACATAGCCATTGTATCATCCGACATCATCACAAGGTAAACAGTGAGTGCAGGATACTATTTTTGAGACCACATTCACATTTTCATTAGTATACTGTCACAAGTGTTCTATTTCATTATTAATTACTGATCCTGCTATCTTACTGTGCCTAATTTATAAATTATATTTCATCATAGCCATGTACAGTACTTAAAGAAAAAAGCAGTCTCTCTAGGTTGGGTACTACCTACTGGCCATTACAGACAGCCACTTAGGATATAGGGGTGTACCCTCTGTGAATAATGTGGGCCCACTCCTCTGGAGTGTCTCTAGTTGACCCAACTCTCTGATGGATCCTTTGTCTTCTCTCACTCTTTCAGTGTCATTGTTCCCCCAGGTTCTGTACCCAGCATTTTGCTGCTGTTACTCTAGGTCTTTCCAAATCCATGACTTTGATACCTATAACTGACTCCAGCATTGCTAACTGACAGACATATCCACAAAGATATCCCATAGGCATATCAAACCTGAAAGGCCCAGCTTCAAAATCTTTCAATGACTCTCTATAGCAGTGGTACCATGTATGCCACCACAGGCTGTGTGTTACCATTGGAAGGCCTAAAAGGTTCACCATCACTGTCAACATCAAGTTCTACCTCCTTGGTAATGCACTCAAGAACTTCTATGTGATTACACACAGCACAGGGACCAGGATTCGATCTCTGGCTCCACATACAGTGCTAGCCCTGCCCCCAGGTGCACTAGGCATGGTGGTGTGCACCTGTAATCCCAGCACGTAATCCAAGCACTTGGGATGCTGAAAACAGGAAGATCACTATGAGTCCAATCTGTGTGAGATCACGTAGACCCTGTACTAAATACTTTAGAAAAGAAAAAAGAACTCTGTCATGGCCCTTGCCAACCCCAGGGCCTACCCTCCCCTAGAGCCCCTCAGGCACTCTTTATTCCACCTGAATTTATTTGTTTCCCACTCTAGGTAGGGCTATATATCACATCTCTGTGCTTCATACATGCTCTGCCACAAAGTCCCACTGAAGCTATACTTCTTGGCTGTATTAACTTTCCTTTAAAAAAAAAAAAAACCAACAGACAATCAACGTTGTGTGTATATGTAGTGCTGAGGATCAAACCCAGGGTCTTACGCATACAAGACTACCACTGAATCACATTCCCCAGGCCTCTCAACTACCTTTCTCTCTCTCTCTCTCTCTCTCTCTCTCTCTCTCTCTCTCTCTCTCTCTCTCTCTTTGGCAGAATCAGAGATTGAACTCAGGCCCTTGCTCTTGCCAAGGAAGCACTTATTCCATTGAGCCATCTCCCCAGCCCCTCAACTAACTTTCTTTCAGGAAAGTTTTCCACTCTCCCAAAGTCTAATTTATTGTACACTTCCCTGAACCTTAGACATACTTCTGTATTTATCTGTTTAGACTACTACTCTATAAGCATCTCATGGACATGAGTCTTACTTAGAAAAAAATAAAAAAAACCTCATTTGTTATATGGCTGGCATATACCAACAAGCCACTGTAGTTCTTCAAAATATTGGACTTAGCATATCTACACCTGGATCACTCACGTCCATGACACAACTCATAATCAAAAGGCTCATTATGAAGTACAACAGGTATTCTTGCAGTCTGCCCAGAACTCATCCCCCCCCCCCCCACACACACACACCAGGAGTCAGTTTTCTACTAAAAGGGCCCTGGCTATAAATGGCATCACATGTCCTAGGCTGAACTTAGCTGCATACCTCATCCCCTAAGCTGCAGGAACTGGTCAAGGAAAGGACTTGTGATCAAATCTACCTAGGGTTTCTTAACTGAGGCGCTAAAAGAGCAAGCCTATGTTGCCAGGCACTGGTCTATCTGCAGCAAGTAGTGAAGCCCATATGTACAGACTCTAAGCACAAGAAAGGTCCAACTAGGGCCAAATTCCCACCCCAGCTCTCATGGCCACTTCCATCACACAAATTGTTCACTGGTCATGTGACCAACACTTTTCTTCCCAAAGGCTATTTCAATCATTTTCACTCCAAAAATCCTACTAGAGAAACTGAATAGATGAAAATTGGATGTCAAGGGGTATTTATTCTACATTCAGGCTGTAAAACAGCTAAATGTGCCTTTCATGACTTGAAAATTTTCATCTATCAGGTACATTGTATCTTTCCCTTCCCTACTAGCTAAATCCCAAAATGACTATTTAATTCCCTTTTTTAATATATCCCATGCAAAGTACACCATTTTTAAAAACACATTCAATTTGCCTCTTTCCTTTGTGACACCCTAACCAATGCCTCATGAAATAAGCAATTACAACACGATGAGTTCTGCAAAA
>NW_004524734.1:3450336-3467960 GCF_000260255.1 Octodon degus | reverse complement strand
AAAAAAAAAAACAACTTTATCTGGTAATATGAATAGCTGATTGTAAGACAATACCATGTATTACAACAAATACTGTGAAATTCATACTATTTTGTTAAGTAAAATTCTGTATGAGTTGTCAAAATAAATAAATAAATAAATAAATAAATCTGAAAAAAAAAAACCAACACGATGAGAGCATCTCGGAGTTCCAGGGAAACAAGAAGCTGCTGGGACAACTTGTATCAAAGGGGGGCTTTCTCACCCAGGGGTCACCCAGACTACCTACCCCTGAAAGACAGGTATGAGGTAACAAAAATGAAGGTAAGAAGAGAACAATGGGTACAGTACTTGGGACAGACAAAGGCATCTGTAAGGAGGCCTAGATCTAATGACACTGGCATCTTGAGGGAGAAGTGCAAATAACTGATGAGGATCAGGACACCAAAGGAAGAGGACAAAGGAGCTAACTAGAAGCCAAATTCTGAAGGTCCTGAAAGTCAAATGAAGTTCCGACATCATCCTAAAAGCAAAAAAAGATGCAGAAAAGTTTCACACAAGGGGCTGGGGAGATGGCTCAGTGGAATAAGTGTTTCCCTGGCAAGTGCAAGGGCCTGAGTTCAATCCCCGGTTCCACCAAAAAAGAAGGAAAGAAAAGTTTTACACAGAGGCTCTGAATGCTCAAATGTGTTACCAAAATTACTCTAGCTACAGTTGGGGGGGGGGGTAACTGCAGTAATCAAGGTGACAGGTGATACTGAGACATGGGGTAGGATGGTAGCAGTAGGGATAAAGGGATGAAGAAAAGGAACAGAGTACCAGGCATGGTAGTGTACACCTGTTATCCCAACACTTGGGAAGCTGAGGCAGGAGGCTCAGAATTTGAAGCTACCCTACACTACATAAGTGAGTTCAAGGTCAGCCTGCAAGACATAGTGAGAACCTGTCTAAAAAAAGGTCCCACCCCCCCCAAAAAGGAACAAATTAACTGACCGTGATGGTACACACCTGTCACCTGGTATTCCTTGGGAGGCAGGAGGATCACAAGTTCAAGGCCAGGGGTTGGAGAGATGGCTCAGTGGAATAAGCACTTCCCTGGCAAGTGCAAGGGCCTAAATTCAATCCCTGGTTAAAAAAAAAAAAAAAGTTCAAGGCCAACCTGGGCAACTTAGTAAGACACTATCTCAAAATTTAAAAAAATTAAAGCATCTGGGAGTGCAGCTCTGTAGTAGAGCATTTGCCTAGAATGTTTAAGGCCCTGGGTTTAACTCCAAGCACTACAAAAAGAAAAAAAGTTTCAAGAGATCACTAAAGAAAAAGCAGTTCAACAGGGCTCAATGGGGGCTGGGAAGATGGCTCAGTAGAATAAGTGCTTCCCTGGCAAGCACAAGGGCCTGAGTTCAATCCCTAGTTCTCCCAAAAAAACCAAAACCAAACAAACAAACAATAGGGATCAATGACGAACCAGAATGTGAGAGAAAAAGGAGAATGTATGACTAGCCCGTTTCTTTCACACCTGTATTTGTAGTTCATACTATTCACTTAATTCTCACCACACATGCACTATCTAATATAATCATTCTCTAGAGATGAGATGGCAAAGAGGCAGTCTGCCTTGCTCTTGTTAGCTTGGGGATGGACAAGCCAATAATGACTAGAGCTTGGGATATACTAAGCTTGAAGTACCAAAGGACATGTCATGAAGCTCTGAAAGTTCAGCTATCAGAAAAGAGCCCTTCAGGATAAAGATTAAAGAATTATCAGTGTGGTAACTGAAAGGAAAACTTTTAAAGTATCTCGGACATTCCTGTCAACACTTATTTAGTATATCTACACACCTCTAGAGTGGGGTAAATGTTATTACAACAAAAGGTGAATAAGATTCAGTATCAACTTTCAAACTGCCTCTTGTCTATCTCATCTCTAGAGAATTCATTAAATAATATGCAATACAAATACTGACCTGAAAGAAACATGGGCTATTTATTCTTTTTCTCTCAATTCACTTAATGAAGGAGGTGGCTCAGTACATTGATTAGATAAATGCATAGGAAAGAAGACTTTACAACAAATACTACCTTCATCTTTAAGTTGTAGATTAGCAGAGAGTTGAGGGAGAGGAGGGTAATGACAGTAGTGAAGACACACTATCCAGGAAACACAGTAAGTTCAAAAAGTTAAAACTGTTCTGCTTTGGAACAAAAAATTAGGATTATTCACGCTAGTCGCCCAAACTAATTAATAGTAAGCATGTATTAAACAATTATAAAATAAAAACAAAAAAGACATAAAAAATTGACACTTCTTTGATCTACTACTTTCACTGACTAGTAGTCATATAAGTCTAGCAGACCTAGCCAGTTTACTCTCGTCAAAGACATTAATGTATGCATAATGCTATGCATCCAGACAGAATTGATTAATCTAGATGTATCAATGATTTCTGGAGGACAATGCTGAGATTCAAGGTATAGAGCAAAAAGGTAAAATGCTTCCTAAACCTTATTAAGGCTATCTTCCAACAGTCTAACAATCTATCAAGTAGGCCTATTTTAAGACATCAGGCAGGGCATGGTGGCACACATCTCTAATCCCAGCACTCAGCAGGCCAAGGCAAGAAAACTGCTACGAATTCAAGGCCAGCCTGGGCTACACAGTGAGTTAAAGACCAGTCTGAACTTTAAAAATTAAACAAATAAAAACTTCAGTAAGAAAATTTTATAAATTCAATGAGCCAAAATTCAAGGGACCAAGGAAATGGCGCAGTGGAATATGTGCTTGCCTGGCACATAACAAAATGGTATTTGTTGTAAAGAAGACTTTACAGGGGCTGGTGAGATGGCTCAGTGGTCTAAAGCACCTACTTAGAACAAGCTTAGCAAAGCCCAGGGACCGCGGTTCAATCCCCCAGCACCACATGCCAGCCAGCCCCGCCCCTGGTGGGCTGAGCTGGCCACACACACACACACACACACACACAAAAAAATAAAAAAAAAAAAAAAAGACTTTACAACAAATAATGAGTTCAATCCCCAGTTCCCCAAAAAAAAAAAAAAAATCAGAATATCAAAACATATATGGCTTTATATAAGCAAATTGAGGGGGCTAGGGAAATAGCTCAGTGGAATAAGAGCTTGCCTGGCAAGCACCAAGTCCTGAGTTTGATCCCTGGTACCACCAAAAAAAAGAAAAGAAAAGAAAAGAAAAGAAAGAAAGAAAAGGAGCAAAATGTTTAAGCAAACTGAATTACTGGCAATATGGAAGGAAAAAATGCTCAGTTGAGGCTAGGCATGGTGGCTCATGACTGTAATCCCAGCACTTGGAAGGCTGAGGCAAAAGGATCCCTGCAAGTTTGAGGCCAGCCTGGGCTACACAGTGAACTCAAAGCCAGTCTGAACTACAGGGAGACCCTGTATTTAATTTTAAGACATAGTGTTACATTTCTATAGTTGGGGTGCATCCCAGAGTAACACTTCACAACTTACTTGGAGATTTGTGGTATTTTTTTTTTCTTTGCAGTTGTATATAAAATGACAGTACACGGGGCTGGGGAGATAGCTCAGTAGAATAAATGCTTGCCTGGAAAGCACAAGGTCCTGAGTTCAATCCCTGGTACCACCAAAAAAAAAAAAAAAATCTTACAGTTGGTGGGTTGAATGGGTTGTGAAAAATGTAGTAATTTACTCAGTATCAAACATTAGTTTCAGAGAGTCATGAAAATAATGCATTAAGAGTGATCACATGGGGCTGGTGAGATGGCTCAGTGGTCTAAAGCACCTACTTAGAACAAGCTTAGCAAAGCCCAGGGACCGCGGTTCAATCCCCCAGCACCACATGCCAGCCAGCCCCGCCCCCTGGTGGGCTGAGCTGGCCACACACACACACACACACACACACAAAAAGAGTGATCACAAAGATCTAGGTCTGTCTTAATCTTGGCTTTGTGATGTAAATACACTACTTTCCGTGACTTAAAGCAACTTTCTAAACTGTCTCCTCATTTGGAAAAGAGTACTAAGAACAGTGAAAATTGCAGCTGTGAAACTCAAATACAATGCTATTTGTAAAGCACTTAAAACTGGCATACACACATACACAAGCACTGTTGTATTTATTGCTATGAAGGGCAATGATGATAATCTATGGCTTATTTATGGCCTGCATACTGAGGATCAAAAAACACTCTTTTCAAAATAAACAACTCTTAAAGGCATTTAATAGATATGAAGCATCACTGCTTGCCATGGCAAACCCAGATTTTTATTAAAAAAATCACATTGATGAATAGTTATATTTTGCATATTAAAATACATATACAACCATGAGAACAGGAAGGTTTTATTTTTTTGTGGAACTGGGGATTGAACTCACTCAGTCAGGTCTTTGCGCTTATTCTACTGAGCCAGCTCCCCAGCCCCTATGTTGTGATCTTTTTTTTTTTTTTTCTTCTGTATTTCAGGGAAGGGTCTACAGGGTGTTCAGGGTTTCACTACTAGATCAGACCGGTAGTGATTCTCCTGCTTACAGCCTGTCAAGTGCTGGGATTACAGGAACAAGAAACCACACCACACCCTCTCTCAAACGTTTTAAAAGATGACCTGAGTTCACTTCCCTGGCACACGCAAGGACCTGAGTTCAATCCTCACCAAGAAAAAAAAAATAGCTCAGCGGACTAAAGTGCCTGCCTGGGCAGAGCTCAGCAGGTGGTTCCATCCCGGGCCTGCCCTGCTGGCCCTACCCCCAAACATGCTGAGCCAGCTATTAAGACTGGGTGTGGTCATGCATGCCTATAATCCCCAGTGCTGAAGGAGGATTACAGCTAAATCCTTGGGAGGCTGAAAACAGGAGGATCATGAGTCCTTAGTGAGACCCTGTAGATCCTGTAGTAAATACACAGGAGGAAAAAAAACAAAAAACCTAAATCTGTATCTACTTTGATATATTTTAATGACAAAAGAAGCACACCTTTACCATAACCCCAACCCATTTTTTCTATGCCGGTCTGGGCTCCCGTACCCTCCCCTTCAAAGCAACACCAGTCAACTGCAGGCTGATCTGTAGGAATCACTGTTTCATAGGTTGGCATGTTTTGCGTTAACTATATTATACAGTGAGCCAGGCGTAGTGGCACACAACTGTAATCCCAGCATGCACTCAGGAGGCAGAGGCAGGAGGCTCATTGTGAGTTCAAGACCAGCCTGGGCTACAAAGTGAATTTATAGCCAGCCTGAACCACATAGCAAGACCATTTCAAAAAGAAAAATAAATAAGGAAATAAATTATAGAGAGCAGCCAACTGTTTCCTGTTCTTTCTACCATACCCCATTCTCACACAGCAATTTAAAAGCTGCAGAATAAGAATTAAAAGTGGGGGCCAAGGAGATGGCTCAGTGGAATAAGCGCTTCCCTGGCAAGTGGCAAGGGCCTGAGTTCAATCTCCGGTTCTACACAAAAAAATAAATAAATAAATAAATAAATAAATAAAATAAAATAAAAAATAATAAAAATCATTTATTTAGATTTCTTAAAGCGTATAAGAGTTCATTCCACAAAAATTAAATAAGCATTAATGCAAGCTTCAAAAGAAAACGGGTTGGACAGAAAACACTGGAAATTAAAACTATAATCTCAACACTTGGGAAGCTGAGGCACGAGGATTGGGCTGCGAGTTCGAGGCTAGTCAGGACGTGGATAGTGAGTTAAAGACCAGCCTGTAATACACAGGGAGGCTCAGTCTCAAAAACAACCTGTACAAAAAAGCTGATAGTGGTATCACTAATTTTTTTCTTTTTCTTTTTTTCCTTTTTGTGTAAAAGGAAAGGCAAAACCCAGTGTGGTGGCGCACACCTGTAATCCAAGCACTCGGGAGGCTGAGGCAAGAGAGTCGTCGTGAGTTGGAGACCAGCGTTGGCTACAAAGTGAGCTCAAGACCTGCCTGAGCTGCATAGTGAGAACACGGTTTAAAAAAAAAAAAAAAAAAAAAAAGAGGGGAAAAGAAGTTGTCAACCTTTGTTTTCTAAAACGCCAGGTTAAAAAAAAATAAAATAAAACGCCAGGTTCTTCTCCAGGATTTTCTTCTCCAAGTTCAACCAATCCCCATCTTTTCTGAGTTAAACAGTCTCCAGGCAAGCTGCGCTTCTCGATTGGCTTAAAAAAGTGGAGTAGAAAAACCAGCCAATCCTGCCCGAAAGTGTGAACTGTGCTATGGAGACAGTACAACCACTGCATGGCGAGAATGTGTACAAACCTGTCCCGGCCAGATGTCAGATCTGCGCTCTCCAGACAGTTGCCCGTAGCAAGATTCCTTGAAGGCAATACAGACCACGATCCGCATCTATGTTTTCTTTTAATTCTTCTAGCTCTTTTTAAAGGGGGATAAAAACCAGAAGTAACCAAAACCTCGAGAGAAACTGCCTCGGGGTGGGATGACTCACTCTATGGAAGCCGAATTTCCACGCGGAGCTGGGAGAGGGTCCCGGGGACCGAAGGGCTCCCGTAAGGTCCGGGCAGGCTCAAAGTTGCAGATGGAGCGGGGAGTGGGCGAGGATCAAGACGCACGAACGTCGGGCGAGGGAAAGAGTCCTCGCAGTACCCCCTCTGAGCGTGCGGAGGAGCGGCGTGTTTGAGTCTGGACAAGTGAGTAAATAAGCCGCTCTGCCAGGTCGCCGTGCTCGGAAAGGTGGCCTCAAGTTCCCAGAAGGCTCTGCCTGGAACACGGCGAGCGGGCGCCAAGTGGGGCGCGAGGGCAAGTGCGGGCGGGCGCGCGGGGGAGCCGCGGGGCAGAGGGGTGTGTCGGGGCCTGGAGGCCCGCCAGGCGCGGGGAGGCCGAACAGCCTCCGCCGGCCTCGGGCAGAGCACCAGGGCCCTCCTCCGCCGACGCTTCCCTTCGCTCCCGCGAGGCGGCCCGGCCCGCGGTCCACGCACCCCGCGCCCGGAGCCTCGCGTTCCGTCGCAGCGCCCCCCTGCCCGCCGCCGCCCCCGGGCCTCGGCTCCGGCTCAGCGCCCCGGGACGCCTTTCCTCCCGGGCCCGAGCCTAGCCCGCCGCCTGCCTCCCACCCGCTGCCCTTACCTGCTCCGGCGCGGACGGAGGGCGTCGAGGCCGGGCCGGAGCGGGACCGCGAGCCTTTCCCGCCGTCGCCGCTGCACTCTCCAGCGCTGCTGGGTCGCGAAGCAGCCGCGGCCGTAGGGGGCAGCCTCGCGGCGAGCGCGGCCGGCGGAGACACACTGCCGCTCTCCGTCTGGCCGCGGAAGAGCAGCCTCGCAGGACCAGCCGCGAGAGGGCGGGTGGGCGGCCTGTGGGGAGGGGTCTCGGGAGCAGGCAATGGCGGCCGCGTCGCCCAGGTGGCCGCCGCCCCCGCCTCCCGCGCCGCGACCTCTGGCGCGCGCTCCCAGGCCGCCCGGCCCGCCCCCAGCCCGCGGCGCTGCCACTTTCCCGCTCCCTCAGGACAGCAAGCCCCGCGCGCCGGGTTCCGCAGCGCCGGAGCCCGTACCCGCGAGGGCTCGCCCGGAAGCCTGTGGCGCGGGACGTGGGGAGGCGCGGGCCCTCTTCAGGGTGGCAGGTTCGCGGGGACCGTGGCGCCGCGCACCGTGGCGGCACGGGGCCCGGAATTCATGCCCTGAGCGGTTCGGTGACCCTCAGCAGTTCCGAGCCCTGGTCAGTCACTCCCGAGCGTGAAAGCCGAAACACTAGATGCGCTGGCACGCGGAGGGGACCCACGGCACGGGGCGGCACGGGGCGGGGGTCGTGGGCCGGGCTGGGGGACGAAGGGCCCGGGGCGCCACGCGCGGGCTGAACTCGCGGGCGGAAGCACGAGGGCGCGCGCGCTCGCTCACACGTGGGCCCGCAGCGCGGCCTCTGCACCCCGCGGCGCGAGTTTTCTGGGGGACCCGGCCCAGAAGCAGCGTGCTCCTGGCTGTGGAGAGCGCTGTGGGAGCCCGTCCCCCAGCGTGCGCCGCTTCTCCCCAGCTGAACTCGGCGCTCCCCGTGTTCTGGCAGGAAATGTTCAGTGTTTCGGAGTAAGAAAACATTTCCCCGGCTTTCTGATTGAGAGCAGTGGGGTGGTTTTCCTGCCTGTCGTTTCCTGCCTCTGCTCTGTCTTGGCAATTACTTCGGAGTTCTCTTTCGCTAATTTTTCACGAAACAGAAAATACGCCCAAGGACGTATTCCTTCACGTCGAAGAGACACATGATGGCAGTTGTTTTAAAATGAACATAGATTTGGTCAAAATGGAAGCGTATTATTTTCTTTTCCAGATCTAATTGGAACACGCAGAACATTCTAGTATTTTTTTATAGAAACCAGTAAGATGTAAGCAGAGACCTTGGGATGGTAAGTTCTCTGATAAAATTAACTCCACATAACTACAAAATAATGTGTCCTTTTAGAGAATCCTTGAGTGTGCTCACTTCCACAGCACATGTAGTAGAGATCTTTGTGTTCCAGTGATAAGAAATGACTACAAACCTTTATTAACATTTTTATTAAAGGTCAGAAACAAAAACGTATCCAGAATCTCAAGATATAAATAGCTCTTTCAGGGAACCTAGCACTAACTGTCGCTAAACAATCATTTAGAAAAAGACTAATAACTGTGACATATTACACTTTTTTTTTTTTTGGCGGAACCGGGGATTGAACTCAGGCCTTGCGCTTGCCAGGGAAGCGCTTATTCCACTGAGCCATCTCCCCAGCCCCCATATGACACTTTTGAAGTGAAAGAACCCTAATAATTATAAACCTCAAGCCAGTCTACTAAGTTAATTTTGTTCAGATGAAATATGTTCAACATTGTAATAAAAACTTGTATTTAAATTATTGATTTGCCTGTGAACTTGTGTTAAGAATTACAACACCTTGACTGAATATTTTTTAAAATTGCTTACTCTGTCAGTAAAAGCAAAACATCAATACCATAAAGTTCTGAAAGACAGAATCAGATGAACAAAGCAGTCTTTCCTCAACATTTACGATCCCAGCCCTCCTTTGTGAGTAGTTAAGTTACAAAGCTTTTTCCTTGACTATTGATTCCATCAACAAGCCAATAGGAAAACTACAACACATCTTTCAAAGAGTGTGACAGTGTTAGCTTAGTACCTAGAGTAAATGGATTGTTTATTGTGTCTTGTAATTGCAAAAAACAAAAACAGAAACAACTTTGACTTGATGTGGTTGTTACTCCTACTCACTACTCTGCTCTGTACGCTTCCTAGTTAGTTTTATTACAATTGGTTATAATGAATTCTGTGACAATATTTAATTCTGAACAATGCCAGTGATTATGATGAATGGCAGAATGCCCACTCGCTAGCACTTTATTTATTTTTTTTTATTTATTTATTCAGTGTGTGTGTGTGTGTGTGTGTGTGTGTGGCCAGCTCAGCCCACCAGGGGGCGGGCTGGCTGGCATGTGGTGCCGGGGGATTGAACCACAGTCCCTGTGCTTTGCTAAGCTTGTTCTAAGTAGGTGCTTTAGACCACTGAGCCATCTCACCAGCCCCCTCGCTAGCACTTTAAGTGAAGTAAATTAGTGGTGGTGTTTTCAAGAAAAGACTAGCCTTTAAAGAAATAAGGAAGTTTATATTTTGGAAAATGTCTTTAATTTTTGTGAGTAAAATTATTTTGTAAACAAAATGAATAAACCTTTTTTACATTTGTCTAAAGCTTTTTTTCATCTACTTAAAAGCTAAATTCTAAACCTGCTTATTTATGTTAACACGTAAGTATGATTTCCATCCAATTAAAAGTAATCTGTGCAGGGGCTGGGGAGATGGCGCAGTAGAATAAGCACTTCCCTGGCAAGCGCAAGGGCCTGAGTTCAATCCCTGGTTCCACCAAAAAAATAAATAAGTCAAAAATAAATAAAAGTAATCTGTAGCTGGGGAGATAGCTCAGTGAAATAAATGCTTGCCTAGCAAGCGCATGGTCCTCAGTTCTATCCCTGATATCACCAAAAAATAAAAGTAATCTGTGCCACGTGTGTACTTTGATTTGGCTTGGAGTATTTTACTTAATTATAATTACAAGTATTTATGTCTTTATAATCTCCTGTCCCAGCTCATCTGTTATTTAAAGCTAGGTTCTGTTTCCCATTCAGCCTTATATTCCTTATTGCCAAACTTGGAGCCTTGGGCAAAATAAACCATCTGTGGATGTTTGTGGAATGACAGCGTAAGCATTACTGTACAGCAAACCAAAAGACCTTGTCTCAGGATTCTCCCCCTTTTTATAATAACAGATAGGGGGCCAGGGAGATGGCTCAATGGAATAAGCGCTTCCCTGACAAGCACAAGGGCCTGAGTTCAATCCCTGGTTCCGCCAATATATATATATATATATATATATATATATATATATATATATATATTAACAGATAAATGTATTCATTCCCAGGTAAGCTCAGCTTCAAATTTTTTGTTTAGGGGGTTTTTAATTTTCAGTCACAATATGTAAGACAAAAGCACTATTTCTTATGAGTTCAAAAATATTTATTGTACTATCTATAATGTGTGGGGGTACTTTATTAATACAGAAAATAAAAATTATAGGTCATGAATGACCATTGGTATCTTAAATTTTTTCAGAATTGTTTGAATCTGATTTTGTTCTCTTGTTCATTTTTTTCCTAACCTTTGATTCTACTATGATGCTAATTCCAAAAATATTTGTATACTCTTCTAGTATGTCATTTAAGTAATGTTTAAGAATGCTTAATTAACCTATGCAGAGTTACATATTTATTAAAATATACTTAAAATCTGCTCATAAATCCTTTAGAACATTAAAATAAAGTTTAAAGAGTTTCATGTAGTATAAAATGTATAAAACTTATACAGAAATGAAAAGATGCAAAAAGAAATATATATGTAGGGATATTATTATCTAACATACACATTATTTTAAGAGAAATTGAGGCTTGGGATATAGTTTAGCAGCACAGTGCCCACCTGGAAATGCAAGATCCTGAGTTCAACTCCCAGTACAAAAAAAGGTGTTCTGATTTTTTTTTTTTTTTTTGGTGGAACCGAGGATTGAACTCAGGCCCTTGCACTTGCCAGGGAAGTGCTTATTCCACTGAGCCATCTCCCCGACCTCGGTGTTCTGATTTATAAGGTATATTCAGACACATAAAACAATCCAATGCTTCAAATAACCAAACATGTACAGTTCACCATAGAACTAGTTGTTGTTAATTGTTTTTTGTTTTCTGTATTTTAGGGAAGGGTCTACAGGGTGTTCAGGGTCTCACTACTAGATGGGACTTGTACTGATTGTCCTCTTTATAGGCTCCCAAGTGCAGGGATTACAGGCATGCACTACCACACCCAGTCTCACTTGCCATCTCAGGGTGCCCAGGGGTGGGTCTTAGCATTCCCTGGGGATGGGCTGTTTGGCCAGCCCTTGTTTTATTTTGACAAAGGGTCTCATTATATAGTTTAGGCTGATCTTGAACTCACTATGTAGCCTAGGCTGGCCTCGAACTCATGACAATCTTCCTGCCTCAACTTCCTGAGTGCTGATATTTTATTTTGTTATTATTATTAATTTATTTATTTATTTTGGCGGAACTGAGGATTGAACTCAGGCCCTTGCACTTGCCAGGGAAGCACTTATTCCACTGAGCCATCTCCCCAGCCTGAGTGCTGGGGAGACATGCTACCATGTCTGGCCAACATAAAATTGTTGAAGGAACTTTTCTACAAGAATGTTGTAGCCAGGTATGGTGGTGACAACTGTAATTCCAGAACTCAGGTGGCTGAGGCAGAAGGATTGCTATAAGTTTGAGGCTGCCCTGGGCTCCACAGTGAGTTCAAAGCCAGATTGAATTACATATTAAGACTGTCTCAAATAAATGAGATGAATATATATAAAACTAAATCCTAATAAATGGTAATTACTTGCAGATATTAGTATACTCAGTCATGAAGAAAAAGTTTTCAATTATTTATAAAGAGCAGGTATGAAGAATTTTAATAACAATAATACTAACAGGCACAGTGGCACGTGCCTGTGGACTAAGCTACTTAGGAAGCTCAGACAGGAGGATCACTTGAGTCCAGAGTTCAAGACCAGACCTTGTCCCAAGTGATTATAATAAAGAATCAAAACAAATTACTAACAGGACATAATAAGAATGTGGAGGGGCTTGCGGCTTAGCTCAGTTGTTTAAAGCGCCTGCTTGGGCAAATTCAGTCAGGCACAGGGGACCGCCGTTCTTTCCCCAGCTCCACAAGCCACACCAGACTGCCCTTAAGACAGCCTGAGCTAGCAAGAAAAAAAAAAAAAAATCAACCTATGGCTGGCCTGATAGTTCAGTGGATTAAAGTGCCTGCTTAGGCAAAAGTAGGGACCATGTTCAATCCCTGGCCTGCTGTGCCGGCCCCATTCCCAGAGCATGCTGAGATGGAGTTTGAGACCGGGTGTGGTGGTGGATGCCTGCAATCCCAGCTCTTGGGTGGCTGAACACAGGCGGATCACTATGAGTCCGATCTATGTAGTGAGACCCTGTAGACCTTGTACTAAATAAATAAATAAATAAATAAAAGGAAAATTACAATATTACGGTCTGAGTGGAAGCTTCATGCAAAAACAAATCTGACCGTGTCTCTCAGAAACCTTATTTTTTATTATTTTGTGTGTATGTGTGTGTGCTCCGATGTACATTTTTTCAGTTATGATGAAGGCAGGTATTGAAGCCCACATCAGCCATCTCAGCACTGAAGAAGCTAAGGCAGGAGGATTGCCATAAGCTCAATACCACCCTGAAGTACACTGCCAGACCCTGGTTCAAAAAACCTGAAATAAAGTTATAATAAAGAAAAAAAGAGGCCTCTCCAGGCGGCTGGGTCAGTGAAGTGGGGCGCATCTCCGCTGCAACTAACAGTTTTCACCTACTGACAAGGGTTAGCTATGACGTCCCTGATCAAAAAGGTGATCTACTCGGCGAAAGCCCCAAAGCCCATTGGGGCTTACAGTCAAGCTGTGTTAGTCGACAGGACCCTTTACATTTCGGGGCAAGTTGGCTTAGACCCTGTGAGTGGACGGCTTGTGCCAGGAGGGGTAGTAGAAGCAAAACAAGTTCTCACCAACATGGGCGAAATTCTGAAAGCAGCGGACTGCAGCTTCAGCAACGTTGTAAAAACAACTATCTTCTTGGCTGACATAAACGATTTTGCTGCTGTCAATGAAATCTACAAGCAGTATTTCAAGAGTCATTTTCCTGCTCCAGTTGCCTACCAGGTCGTCACTTTGCCCATAGGAACCCGAGTGGAGATCGAAGGAGTGGCTGTCAAAGAGCCTTTCACAACAGTGTGACTGAGCAGCATAGGGCTGTCTCCCTGGGAATTTCCATCTTGGCTTTGGATCAGTAGTTTAATTCTTCATTTTTTTGTTTTTGTATCTTAATTCTTATAACCCATGTTGGAAAGAGCAAGTGTGACTAAACTACTCGATGTTAAGGAAATTCCACCTGAGGGAGATTTGACATGAGTGGGAGGCTAGGTGATGAATCCATTGATGCTGGGGGGCTTCCGCTCAAGCGCACTCACCCTGCACTGGGTGCCGGTGCCATCACCATCACCGTCACCATCACTGTCACCATCACAGGAAGGAAGGGGAAACAGCTACAGAAAGAGGAGCCAGTCCTGGGAGATGTTGCGGAACACACCTAAGGCAGTTAAATCCTATTAACTTAGCAACAAGGTAGAATATTTAGTTTTCATGATACACTTATGATTATGCTTTTGTTTGAGTAAAATCAAATTATTCAAACTTGAATGATAGGGGGAAGGGTGAAAAAGTGGACCAGAATTTTATGCAGATGATATTTTTCTAATGGCAATAAACTAGACATGCAGCCTAAAAAAAAAAAAAAAAAAAAAAGAGAGAAAAGGTTCCTCCTGCATGTGAAGGTAGAGTGTTTTTCACTCCCAGGTTGCTGGACCTGGGCTCTAGCACCTCAGCCTGAGGGGCCTGCCTACCTCCCAGCCCACTCCCGGCCCCAGCTCTCCTCAGTCCTTGCCTAGCCGATCTGTCCCCCACACTCCTGCTGCCTCTGCCCCCAACATGATGCAGTCACATGCATGTCTACAGGTCAGGCCTCTGCCTCTGGTGCTTGCATGTCCCCTGCTTCCCTGGCATCTCAGAAACTATAGCTTCCTACTATTTATATTACTTTTATCAAAGTTATGAAAAGTCATGTAAATAAGGGGTTATACATCTAAATTACACATTTCTTTTTTAAATTCTCATTGCTCTCTGCTTTTCCCTTAAATAAATTATCAGAGCTTTTATGATAGCAGTGTACTTACAAACTTTAGAAGTGGCATATAAATATAGAGTAACAAACTTACTTTACCACAAATCCCTTATACACAGAGAATATCTCAGATCATACTTGTGTCACACTCTGGGAGGAAACACTGTGTACTGCCTGCCACTCCTACAAAAATGGGCTCGAATCAAGCTTCAGAGCTACACCTGCCAAGTAGTGCCCTCAAGAAATGGTCTTGTTTTACCCAATTTCTCTATGTAAACAGGCATGTGGCAGTTTCCAAACTTGAAAGGGTGGAGATGGGATTGATAAGAGCAGTTTAAAAACAGAATCTAGTAGATCATGCCAGGGATCAGTTCCTCATTCCTGAGGACATTCTGTGCCTCGACCTGAGGAACTTGACAGGAAGCCAGCCTCTTTCCTGGGGTGGAAGAACATTGTTGTACCAGCTTTCTGGCACTGTACAGTCACATATCATAGCTGGGAGTATAGCCCAGAGGTGGAACATAAAGCACACAAGACTCTGGGTTTGAGCCCAGGATTAAAAAAAATAATTTGTTTCTCATATCCTGTAGCAGTGGGGAAACTTTACACCCTATAGCTGTAACTGCTGCCTTTGTTGATGCTGTTGCTGCTGCTGCTAGAGATTGAACCCAGGGGCTGGCAAGATAGCTCAGTGGACTAAGCGCCTGCTTTGGCAAGCACAGGGACCAGGGTTCAATCCCTGGTCCCACATGCCTGTCTGGTGACAAGAGTCCAGGCGTGGTGGTGCACAAATGTAATCCCAGCGCTATGGAGGCTGAAAACAGGAGGATCACTGTGAGTCCAATCTGTGCAGTGAGACCCTGTACTAAATACATTAAAAAAAAAAAAAAAAAAAAAGGCCCCAGAGAAGGAGTCCTACATGTTCCTTCTCATCTAAGGGACTCTCAAGGAGGTAGTGATCCTCCTGTTTTCAGACTCAGAGGGCTGGGGTGATAGCTTGGCAGTCTAAGCTCCTGCCTGGCAAGCCAAAGACCCTAGTTCGATCCCTGATACTGCATGCTGAGTAGGCCCCAAAACCAGGCATGGTGGTGCACTCCTGTAATCTCAGCACTGAGGAGGCTGAGACAGGAGAATCACTACAAGTCAGAACTGTATAGCAAGACCCTGTATCACATAAATTTTTTAAGTGTTAATGAAATCAAAACAGATAGTAAATGAGAAAAAAAAGTGCAATTTGTATCAGGGATAAAAGGTTGATACCTCTAATATAAAAACACTTAAAAATCAATAAGGAAAAGACCCAAAACCCCAAAAGACATAGAAAGCAGTTCTCACAGAAATAATAGAAATTATTCTTAAATTCATTATAAAATTATATGTGTGTCCAGTTTTTTATTGTAGCATTATTTGTAATAGCAAAAGAGGGGGCTAGAAGTAGCTCACAGTAGTGCACTTCCCTGCCATGAGCAAGATTCTGCTAGGGCCTGGGTGTAGGGACTGCGTGTAGCAGCGCCCTAGGATGGCACCGGTTTCCGCCTTCCACCCTCTCAGGGGGTGAGCGCTCCTGGAGTAAACAACTCCATATATGGCCAAGGCTTGGGCTAATGCATTGCTTCCGCATACCTGGACCAATGGGCAGTACACACGTGGCACCCCATGGTTGGAAGCCCTGGGACTTATAAGCTAAGAGCAGGGGCCTCGGGGGGAAGAAGACGGATGTAAGGGAACAATAAAGAGCTGCACAGAAAACCAACCAGTGGTCGCGTCGTTCTTGCAGGCAAGGCCGCGCACGACACCTGGGCTGGTGGCATACCCCTGTAATCCCAGCATTCAGGAGACTGAGGCAGGAAGGTCACTGAATTCAAGGCCAGCCTGGGCCACACAGTGAACTCAAGGCCAGCCTGAACTACACAGTGACCTTGTCTCAAAAAAAAAAAAAATTGGGGGCCAGCCAGATAGCTCAGCAGATTGAAGTACCTGCTTAGACAGATGCAGGGACCGGGTTCAATCCATGGTATGCTGTGCCACCCCTGCCTCCACCCCTAGGGCACACTGAGACAAGGCAATTGAGACTGGGTATGGTGGTGCATGTCTGTAATCCCAGTGCTTGGGAAGCTGAAAGCAGGAGGATCCCTATAAATACAATCTGTGTAGTGAGACCCTGTACTAAATACAAAAAAAAAAAAAAAAAAAAAAAAAATCTGATTTAATTTTCTATACTACAAAATATTTATCAAAATTAATAAAATTAATTAATAGCAAAAAGGATGAGTAACCTAAATGTTCATCATAGAGAACTGTTGACTTTCCCAGTAGACCCAAAGCGCAGGCCCAGAGTATGAGTGAGACCACCCAGGGCCGCTGGATCCTGAACTGACCCAGAGCGCAGGCCTGGCCTGTGAATGATACCACCCGGGGCCCATTGGATCCTCATTCGATCCAGAGTGCAGGCCCAGCATGGAACCCTTCAGCAGAACTCCCTGCAAAGAGGCTAGAGGCAAAAACCACCCAGCAGATTCAGGAGCAGAACATCTTGCCAGAGTAACACAAAGGGTTCAACTCCAAGGGCTGCAGCGGGAAGAAGTCGAGCACAGCAGAAGTCAAGCACAGCAGCCAGACCCAAGCCAGATCCAAGTAACACCCACCTGGAGGAATCTGAACTTTGTAGATCCAGACCTGGTGCTAAAGTAATAACTCTATCTAACTCTACACCAAAGGTCAGAAGACAGTGGTATACAAAATGACAAAGAGAAGGAACAAAATGCAGTCTCAGGCCCCCAGTCCACCCATACAAATGCAGAAGACACTAGCATAGAGGAAACTGGTAATCATACATCTGAAATCTCTGAAATAACAGCGTTGGAAGTAAAGAAACAACTGCAGAAAGGTATAGAAGAAATCAGATCAGAAATAATTTCTGAAGAAAAAAAAAGGTAATTTCTGAACTAAAAAAAGTAGTGATAACTATAATCAAAGTAGTACTAAGTGCTTCTAAAGAATACACTGATAAAAAAATTGAGCAGAATATAAAAATGATGGAACCCCTGAATAAGCAATATAGGAAAGAAATAGAATATATGAAACAGATTCAAAGTGATACACAGGAAATTAAAACCTCAATCACAAGCTGGCAAAACCATTTGAGTGAAAGTGAAAATAGATTTTCTGACCTTAAAGACACCATTGCAGTTAGTGAAAAAGCAAGAAAAGATCTCTTAAAAACAACTGGGATGCAAGAAAAAATAATTTAATAACTGCAAGACAATGCAAAGATGAACAATGTGAGACTGATAGGCATCAATGAGAAGGAAGGAGTCAATACAAATGATATAAAAAGAATATGGGCAGAAGTAATAGCAGAAAACTTCCCAAATATGGGGCAACAATCT
>NW_004524734.1:3444175-3449172 GCF_000260255.1 Octodon degus | reverse complement strand
TTTTTTTTTTTTTTTTTTTTTTGCGGAACCGGGGATTTTACTCAGACCCTTGCGCTTGCCAGGGAAGCGCTCATTCCACTAAGCCATCTCCCTGGCCCTTCATAGAAATCTTCAATGACCTTTAAATAAAGGTTCATCTAATATATTTTATATAGTCCAGCATAACTATCATATTGAGAGCTTTTTATTGTTCATCCAGGACCATACTGTAACTTCTCTTCCCTTTTGAATGATGTTCTTTATTTCCTATATGCTACTTCTGGAGGTATTAAAATATTTCAAGTTTGTATAACTAGAAAATCTTACTTTTAGTTTTCAAAGGTATGTTTGCTAAGTATAAAATTCAAAGAAGACAGATCTTTTTTTTTTCTTTCAGTCCTTTAATTAGTCTAGTTTCTTACACACTTGGTCCTTTTTTTTTTTTTTGGTGGAACCGGGGATTGAACTCAGATCCTTGCGCTTGCCAGGGAAGTGCTTATTCCACTGAGCCATCTCCCTGCCCCCCCTTTTTTTTCTAATGTGGAATAATATGCTATTTAATTTTGTTCTTCCATAGCTTATATTTTTTATGTATAATGCTTTAATGATTTTTTTCTTTATAATAAGTTTTGGACAATTGCATTTTTGTGTATCTTGGTATGATTTTATTTAAATTTCTTGTGCAAAAAGGTTCATTTTTCTTGGAAATGCAGTATTATAAGTTGAACTAAATTCAGAAATTTTAAATCTTTAAATATTTATTGCCTACCCCTTTCTACTTTATGGATTCTAATTATATGAATATAAGTTTCTTGGTTTTGATACAGTGAACTATTATGACTGATCTGTAAATTCTTTCATTTTTATTTTGGACAATTTTTATTGTTATATTCATCTATGTTTGTAAATAATTTATTTTCAATTTGCAATCTATTAAAAATTAAAAAGAAAAATAATTTTTTCCCACAATTAAAAAAAAAATAGAGAACTGTTTGAGGCTGAGGCAGGGGGATTGTCACGAATTTGAGGCCAGTTTGGGCTACACAGTTCAAGGCCAGCCTAAACTGCATAGCAAGACCCTGTCTCAGGCAGAGACACAGAGAACTGGTTAAAATTAAGTGTGTCGTACCCAAACTAACAGAATCATATCATGTAAAAGAATGATGGTGTCTGGGCCAGGGAAATGGCTCAGAAGAATAAGTGCTTGCCTGGCAAGTGCAAGAGCCTGAGTTCAATCCCCAGTTCCGTCAAAAAAAAAAAAAAAAAAAAAAAAAAAAACAAACAGAATGATGGTATCCTCTAAGGACTGATACTGCACAAATTCATGATGTGTTTCTCAGTAGGGGAAAAAAATGTAATTATTGTGGGGGATGGAATCCAGGAGAGAAACTGAAGAGATTTTATCACATGTACACAATAAAAATCTCAGGATAGATGGAACAAACTGCTCCACCTTCTTTGAGAAAGTGAGCTGGATGGCTAGAGAAAGAAGATGGAGATTTTCTACTGTACATTCATCCCTTGGTATCTGAGTGGACCAGGACTCCCATAGGTACCAAGGTCTGCAGATATTCAAGTCCCTTGTAGCAAATGACATAGTATTTGCACCTACTTAGGCACATCTTTCTGTATACTTTTTTTTTTTTTTTTTTTTTTTTTTTTGGTGGAGCTGGGGATTGAACTCAGGCCCTTGCGCTTGCCAGGCAGGCACTTATTCAACTGAGCTATTTCCCCAACCCCTTTCTGTATACTTTAAATTACCCCCTCATTTTTATAATGCCTGACATGGGACTGCTATGCAACTAGATGTTATGCTGAACTGCTTAAAGAACAAGGCCAAGGAAAAGAGGCTGTGTATGTTCAATAAGATCCAACTTTTTGTTTTTATCCAGGAGCAGTTTCGATCTTCACCTAAGGGAATCTGAAGATGTGGAAGAACAGCTGTGCTAATTTTGGGTCCAACACTATTTCCTATGGAAAATAAATAACACTTAACTGAGAATAACAGAGCGGAGCTTCAGCTTCTTTCTGTGCTCCTGAGTCAGCCTTGGTTTAACTGGAGTTGGGGCAGCTGTGTGGCATGGGGCCGAGAGCAGAGGGAGCTGCTCTCTAGAGAAAAACAAAGCAGACGCCGAGCCGGGGCGTAAGGAAGGACCGAAAGTGCCCAGCGGGCTCCCAACACCTTTGCTGCGTTTTTTTCCTGGGGTGGGGGGGCTCTCCTAAGGCTTCTCCAGTGTTCTTATATTCTTAGAAGTATGTGTGAGGCTCTAGGTTCAATCAAGAGTCTCCAGAGAGGCTGGTAAGATAGCTCTGGGGACTAAGTGCTTAGGGTGTGATCCTGACACCACACGCAGCACCAGCCCCACCCCAGTCATGCTGAGCTGACAATGGAATCTGGGCGTGGTGGCGCAAGGGCCTGAGTTCAATGCCCGGTTCCACAAAAAAAACAAAACAAAACAAAAAAACACAAGCTGAGCAATGGTCATCATTCCCCCTTTCATTTTCTGAAGACATTCCACACTGTTCATTTATTTGCTTGTTTGTTTTGTGGTACTAGAGATTGAATCCAGGGACACCCTACCACACAGCTATATCGTAAGCTCTTTTTACATTTAATTCTAAAACAGTATCTCAGCAAGTTGTCCGAGTTCACCTCAAACTTTTGATCCTACTGCCTAAGCTACTAAGTAGCTGAGAATACAGGCACAGGCCACTGAGCCTGGCTTTATACTGTTTCTATAATTTACGTCCCCATTAAGAGTATATTAGGGTTCCCTTTTCTCCACATCCTTTCCCACATTGCGGATGGTTGGGGTTTTATATTAGCCATTCTAAAAGAGGCAGAGTGACATCTTGGGGTTTTTGTTTGCATCTCTCTGACATCTAGTGAGAATTTACATGTCTTCGTTGAGAAATGTGTACTCATACCCTTTGTCCGTTAGGGGAGTTTTTTTGGGTGATAGCTGTTCTTGTTGTTGCAGTGTTGGAGTTTGAACCTAGAGGCTGACGCATGCTAGACAAGTATTCTATGACTGAACTATGACCTCAGGTCCACCTGGGTGTGGTGGCACACAACTGGAATCTCGCCAATCCAGGGGCTGCAGCACAAGGATCTCTGCGACTTCAGAGCCAGCCTGTGCTATATACTGAGCTCAAGACCAGCCTGAACTACATAGGGAGACCGTCTCAAAAAATAAGTAATTCCGAGTATGATAGATCACACCTGTAATCCCAGCACCTGGGAGGTTGAGGCAGGAGAATTGCTATGAATATGAGTGCAGCTTGGGCTAACATAGTGAGTTCAAGGCCAGTTAAACTTCAGAATAAGACACTGTCTCAATAAGTAAATAATCCACTATATGAACTAAAACCTATCTGTAATGTTTCTTTCACTGCCAAAGATACTTGGATGTGATTGAAAATTCCTTCTCCTTAGTATAATCCTTCTCTTCCTCATCAATAAGTAACTCATTTCCGAGGCCCAGCAACTCTACCGCCACCTAGTAAAGCCATTTTTCTCTGTAACTGCCCTGCTCTGGGTTGTCCCTATCTCTTCCTTGGATTGCTGCAATCGCCTGCTAACTAGTTCTGCTTCTCCAGGCTTGTTCACCCATATGCAATTATCTCTGCTGCAGACAGTGTACTGCTGCAGACGGTGTGTTCCTTCTAAAAATAAATCTGGTTAGACCACTTTGTGAAACTTTTATGCTTCAAAGGACACTATCAAGAAAACAAAAAGACAATCCATAGACTCATTTGCAATTGCTCTAATAGGGAACTTGCATCTAAAATGTATGTAAAAAACTGATGCAACTCAGTGACAAAAACATAACCCAATTTAATTTTTTTTTTATTTATTTTGTGTGTGTGTGTGTGTGTGTGTGTGTGTGTGTGTGTCCAGCTCAGCCCACCAGGGGGCGGGGCTGGCTGGCATGTGGTGCTGGAGGATCGAACCGCTGTCCCTGTGCTTTAGCCAACCTTGTTCCAAGTAGGTGCTTTAGACCACTGAGCCATCTCTCCAACATAACCCAATTTAAAAATGGACAATGGATTCGGATACTTTGAACAGAAAATACCCAAATGGCCAGTAGGTACAAGAAGAGATGTTCCACATCACTGATCATTAAGGAATCCTATTAGCTTTGCGTTTCTGATGCCTCAACATTGTGGGATCTAGAAACTCGAGTGGGAGCTCCCTGCCCTAGCCAGCCCAGGACGTAGACCAGGGTTCTCTTAGGAGCACCCTAAACATCCATAGCCCAGCTCCTTCCTGCCCCAATCTTCCCAGTGGCCATGTCTGTGGCCTAGAACCCACTGAAATTCTTTAAACTAGGCAATCCTAAACACATCAGCACCACCTCCCATGCCCTTCCCCAGAGAAACTACAGGAAAACCTCTTGCTCTTTTCTCCCAGCTCCTCTGCCTCCTCCATTGACTTTCTTATTTATTTATTTTGCAATACCAGGGATTGAACTCAGGCCCTTGTGCTTGCCAGGGAAGCGCTTATTCTACTGAGCTATCTACCCGGTCCTGCCTCCTACATTGAGTACTTGTACTTGTCATGTGTCCCTCAGAGCAACAGGTGGGAGGGGAGGTGTCTTAACGATCTGTGAGTTTCACCATCTTATCAACAGATGAGAAGGTACCTTTCCTCTTCATCTATTTACCCTAATAAACCTGAATAACAATGAAATCTGCTATTTTTGTGGGGTGGGGGGGTGGGGACAGGTTCCTGATATGTTGTTCAGGGTGACCTCTGACTTGGATCCTCCTGGTTCAGCCTTCCAACACCTAGAAGCAAAATCTGGTTCTTAATACAACAGAAACAAAAGAGAAGGACAGAAGGGGAAATAAAAAGATGTGTTCTGTACATGTAGCAACTGTCCATAATGAATACAATCATTACATACTTACCAAACTGTACTAATAAATGGGGAGCCGGGGAGATGGTTCAGTGGAATAAGCACTTCCCTGGCAAGCATAAGGGCCTGAGTTCAATCCCCGGTTCAGCCAAAAAA
>NW_004524734.1:3442504-3443410 GCF_000260255.1 Octodon degus | reverse complement strand
CTGAGAAGGTCAGTGAAATGCCCTCAGGATTTGTCCTGAGATCCTGTACCTCAGATTTTAGAACCTTTATCAGTGCAGCCATGTGGATGAGTCACAGCCAATGCTTGGCCAATGTGCTCTGTCACCAACTATTGCACCTCTGTTTTCCTAAAGGCCTATTTATCTTTTCTAAGATTCATTTGCAAGCCAAATGTAGTGGCACATGTGTGTAATATTAGCACTCTGGGAAGGTGAGACAGGAGCCTAGCAGGTTCAAGCCCAGTCTGGGTGTTATGGTTTAGGTCTAAAATGTCCCCTAGCCAGGCATGTGCCCTGTGATCTCAACACTCAGGAGACTGAGGCAGGAGGATCACTGTGAGTCTTAGGCCATCTTAGGCTCCATAGTCCATGAATTAGTCAGCTGATGAACTGATAGCTGATTTGTCAGGCAGGGTATCTGGTTGGGAGAGATGTCACTGGGGGTGTGGACGGGCAAGGTTTGCCTCCTCTCGTTCCTCCCTCCACTCACTCTGGTGGCCAGGCCCTCAGGCTGTTTTGCCTGCAGTGCTGCCTTGGAGCCACGTGACCATAGACTGCAACTTCTACAAACTGAAGCCAAAATACTTTTTTTTTTTTAATGTATTTAGTACAGGGTCTACAGGGTTTCACCACATAGGTGCAACTCGTAGTGATTCTCCTGTTTTCAGCCTCCCAAGCGCTGGGATTACAGGTTTGTGCCACCATGCCCAGTCTCCTACCTTTTGAGACATAAATTCTCAAATCTCATCCCTCCTGTTATGGGTCACTCAGAATAGGAACCAGATCAGCCAGATTGGAATTTGGAAAGCCGTTTATTACTGAGCTCAGGGCCCCCAGTCTGTTCTCATGCAGGAGAGGACCAAAAGGCAGCTAGCCCAGGAAGCAGGG
>NW_004524734.1:3422955-3436184 GCF_000260255.1 Octodon degus | reverse complement strand
TTACAAGAAGTTAAATCCCATTCAGTTTCCTTATGAAGCCATCTCTGCAATCTAACTTGGTTTACAGGGATTGGTTAGGTAGGAATTTTATGTAGCAAACAGCAAGTAACAGCCACTATTTACTAAACAACTTAGAACAGTGGTGAGTATACATTTACAACAGAAAGCATAAGATTTACATTTATAATCTAAAACGTGAGTTGACTCATTACACCTCCTTTAGGCATTTACTTCATCTCTGTGATACTCCTATGCATATTAATCTGTCCTGATCTTCTTACTCTGCTTCTTGACAGTTTAATTCAAACACCCATCCCTGAACCACAGGCTCCGACCAGAAGACAGTAGAGGAAAAGTTTTTCCTCTCCTCCAGATAGATAAAATGTGATCTAGTCAATGAGATATTGTTTGGTCATGAAGATTGAGGCAGTGATAAGCACTGGATATGGATAGACCTTGAAAATGTTATGCTAATTGAAGTCAGGTGATGGTGCACATCAATATCCCATCACTAGAGGCTGAGGGCAAGAGGATCACACAAAGTTAGAGGCCAACCTGGGCTACATAGTGAGATCCTGTCTCAAAAAAATAAAACAGGGGCTAGCCAAATAGCTCAGCAGATTAAAGCACCTGTAAGCAGAAGCAAGGGCCAGGGGTTCGATCCCCGGGCCTGCTGTGCTGCCCCCCCCTCCAGGCCTCACTGAGACAGCAATTGGGTGTGGTGGTGCGTGCCTGTAATCCCAGCTCTTGGGAGGCTGTAAATAGGCAGATCACTATGAGTCTGATCTAGTAGTGAGACCATGAAAATTTTGTAGACCCTTCCCTAAAATAAAAAAAATTAAAAAATTTAAAAAAAATTATGCCAACTGAAAGAAATCAACATTTAAGTCTCTATTCATATGAAGGGCCTAGAATATACAACTATATAGGCAGAAAGAAAATTAGTGGCCACCAGGGGATGGAGATAGGAGGACAAATAATAGCTAAGGGATAATGAAGATAAGGAAATATTCAAAAATTGATTGCAAAAAAAAAAAAAAATCAATTGCTGTGGACAACCACATGAGGGAATCTCCCTGAAAGAAAAGCAGTTGTCTCCATTTTGGCTGAGCCTGACCCTATTTCCGTGTATTTGATACAGGGAAAAACAATCTCTGGACCTGATCTGCACGAGTTCGTGTTCCCTAAAACAGAAGAATTTTAGGAACAAACGGAGGTTATGAACAGAATATATTTATTGAGGGAAAGAAAGCTCCTGTCCCAGAGAGGGACAAGAAGGGGGCCCGAGCGGGTTGTCCCCAGGAAGCTGTCTCTTCCAGGGATTTTTATAGAGGAAAAGCATGTGGTGAGGCAGGTCTAAGGTGATGGAGAAGACATGGGAACTTGCTTAGGTGGGCACGAGGTGGGTCAACCAATGAGATTACAAGCACCATTGCTCAGGTAAAATTGATTAAATCCAGTACCAAAGGAGGAAGCCAGTCAAGTAGTAAGCAGGCATGAATAAGGGACTGGGTCTCTTCCTGTTAGGGGTTGGGCTAGTGACTCACTTGGGCTCTTTCAAGGTGATTGATACCTATTTAGAATATCAATCCCTGAAGCCCGTCCCTTGGGGAAGTATGTAGCTGTGTTTCCTCTTGTCTTGGTCTTGAGGTGTGGTCCACACCAGAGTGTCTGTCTCTTCCAAGTTGCAAGGTCACTTTGCTTTCCATCTTGTCTCTTTGAGGGCCTGGCCCTATCTGACTGCCTATAATATTTCTATCTAACTCGGCTGCCTACCATGCAAGGGCCTGAGTTCAATCCCCGGTTCTGAAAAAAAAAAAAAAAATGAGGCCATTACACATGCTAGGTAAGTACTCTACCACTGAGCTATAGCACCAGCCCAGCTTATACATTTTCATTTACAGAACTGTTTTGTGTGGAATTGAAATTTTCCTTATGAATTGGTCAGTTTTCCAAAATACCTGAGTCTGAATAATGTGTAAAAAAAAAAGAGATTTATATAACACACAGTCTAGGAAGATCAAAGCGTAGACAGTGTGGCACCAGCCATTGCGAGGGCCCCCACCTGCATCACATCATGACAGATGGCATCCTGAGGGGAACACATGAGAAAGGAAGTGATCACATAGAGACAGGAAGCAAGTGCAAGAGGAGCAGCTGTTTTACAACAACTCACTCTTGGGAGATTTTTTAAACAGCAAGGTAGTAATTAGCAGCAAATATAGACTCTCTGAGCCCTCAAACCTAGAAAAAAATACAACTTGGTAAAGCCAGGCATGGGGGCACACACCAGCAATCCCAGCACTCAAGAGGCTGAGGCAGGAGGATTGCTGAAAGTTTGAGGCCAGTCTGAAAGTTTGAGGGCATATAGCTGTTGGGAGCCATGGAAGCTCGAAATTGGTCAAATGTTGAGGGCCAGTGAGATATCTCAGTGGATTAAGCTCCTGCTTAGGCAAGCACAGGGACTGGGGTTTGATCCCCAGCATCACATGCCATGCCAGGCTGCCCCTGGGTCACTGAGACCAGCCTGTAATCGCAACACTGGGGAGGCCGAAAACAGGAGGATCACTATGAGTCTGACCTGCATAGCAAGACCCTGTGCCAAATACAGAACAAAAACAACAACAACAACAACAAAAAAAGTGAAAGTGGGACTAGGCCTCAGTGCCTAAAGCAGTCAAGCTACCTCAGTCCTGAGAAAAGCATGACTGGTTGGTTAATGCTGATTAACGTTAGCTGTTAGTCATTAAGCAAACTTGTATCAAGTTACTAACTTTGCAAAGGTATAAATAAATGCCTACACAGTTTTGTTGTTGGTTTTTTTTGTTTGGTTGGTTTTTGTTTTGTTTTGTTTTTTTGTTTTTTTTTTTTTCAGTACCGGGGATTGAACTCAGGACCCTAGGCTTGCCCGGTGAGCACTTATTCTACTGAGCTTTTTCCCCAGGCTCTAAACACCCATACTGCTGTTCTGGGTTTGTCTTGCCAACCAGGCAGACAGGTCACCACCGGACCCAGCTCTTGTCTTTTTGTCTGTTCCTCATTTCTGTACAACTGACCACACTGTGAGACCAATGGATTCAATACATACAGTGAAACCCTGTCTCAAAAAGAAAATAAATAAATAACAACAACTTGGTAGAGAGAAAAAAAAGAGGTCAATATCCAGGAATTGGAAGGGAGCTGCCAGGAAAATTAGAAACTACAGGAAATAGGGGACTGGGGAGATTGCCAGGTAAGTGCAAGGTGCTGAGTTCGATCCCTGGTCAAAAGAAGAGAAAAGAAAAAAAACTACAGGGAAGCTGGAGAAACAGAGCACATCAAGAAACCACAAAGCAGTCTCAAGAGCTCAGCCTGGCTCCCAGGGTGGGAAACCTGTCTGCAGTCACAGGTAGGAACCACAGTCAGTGGCTCCAGGAAAAATCAATGAACTGGCCAACAGTGCAAACCCTAAGAAATGCCCACGGTTATGGTAAACTGCAAAAACAAGATGGGATTTTACTCTGAATGTGGCTCCTTCTACACAGCAGATTAGAGCTGGAGAAGAAATCTAGCGCAGCACCCACCATATTGCTAGAAAGTGTTTAATCAGGTACCACTGGGGGAAGGGGTTATTTAGGAATAAGCCACAAAAAACCTACAAATTTGAAGTTCCCAGTGTTGTCCTCCCACAGTGACTGAGTGAGAAATAGCACAGGAGACAGCTATTTCTCACTAGAAGGGGCCCAAACTAGACAAAGACCCGCTGTGATGATTTGTATCTAGCCGTCTTCCCAAAGCCTCATGTGCTCATAGGTGGGCCTTTGAGGAGCTGGCTGGACCTAGCGTGCATGACACTGAGATTGATGGTATGTGATTACCAAATCAGCCCACCAATTGGTCTGGTGTAGTTCTGGGTGTGGATGATATGAAGGCCCACCCTGGGTGTGGGTGGCACCATTCACGGCTTGATGCTTGCTACCTCCTTTCTGTCTTGCTGTGAACCATGTCTCCTCTGCCCTGTCTATCTACCATGCCACCCCACCTTAGCCAACCAACTACAGACTGAAACCTCTACATTTCTTTAATTTCTGTCAGCTACACTGTCCCAGGGGCAAGACAGTAATAAGACACCATCTGAGAAGTTTACACTCAGGCCAGTAGGGATGCAAGGTCCCACTCTTTGTGGAGAAAAGCCAGGACCACTGTGTGTGGCCTTCAGAGGTGGCTAGGTCTGAGAGTGGCAGCAGTGAGTCCAGCAGTCTGCCACAGTCCTCCCCACTGCCTACAAAAAGCACAGATTAGTGGTCTGCCAGTGCAGCAAGGACACACTCTTCTTGGACAGTTGTCACAGCACAAGGAATATGGACAAAGGGACATCTGAAGCAGGTGGACACCCCACAAACCAATAGGCCATTGGACTAGGCAGAGAAAACGTGATTTGCTGAATTCTCAAACTGCATATTCTTAAAAGAAACCACCCATTCAAACAAACAAACAAAAAAAGGGGGGGGGAGTTTCATGGACTCATTTTTTTTCTTTCTTTTTTTAATCTTTTATTTATTTATTTGGTACAGGGTCTTGCTAAGCAGCTCGGACTCCCAGTGATCCTCCTGTCTCAGCCTCCCCAGCACTGCAATTACAGGTGTTCACCACCATGTCTGGTTTCAGTGCCTGGCTCAGCATAGGATCAGTAGTGATACCAGAGATCAAACCCAGGCCCTTGCACTTGCCAAGCAGGCCCTTGGACCGCTGAGCTATCTCACTAGCCCCCTTATTAGCTTTTGAGGGAGTCTCCTCTTTCCTTTCAATTTTTCTTTTTCTTTGTTCTTTAATGTTGTCCTTATCTAATTCTAGTAAATTTTTTTTAATCCTTAAGATTCTGTCTCTCACTTTTCTGTTTTTCTCATCTTCCATTGCTTTAGTTTTTTTAATTTTTCTTCTTTCATTCTCCTATTCTCCACCTCCTCTATCTTCAATAGTCTACTAAACCTTATTAATCTTTAGATAGTCAACTCTATGCTCTCACTGTTGAATTCTTTTATATTATTAGTAGAGGCATAGCTGTTGCATTTAGTAGGTATCTATTATATGTCAATATTTGGTTTGTGTTAATGTTTATTTGCTTTCTTGGTTTGATTTGGTTATAGTTTTTTTTTTTTTTTTTCTCTGAATCTACTTACTATGCAGTTCAGCCTTGAACTCACTCTGTAGTCAGACCTTGAACTCACGGCTCTCCTCATGCCTCAGTGTCTTAAATGCTGGGATTACAGGTGTGTGCCACCACAGCCAGATTGTTTTAGTGTTTAGATAATTGGAAATCTCTTCTCTACGATTAAGGGAGGTATATTATTTTTCTCTATGGTAGGTCAATATCCAGTGTGTTTTTGGCACTATTATTATTATTATTATTATTGGCACCATTATTGTTGTTGATGTAATTCTTGCCTGCGTGGCATATTTGTTGCTGTTTTACTGGTTTTCTTTGTATGCCAATGTCCAGATTACCTTTGTAGCATTAATGATACTCTGGTTCTTTTATGGAGAACTGGGTGCTCGGTTAATTACACTACATCCTCCCCTTTCAAATTAATGAAGGGAGGATGTCAGGGCAATCTAGCTGCAACATCTGTCACACCATTGATTACCAGGGCTGATTTGGCAGATCTGGCTGGTGAGGCTGGTGTCCCTTTCCTCCCTCATAGCTCACATGCATTCCTCCTGAAGCTGTGCAGAGGACCACCACCCCTGATAGAGGAGGACATTTCCTCCATCAAGGGTATGCAAGTAGCTGCACTTCTCTCCTAGAAGCTCCAAACAAGCTCTCAAATTAATGAAGGTAGTCAGATCTTAGGATGAGGTAAAGGCCTACAGTTAGCCAAATCTAGAGTGCACCACTGAATAGCAGACACTAAAAAAAGAGATTTGCAGGCTAGCAACAAAATTTTTCAAGTATAGTGCCTGCAAATCTCAGTACACACACACACACACACACACACACACACACACACACACAAATAACAATAGAAACCTGAGAAGACAAGGCAACAAAATGCCTCTAAAACTTCACAACTTGCTCAAAGCTGATCCCCAGGGCATTGAGAAGTAGGAAATAAAAAGGCACACAGTTGAATTAGTCAAAGTGATAACAGTGCCTGCCTGGCAAGCTCAAGATTCTGAGTTCAATTCCTAGTACAAAAAAAATAAGAAATTAAAAACAGTATGATAAAATGTTTGGCAAGCTCAAAGAACATATGGATAAACTGATAATGGACTTAATAAACAAAACAATCAAGTCAGGCCTGGTGGCCCATGCCTGAAATCACAGCATGAGAGCAGGAGGGCAGGATGAGGCTGCTGTGAGTTTGAGGCCAGCCTGGGATACATAGCAAGATCCTCTGGCAAAAACAAATCAGTGAGTTTACGTAAGTCACTAATTAAATAATTAGATGAGCTAAACAATATGATACAAAACACGAATGACCAGCTTAGCAAAGAATGTGAGTCTATGAGAAGGTACCAAGTAGCAATCAGGAGATTGAAAACTCTACTAAATGCACGAGTAGAAGTAACCAATGGAGAACACAGGGTCAGAACTGGAAGACAAGGCTGAGTCAGTGATCGATTACTTACAGAAACCTTGAAAACAAAAAGAGAATATGGAAAATGGATCCCACAACTGCTGGAAGACACAAAGACGACTGATCAAAGATTAACTGAAATTAGGGGAAAAAAAATCAAGTGACAGAAAACAGCATAAAAATCCTGTTTGTGAGCTAGGGAGATAGCTCAGTAGAATAAGTGCTTGTCTGGCAAGCAGAAGGTCCTGAGTTCAATCCCTGGTACAAAAAAAAAAAAAAAAAAAAAATCCTGTTTGCAGAAATAATAGCAGAAAATGCTCCTAACTGAGAAAGAACTTAACATATAGACAAGAAAGGCATATAGACCCTCATATAGCCATGATTAAAAAAAAAGAATTGCATGATACATCATAGTCAAAATCCAAGAAGTCCAATATGGCACAAGGACATAGTATTTTGTTCATTTTTGTTTTAGTTTTTGAGGTAGTACTTCTTTATCTAGCTCAGGCCGGCCTTGAACTCACAGGGATCCTCCTGCCTCAGCCTCTAGAGTGCTGGGTTTACAGGCATGTACCACCATACCTAAGAGGGAAAAAAAAATGGTTACAGAAAAGCAATAAATCATTTATAAAGATAAACTAGATAGAATTACAGAAGAACTCTCAAAACAAATCTTAAAGGTCAAGAGAGGGGCAGCCAAATAGCTCAGCAGATTAAAGGATCTACCAGCAGTCGCAGGGGCCAGGGTTCGATCCCCAGGCCTGCTATGCCGCCTCCCCAACCCCGGGGGGGGGGGCATGCTGAGATGGCAATTGAGACTGGGTGTGATGGAACGTGCCTGTAATCCCAGCACTTGGGAGGCTGTAAACAGGTGGATCACTACGAGTCTGATCTAGCAGTGAGACCCTGAACACCCTATAGACCTTTCCTTAAAATAAAAAAAATAAAAAAAAAAAAGCCCAAGAGAGCTTGGATTAAAGTGTTTCAAAGAAAACAACTCCCAATCCTGACTGATATATCCTAAAAAAATTACTTTTTAAAACTGATGGAAGCCAGGTGTGGTAGCGCATGCCTGCAATCCCAGCACTGCAGAGGCTGTGAGTTCGAGACCAGCCAAGTCAGCCTGAACTGCATAGCAAGAACCTGTCTCAAAAAGACAAAAAGAAAAGCAAAACTGATGGAGAAATAAGGTATTTCCATGACAAAGAACAACTTAAGAAATTCATGGCCAACAAACCAGCACTCAAAAAAATTCTTAAAGGGGGCCTGCCCATTAGCTCTGTGGTTTAAGTGACTGCTTAAATGAAGCATTCAGGCTCAGGATGCTGTGGTTCAAACCCAGATACTCCTGCCAAGTGAGAAATGCCCTAAAGGCATCTTGAGGCAGGCAAAAAAAAAAAAAAAAAATCTTAAAGATATTTTAACCAACAAAGCCAAAAAAACAAGGCAGGTGAAGGTTGAAGCACAAGAGGAAACAAGGAATCAGCAGAAAAGCAATGCAATGATAAGCACACATCAGTGCCTTTAGTAATAACTCAGTGTAAATGGTCTCAATTCCCCAGTCACAAGACACAGATTGCAGGAGAGATGGCTCAGTGGCACAGTACTTACCTGGCAAGCGCAAGGTCCTGAGTTCAATCCCCAGTACCCCCACCAAAAAAAAACCCCACAGATTAAAAAAGTAAACAAGAAACAAATCCAGGAGCCAGGGAGATGGTTCAGTGGAATAAGTGCTTCCCTGGCAAGCTCAAGGGTCTGAGTTCAATCCCCGGTTCCGCAAAAAAAAAAAAAAAAATCTGATAACTTTGAGTTTAAAAAAAAAAAAAAAAAGAAACAAATCCATCTGAGCAACAGATTTGATGATAAAAATAGATCATATATAAGTCATTGTTAATCAACGATTCTTGTTTTGAAAATCTGTAACATATGTATTGTTGGATGTTACCCTCTTCGTTTTTGTTTTGTTTCAGTAGCACATGGAACTTTCTTCAAAAGGAACCATGTGCTACCCCAAAAAGCACACTTAATAAATGTAAAAGAGTTAAAATTATCCCATTTATACAATCAGATCAAGGGCTGGGGAGATAGCTTGGTGGTGTAAGTGCCTGCCTAGCAAGCACAAGGAATAGGGTTTGATTCCCAGTACCGCATGCCATGCCGACCATGGAACCCCAGGCATGCTGTACCACGCACTGAAAGCAGGCATAGTGGCGCATGCCTGTAATCCCAGTGCTGGAGGCTGAGACAGAAAGATAACTACAAGTCCAACTTGCATAGCAAGACCCTGACCCAAATAAATAAATGATTTTTTTATATTATCAGATCACAGTGTACTGAAACTAGGGTTCAGTGGTAAAATAAACCACAGAAATTATGAAAACATATAGAAAAAAAAAAGAAAACATATAGAAACCAAACAATAGTCTCTTCAATAATCAGTGGGTCACAGAAGAAATTAGACAATTTCTAGAATCAAATGATGTCAGTACAACATATCAGAACCTATGCAGCACAGTGAAAGCAGTCCAGAGAGGGAAGCTGAAATCTGTGAATGCCGCATCAGAAAAAGAATGAGCCCAAATAAATAAGCTAAAGATGCACCTTATGGTCTTGCAAAAGAAGGACAACCTAAATTCAAAGCTAGTATTGATACAGGGAAACCTCCAAATGACACAGGGAGAAAAATTGATCTCCCAACCTAAAAGGCACCTGGGACGAGTTTGTGTTCTCTAAAACTAAAGAATGAACTTTAGGAACAAATGGGGGTTATGAGCAGAATATATTTATTGGGGGAAAGAAAGCTCCTGTCTGAAAGAGGGACAGGAGGGGGGCCTGAGCAGGTTGTCCCCTGGAAGCTATCTCTTCCAGGGACTTTTATAGAGGAAAACCATGCGGTGAGGCGACTCTGACGTGGTGGACAAGACATGGGAACTTGCTTAGGTGGGCATGAGATGGGACAAAACTATGGTCAACCAATGAGATTATAAGCACCATTGCTCAGGTAAAATTGATGAAATCCAGTACCAAATGGGGAAGCAAGTCACATAGCAAGCGGGCATGAATACAGGACAGGGTCTCTTCCTGTTGGGAGTTGGGTTAGTGACTCCTATGGGCTTTCAAGGTGATTGATACCTATTTAGAATATCAGGGGCCGGGGAGATGGCTCAGTGGAATAAGTGCTTTCCTGGCAAGTGCAAGGGCCTGAGTTCAATCCCCGGTTCTGCCAAAAAAAAAAAAAAGAATATCAATCCCTGATGCCCATCCCTATGGAAGTATGTAGCTGTGTTTCCTCTTTTGTCTTGGTCTTGAGGTGTGGTCCTTATAGGAGTGTCTGTCTCTTCCAAGTTGCAAGGTCACCTTGTCTTCCATCTTGTCTCCTTGAGGGCCTGACCCTGTCTAATTGCCTATAATATATTTCAGCTGCCTACAATAGTATCAGGAAGGAAACTATAAAAATCAGAGTTAAAATTAATGAAATTGAGACTAAAAAAGTACAAAGAATCAGCGAATCAAAGAGCTTCTCATTTTAAGGAATAAACAATCATAGTTTAAAAAGAAAATACCCAAATCAATGACATTAGAAATGGAAAAGGCAAAATCAAAACAAATGCCACAAAATAAATAATAACTGCTTTAAAAACCTGTATTCCAATGAGAGAATCCAGAAGAAAGAAGTATATTCCTAGATAATATAAATTGCAAGAGCTAAACCAAGGGCTGGGGATATATAGCTCAGTGGCACAGTGCCTGCTTGACAAACGCCAGGTCCTGAGTTCAATTTCCAGTACCAACACTCCCTCACCTCTCTCTTAGCCAATATGACATAATTTTATTTTATTTTTTTTAATTTTTATTGGCAGAACTGGGGATTGAACTCAGGTCCTTGCACTTGTGGGGCAAGTGCTTATTCTACTAAGCCATCTCCCTGGCCTCCAATATGATATAAAACCCTGGATGAAACAATAACAAAATGGAAACAGTAATAAGAAAAACATGCCAATGAAGAAAAGTACAGGCTGGCCAGATAGCTCAGCAGATTAAAGCACTTGCTTAGGCAGAACGAAGTGACAGGGGTTTGGGCCTCAGCATGCTGTGCTGGCCCTGCCCCCAGGGTGTGCTGAGAAGGTGACTGAGACTGGACATGGTGGCACAAGCCTGTAATCCCAGCACTTGGAGGCTGAAAACAGCAGGATCACTATGAGTCCAATCTATGTAATGAGACCTTATAAACCCTACTAAATACATTAAAAATGAAAAGCACTCTCCTCCAAAGAAAGTAAGTCCAGGATCCAATGGAGTGTCAAATTCTATAAGAATTTCATGGAAAATCTAATGCCAGTACTCCTCAAACTCTTAGATGAAATTTAATTGAAAGCAGTAGGGGCCAGGGAGATGGCTCAGTAGAATAAGTGCTTCCCTGGTAAGTGCAAGGGCCTGAGTTCAATCCCTGGTTCAGCAAAAAAAAAAAAAAAGAAAAGAAAAGAAAACAAAGCAGTATTCCTCAAGTCAGTTCTGGCAGCTGGCACTACTCTGATTTCAAAACCAGAAAAAGACCTAGCCAGAGAACTATAGGCGAATCTATTTATCAAACATAAATGAAGAAATTGTCAACAAATAGAATACAGCAAATCATCAAAAAGATCATATATTGTGACCAAGTAGGATTCATTCCAGAGATACAGGTATGGTTCAAAATATGTAAATCAATGAATATAGGACCTCACATAGACAAAAGAAGAAAAATCCCATGATCATCTCAGTAGACACAGAAAAAACTTTCACGAAATACAATATCCACTCATGATAAAAACTATGAAGAAAATAGGTAGAGAAGTACCTTATCTCAATCTGATATGCCCCACTTATGACAAACCTACCCTCAAAGTAAATAGGGAAAAACTGAAATCTTTCTTGCTAAAATCAGGAAGAAGACAGGGATGTCCACTATCACCATTCCTCTTTCATGTTCTTAATATTCAAAACATTAGCCAGGATGATAAGGCAAGAGAAAGAAATAAAAGTGATACAGGAAGGAAAGGAAGAAGTCAATAATAGACAACATGATTCTCTAACCAGAAGACCCAAAAAATATTCCACCAAAAGCCTCCTAGAAATAACACAAAATCCCAGCTTGTGGGAAGCTGAACACAGGTGGATCACTATGAGTCTGATCTACATAGTGAGACCCTGTAGACCTTGTAATAAAATACAATGTTCCAAATTCAGTAGCATACCAGAATACAAAGTTACACACAAAATCAAGTGTTCCTGTATACTAATAATGAAGTCACTGTGCTAGAAAATAGGAAAATACCATTCACAATAGCATATATAACCAAGTAAGTGAAAGACTACTATAGTGAAAACTATAGTTCTTTGAAAAAGATCAGAGGAAGTCAGAAAAATATCCTCTCTGTCTGGACAAAAACAACATTGTCAAAATGGCCATATATAAAAGCTGACAGTTTTAATACACTCCCAATTGAAATATCAAAAGCATTTTCACAGAACTAGAGAAAACAATCCTAAAATTCATATGGAACTAGAAACCCAGGATAGCAAAACCAATACTAGGCAACAAAAGCAAAGCAGGAGACATTACAATCCTGGACTTTGAGTTATGCTACAAAGCTACAGTGATAAAAATAGCAAAGGTATTAGCATAAAAACAAACATGTGAGTTCAAGGCCAGCCTGAACTACATAGCGAAATTCAAGGCCTATCTGAACTACATAGTGGGACCCTGTCTCAAAAATATTTTTTTTCCTGTATACTTGTTCTTAATATCTATGAGTACAAATAGTCCTCCTTTGGTGATTTGTTTAACAACTGTTTAGACTTATGAGCCAGCATTCAAACTCAACTTATCTTTTTTTAAATATAGATACCTTTTTTTTCTTTTCTTTTTTGTATTTTTAGGGAAGGGTCTACAGGGTTTTCTGGGTCTTACTACTAGATCGGACTCCTGTTTACAGCTTCCCAAGTGCTGGGATTACAGGCATGTGCCACCATGCCCAGTCTCAATTGCTGTCTCAGTGTACCCTGGGGGCATTGCCGGCATGGCAGGTCTGGGGATCGAATCCCTGGCCCCTGTGCCTGCTTGCAGGTGCTTTAATCCATTGAACTACTTGGCCAGCCCTAGATATCTTATTTATAGGGCCTCATTGTCTTTATTTTTCTAAAGAACACGTTGTATATACAGCTGTTGTAGCAAGAGTTTATATATATATAAACTCCCCTCTTGTTGGGGAACCAACAGCTTTACTTTTTCCTCTCCAGTTTTATGTTGTTGGTAACAATCTTCAGATGGGCCTTCCATACCCAGCACCACACTAATTCAGTGCTGGGTGTTACAAGTTGACCACTGTCAATTCACCACAACAATATTATTATTTTTGCTGGTTGTACTTCACAGGACTGTAGTTTTATATCGTTATATATTACACTACTGCATGTAAAAGTTATACTAAAAAGAATGGAAAGAACCCACCAAATACGGCAAACAATTAAACAGAGGAGAATAAGAGGTACACAATAGTAGTCTTTCAGTTATTCTTTTGTGTTCAGCAGCAGAATATTTTCATCAGCACACCTACAAATGGTTTTCTCTTCCACTTGATGAGTCATGATTCCACCTGAGTCTACAGGGTGGATTTCAAAGAAATAGCTGTA
>NW_004524734.1:3414797-3422341 GCF_000260255.1 Octodon degus | reverse complement strand
ATTTACATTTTATGTATATATAATGTAAATAAGAGCAATATTATCAAGTTGGGATTCCCTTTGACCATTTCTTTGTTCTGAATATTGTAATGTACAAACTAATATGCAATTCCTTGTTTAGAGACCAAGTCATTTAACGACCTAGTCACAGAAGTATAAATCAATCCTTTTTTTTTTTTTTTGGCGGAACCGGGGATTGAACTCAGGCCCTTGTGCTTGCCAGGCAAGCACTTATTCTACTGAGCCATCTCCCCGGCCCCATCAATACTTAAATGAATGTCTGCATTAGGGCTCTAGGTGTAGCTAAGTGGTATAGTTCTTCTGTAGCATTTATGAAGCCTTGGGTTCAATCCCCAACTTGGGCTGGGGGGGAACAGAATAGAAGCTGACAGAACTGCTTTTTGTTTGTTTTTTATGTATTTGCTGCAGAGTCTCACTGTGCAGCTCAAACTCATAGTGATCGTCCAGTTTTCAGCCTCCCTAGCACTGGGTTACGGGCCTGTGCCACCATGCCCAGACTCATTTGACAGCTCAGCACACCTGGGGGCAGGGCCAGCACCACATGCAGTGCCAGGGATGAACCCTGATCCCTGCACTTGCCTAAGCAGGCACTTAGTCCATTGAGCTATCTCGCCAGCCCTCAGAAATGCTTTCTGCATACTCATTTTCTCTCTCTCTTTTTTTTTTTTTTTTCTTTCTTTTTTTCTGGAGCAGGCTGGGGGACTGTGTCTTACTAAGAGGTTCAGGCTGGCAATGAACTCACTAGGTAGCGCAGGGTAGTCTAAAACTTGCTGCAATCCAATGGCCTCAGCCTTCTGATTGCTGGGATTATAGGCATGCACTCCCATCCCTGGTTCTTACACTCTTTTTTTTTTTTTTTTTTTTTTAAGAAATAAATTTTGGGTGAGTGAGACGACTGGGGCCGCAGGATCCTGAATAGACCCAGAGTGCAGGCCCAGCAGGGAACCCTTCAGCAGAACTCCCTGCAAAGAGGCTAGACGCAAGACCCACCCAGCTGATTCAGGAGCAGAGCATCTTCCCAGAGAGACACAAAGGGTTCAACTCTAACGCCTGCAGCAGAAAGAAGTGGAGCTCACAGCCAGAACCAAACAACCCCCACCTGGAGGAATCCGAACTTCACAGATCCGGACCTGGTGCTAAGGTAATAACTCTATCTAAGCTCTACACCAAAGGTCAGAAGACAGTGGTGTACAAAAATGACGAAGAGAAGGAACAAAATGCAGTCTCAGGCCCCAAGTCTACCCAGTACAAATGCATAAGACACTAGCACTGAGGAAACTGGAAATCACATACCAGATATCTCTGGAATAATAGCGTTGACAGTAAAGAATCAACCGCAGAAAGGCATAGAAGAAATCAGATCAGAAATAATTTTGGAACTAAAAAATGTAGTGGTAACTATAATCAAAGAAGTACTAAGTGCTTCTAAAGAATACACTGATTTTAAAAAAGAGGAGAATATAAAAATGATGGAACCCCTGAATAAACAATTTAGGAAAGAAATAGAATCTATGAAACAGGTTCAAAGTGATATACAGGAAATTAAAACCTCAATCACAAGCTGGCAAAACCGTTTGCATGAAAGTGAAAATAGACTTTCTGACCTGAAAGACACCATTGCAGCTAGTGAAAAAGTAAGAAAAGATCTCTTTAAAACAACTAGGATGCAAAAAAAAATAATTCAAGACCTGCAAGATGATGCAAAGATGAACAATGTGAGACTAATAGGCATCAATGAGAAGGAAGAAGTCAATACAAATGATATAAAAAGAATATGGGCAGAAGTAATAGCAGAAAACTTCCCAAATATGGGACAACAATCTGACATTCCTGTAACCGAAGCATATAGAACTCCAAATAGCATCAATCCAATGAAAACTATACCCAGACACATAATAATCAAGATTTCAGAAATTCAGCATAGGAACAGTATATGAAAAGTCGCTAAAGAAAAGAAACAGGTCACATTTAAAGGAAAACCCATCAGAATAACGGCAGATTTTTCTTCACAAACCATCAAGTCAAGAAGAGCATGGAGCAAAGTACTTCAAGTCTTGCAAGAAAACAAATTCCAACCCAGACTGATCTATCCTGCAATACTATCTTTCAAATATATTGGAGAAGTGAAATATTTCCATGACAAAGAGCAACTAAAGAATTTCATGATGACAAAGCCAAGCCTACACAGACTACTAAATGAGGTTCTAAAGAGGGAGCAAATTGATCACAGCCCCATGAATGAGAATGGAAAGAACCCATCAAATAGGGCAAACAATTAAACAGGGGAGACTAAGAGGTATACAATAGTAGTCTTTCAGTTATTCTTTTGTGTTCAGCAGCAGAATATTTTCAACAGCACACCCTACAAATGGACTTCCCTTCCACCCTACGGGTCATGATTCCACCTGAGTCTACAGGGTGGATTTCAGGTAAACAGCTGTAGCTCAGTTCCACAAGTGACGCCTAGCCACCAGTAACTGTCACGGTCATTATGCATGTACACAACACACTAGAACTTTGTGTGATATCCTATCCTCAAACTGTTAGAAGTGCTGGTCATTTACTTGCCATTCCAGTATTTATCTTATGTTTTACTCTTAGTACTTCTTTGTTACCATGAAAACTTTTTCTTAGTTCAATTGTTTTGAAACATTTCATTTTCTGAATATTGTTTAATCTTAATTTTTATTCTAAGATTTATACTGTATCTTTGACTTACAACTTATTTAAAAGTCATTGTATGATATCTTCTCCTAGTATTAGAAACTTTAAAAAGTATAATTCCATTTTCTGTTGACTTTAAAAAAAAGAGATTTGTACCTATGTCGTTTATTTATTATTTCTTGCCTATATCTTGTAATATGAGAAACTACTTTGGCAGTAACAATATACAATGTACTAACCATTGTTACTCTCCTAAAATCTTGTTTTGAGATTTTGTACCATTGTTTTTATTTTTTTTCTTTAAAATAAAAATAACTGATGTCAAAAATAAATAAATAAATGGAAATTTTAAAAAAAAGAGATGCAAATTAAAAAAAGAAAGAAAGAAAGAAATTTTGGGCTCGGGAGATAGCTCAGTAGAATAAGTGCTTCCCTGGCAAGCACAAGGGCCTGAGTTCAATCCCCAGTTACTCCCCACCAAAAGAAGAAAAAAAAAAAGAAAGAAAGAGATTTTTCAGGGTTGGGGAGATAGCTCAGAGGCATAAACACCTACTGGCAAACATAAATACCACGGTTTGATCCCTGCCCTGCATGCTGTGCAACCCAGAACCCCAGGTGTACCATGCTACCCTGGATCTGGGCATGGTAGCACATGCCTATAATCCTAGCACTTGGGAGGCTGAGACAGGAGGATCTCTGAAGTTTGACGTTGGTCTAGGGGCTACAAAAATGAGCAAAAGGCCAGCTGGAACTGCATAGTGAGACCCTGTCTCAAAAAGAAAGAAAAAACAAAATTTTTCCAGGCACAGTAACACATACCTAGAATTCTAGCACTCTGAGAGGATAAAACAGGAGAATTCCAAGTTCAAATCCAGCCCAGACAATTTAGCAATTTTTGTATATGTGTGTGTGTGTGTGTGTGTGTGTGTGTATGTGTGTGCATGTGTGTTTGTGTGTGTGTTTAGTACAGGGTCTATAGGGTCTCACTACACACATTGGACTCATAGTAATCTGCCTGTTTTCAGCCTCCCAAGAGCTGGGATTTCAGGCACATGCCACCATGCCCAGTTTCAATTGCCATCTCGGTGCACCCCCTGGCATGGCACACCAGGGATCCAAGGGAGCTGCTGTGCTTTGTCTAAGCAGATGCTTTAGTCCACTGAGCTACCTGGCCAGCCCCAATTTAGCAATTTAGTGAAACCCTGACTCAAAGTTTAAAAAGGGCTGGGGGCATAGCTCTCAATGTGAAGGCTCTGGGTTCAATCCCCACTATCACTAAATGAATTTGGACAGTGATGATCAAGACAAATGCTAGGATGTCCATATTACAATTATCAGGATTCATGGGGCTGGGGAGATGGCTCAGTAGAACAAGAGCTTCCCTGGCAAGTGTAAGGCCTGAGTTCAATCCCCGGTTCCACCAAAAAAAAAAAAAAAAAAAAAAAATTCCAGGATTCAGATGGCAAAGAATTGTCCTTTTCTTCTGAAAATTGCTCCCAAAATACAATCAGAAAAAGAGAAAGTAATACAAACCCCCTCTGCCATAAAACTAAGAACATCTGCGCCTTTGAGACAGGAGGCTGTGGGGTGGGGCCGGCCTGCAGGGCTGTGAGCTGAGCTGTCAATCACAGAGATCCAGGACCCAGGCCCGTCCAGTTCCCAAGCCCTGACACCTGAGACAGACAGAAAGCCATTTAGTTCACCCACCAGGAAGTGAAGCAGGTTTCTGATAGGAGGCCTAGTTCTGATGTCAGCCTAAAGAATGCAGGTACAAAAGGCACTGCTGCAGAGACTCACTACGCAGCTTGAACTCATAGTGATCCTCCAGTTTTCAGCCTGGGGTTATGGCCTGCACCTCCATGCCCGGACTCATTTGCCAGCTCAGTGCACCTGGGGGCAGAGCCAGCGCCACATGTGGTGCAGGTCCACACAATGAACTGCAACATTTCTCACTCCCTTTTGTTACCCTGGGTTAGAGCCCAGGCTATGCTTCCCTGGCAGGAGGCTAGAGACACTTTCTCCAGATAACTACCTTCAGGAGAAAATGCCTACACACATTGACATTTGGGGAAACACATACCCTCCCACACACAAAAGCTGGCTCACTATTGCATCCATCTAAAAATAAACCCACAAGCTGACAAATCCTGCCCACTCACACAGAGCCTCCAATCAGACTGGCAGCGATTTGGTTAAAAATGTGAACAGGCATGCAAAGATCAACAGACCTCAGAGGAAAGCTTCCAACAATAAAGACAGAGACCAAAACAAATAAACTGAAGTAGGAAAAAACTCAGAGGGTTCAGAGACTACGCAAGCTGGAGAACAAAAATCCAAAAAGTAAATTAATATCCTCTGGGAGATATGATTTTACACTATAAAGTAAGACTCATGTTCTCCAAGGAAGGAAGGAGGGAAGGAAAGAACAGGAAGAGGAGAAATAAACTGTTGCCTGTTTCTAGAATGGATGACAAAGTCAATTAAACTCTCTAAACTAAGCAGGGCATGGTAGTGCACACCTGTAATTCCAGCATTCAGGAGGTTGAAGCAGAAGGATGCTCCAAGTTTGAGGACAGCCTAGGCTGCATAGTGAGTAAGACCCTGTCTCAATAAATAAATAAATAAAAATAAAAATAAATCACTGAAATAAATTGCCCTTGGTTTGTTTATTGACTCTGACTCCCACGTATCTGGCACAGCTAGGAAAGAAAAGGACACCCCCCCTCCAGGGGCCATGGTGACCACCTTAAGAGCTACCTGACTCACTTTGTGAGAGGAAACAAGTGGGAAACTTCCTGAAGGCTGCTAAAAATGGGGAACTTGTGTTCCCCTTTTTCAGTTTCAGACAATCAGACAAGTTGTCCTTTAGTACATCAGCTATGAGCATGAAATCCTGGGTGCTTGGAACAGGGGCAGTTCAGAGAACAAAATTCTGAGAAATCCTCTAGTGGCCCAGGCACAAAAAGGCTTGAAAGCCAGATCTTTGAGCCTTATGCAATGGGGCTGTCAGATGATTTTAAGTGACTGAAAGACTAACCCACTTTGACTAACCCACTTTGACTCTGTCCCCCAAAACAAGGCAGAAAAAAAAAGCCCAACCACAAGATGAGTACAAGAGCCCATAATAAATGTTCTTTTCTTAGAACTCTGAAATGAAAGTCATTGCAATCCCCACCAGCCACAAAAATAAAACTCACTGTACAAATACGAGGAAATCTATGTAACTAGGAATGGAAAGCTGTCAGAAACCAGACAGAACACCTCCCCCTTCTTCCTCCTCCCCTTGCTGTCTCCCCTTATCTTCCTCTTCTTTCTCCCTGTCTGCCCATCTCTCTGTTCTTTCTGCCTTCCCCGCTCCTTCTCCTTGCCGACACATCTCTGATCTCAGCCTCATTATTTTCAATCTTTTACTTGGGCGGCAGGAGGTGCTGGAGCTTGAGCCCAGGACCGGTGCCATGAGACACACACACTACTACAAGCTTGCTTGCTTTTTCCCTGATTACTCTTCCTCTCTCGCCCATTGATAAATCCTGAGAGGTAATTTGTTGCCCTGACTACTTTCATTTAAAACCAGATCCCTTCTCCAACTCTGTGGTTTACCCTCTCGAGCACCTCTGGCCAATACAGAGTTTCGAACTCACTGGTTCGATTGTCCTATTGTACTGCTTTGGACCAGCCTCCAGCCCTGGGTTAGTCCAGCAGATCCCATGGAGTGGACCTGTGCTGCGATCACACGTGGCAGCAAGTCCTGCGCAGCTGACCGCGGGGCTGGGCCACCGCGGGGCTTTGACTCCGCCCAGAGTCGCTCGGCGCCTCCGCCCAGCCGCGCATTGCTGCCCCTTACTTCTCGCCACGGAAGAAAAGAGACAATAGCGCTCTGCCAACTCTCACCCAGCAGCCTGCTTTGCTTGGCGCTGTTCATCTTTCTCCTCCTCGTACCTGAGATGGATCCCTTCTCTGCGCTCCCGGGTCACCGCGGGATCTCGTCCTGGTCCTTCTTGCCTTGCCGATTACTTGCTGAACAGTTTGGCCTTTCAAACCTTAACAGCAAAAACCTTTTATTGTTAAATAAGAGAGAAAAATGTGTCTGCAGCACACAGGTTTTAGACTCTGTGCACGAAAATGATGGTGAAGGTGACAGAGAAGGAGCTGGGAGCCACTGAGAAGCAGGACTTGGGCATGTGGGGCTTTGCTGGACTATGGACAGAGGTCCTCAGAATCTTGCTTCATGGACAATTCCCCGCAGTCTAAACATTCTTTCCTTCACCTTCTATTGCTGCCCCTATTCTTTCTCAACATTTAATAGAAGTTTCCTACAAGGAATTTTCACTTTGGTGTGATAATCCAGCACTGCTTGTCTACCTAGGTTGGTCACCCTGGACTTCTTTAGAACATAGAATCAGAATTATGAATACATACAGTTCTTAAATTGCAGTTCCTAAGACTCCAAAGATAGTCCTTCTCCTACTCAGCTCCCGAGTCTGAACCAATCAACATTTGTTGTGGGATACTGTGAACCACACAGAGGTGATCCCTGGGACTTGTCCTCCCAGCAGACAAATGTTGAATAAAAACTTACAAATTCAATCTATGGGGGCTGGGGAGATGGCTCAGTAGAATAAGCACTTGCCTGGCAAACATAAGCGCCCGAGTTCAATCCCCGGTTCCGCAAAAAAACCCCAAAAAACACAAATTTAATCTATGTTGCTGAAACCAAAGTCCCAGGTGCTGCAGAGATATACTGAAAGAAAACTTAAAGTCAGTGAAGACTGGCTTAAAGAAAGTAAAAGCACTCAGTGGAATTAGCGCTTCCCTAACAAGTGCAAGATCTTGAGTTCAATCCCTGGTTCCTCAAAAAA
>NW_004524734.1:3412186-3414616 GCF_000260255.1 Octodon degus | reverse complement strand
AAATTAAAAAAAAAAAAGAAAGTAAAAATTTAAAAGGACAGTGGCACATACCTATAATCCCAGTACTCTAGGAAGCTCAGGCAGAAGGATCACAAGCATAAGCCCAACCTGGGCAATTTAGTAATTTAGTGAGATCCTATCACAAAATGAAAGTAGTCAGACATAGTGGCAACACACCTGTAATCTCAGCACTCAGGAAACTGAGGCAAGAAGATGCCCTAGAGTTTGAGGCCAACCTGGGCTACATAATGAGTTCAAAGCCGGCCAGAACTATATAGCAACACTGTTGATAAATAAATAAGTAAATAAACAAATGCTGGGTAGGTAGCTCAGTGTGAAGATCCTGGATTTAAGTTCTGGGATTACAGGTATGTTCCTGCTTTGCTCTGTTTTGTTTATAAAGAGTTGCCCAGAACACTTTCCTTCATTAACTGAAAACTTTAGCACTGTAGTCAAAAATGCTTCTCAAATAGATGACCTTCTTCCACCTCAGCAACTCCACAGAGGGTCTTCGGCAGGTCTGCTTGCAAAATCATGAATTCAGCCACTCGCCTAGGAAGTAAATTAAGTTCACCCAAATGAAAACAAACAAGCTACGAATTTTGAATTTGTCATAGCAAGAGAGTCAGCCACCATCACTTACTGTTGCAAAGCCCCAAAGGTCAACAGGAAGCCAGGATGGGGACAGGGGCTTCGGGGATGGTCTGACTGGAATTCAGATTCAGAGTCCAGAAGGGGAAGCTAGAGATCGGTGATCTAGAAGTGCAGTGTCTTATAGGACTTTCTTAGCAAGTTTGGCATGGTAAAAGGGAGGGGAGTTAACAGTGATCAAGTGTTATAGGTCCCTTTTCTTTTCTATTACAGATTTTCAACTGCTGGCTGCTACATCTATTCTTTCTTCCTTCCCTTTTTGTGGTTGTTGTTTTGTTTTATTGTTGTGGTTTTTGTGAAGGACCACCTGAGCAGTTATCTCTATTTTAGCTAAAGTTGACCCTATTTCTATGTATTGACATGTACAGAGCTGGCTAGGACTTTTCCTTACCACTTCAACTGCCTTTAAACAAAGCACACTGGTCCAGCCGAGGTGCTGATGGCAGTCTTCGAAGATGACATTGTTTCCCCACACCCCCATAGCTCCCAAGTAAAGATGTGTGAGCTGGGATGAGGTGGGATGGAGAACCATGCTTCATGCTGCCAGCTGGGACCTGAGATAAGCCTCAGGATAAGAGGTTACGACTTCCCAGGGCATAAAAGATTACACATCAGAGCTGAAGCCCAGGCCCCAAAACATTAGATATCCTCAGTTGTATAATACAGATTACTCTCTACATATCCATCGCTCTGCATGTTGCAGAGGTGATTTCAGGCCTCCTACCCAGCCCAGCTCACAGTACTCACCTACTTCTCGACATTCTCACTGTCCTTCAAGACACTCCTTTCTTTGTGAATAAAGTCCAATTTCAACCCTGGATCCAGGCCTTTGCTCCAGCTAGCCATCATTGTAGCTGGACTTAGGACCCCTTGGCTCTGCAAAACTATAATTATACTTTACTGTCTTCAGAATCAACTCACTAGAATTCCAGTAACTTTCCCATGAGATTACAAATATAAACTTCCTGGACTGCAATGAGGACTGGGAAGGGCTCTCCATAGATTTGAGACAGGGTCTTACGAAGTAGTCCAGGCTGGCTCTGACCTCCTGAGACAAGAACTGCAAATTTGAGCCCAGGGCTGGGGAGATGGCTCAGTAGAATAAGCACTCCCCTGGCAAGCACAAGGGCCTGAGTTCAATCCCCAGTCCCACAAAAAAAAAAAAAAAAAAAAAAAAAAAAAAAAAAAAATTGAGCCCAGTGACTTAACAACTTAGGGAGATCCTGTCTCAAAATAAAAAAGTGGAAGAGCCTGGGATGTAGCACAGTGGAACAGAGAGACAGGGTGAGTCACTTTATGTGCACGTATGTATAATTTTTTTGGCAGAGCCTTGCTATGTTACCCAGACTGGCTTTGAACTCCTGAGCTCAAGGGTTCTTCCTGCCCCAGCCTCCCAAGTAGTGAGGACTGTGTATGTGTACCAGGCTACCAAAGTTTTTTAAACCTTCTAACTGTGGAATATAACTATGGTGTCATAAGAGGGTAAAAGGTCATAGAAAGAAGTCTGGCTGAACCTTTCCTCTAGTTTCGCCCCACAGTTATATTTTTATATAACAATTGTATAATATCAAAACCAGTTCATTGGCTTTGGCACAATGTATGTTTGTACCTCTAGCTCTGTGTTATTTTATAACACATACAGATTCCTATAACCACCACTGCAATCAAAACTCAGAGCTTGGGCTGCTTCCACAATGCTGGCAGCCTCAGTTTGCTGTAGTTCGATCCCCACAACACTCCAGCCATGCAAAAGTGCCCTGAAGGCATTCAAGGAGCAAA
>NW_004524734.1:3410318-3412086 GCF_000260255.1 Octodon degus | reverse complement strand
AAAAAAATTCCTTATTGGGGCTGGAGAGATGGCTCAGTGGAATAAGCGCTTCCTTGGCAAGCGCAAGGGCCTGAGTTCAATCCCCAGTTCTGCCAAAAAAAAAAACAAAAAAAAAACAAAAACAAAAACAAAAACAAACCTCAGAGCTTGGGCTGGACAGATGGCTCAGTGGTCTAAAGCACCTACTTGGAACAAATTTAGCAAAGCACAGGGACCACGGTTCGATCCCCCAGCACCACATGCCAGCCAGCCCCGCCCCCTGGTGGGCTGAGCTGGCCCCCCCCATACATAAATAAATAAATTAATTAAAAAAAAAAACAAAAACTCAGAGCTCTTCCATTTCACTAAGATCTCCCTGTCTCTCTCCCTCTGCAGTTACTTTTAGATCCCTGCAATCTCTACCAACCTCTATTTTCCATCTCTATAGTTTTGTCATTTTGAGAAAATTATATAAATAGAATCATACAGTATGAATCTTTTTGAGATTGGCATCTTATAGTATATATCCTGAGATTATCTTTCCCACTCAGCACAATGCCCTTGAAATCCAGCCAAGTTATAAAGAGCATCAGTAGTTTGCAATTTGTGTGTACACGTGTGGGTGTGTGTCAAGGGGGGGAATGTTTGTTACTGGAAATTGGGCTCAGGGCCTCTCACTGATCTAACAGCCCCAACACATTTCATGTTTTATTTTGAGATAGGGTCTCATGCAGTTGCCCAGGCTGGCCTCAATCTTTGTATCCTGCATCAGCCTTCTGAGTAGTTAAGATTATAGTTCCTTTTTAAAATTGAGTATCCTGGGCCGGGGAGATGGCTCAGTAGGATAAGCGCTTGACGGGCAAACGCCAGGATCTGAGTTCAATCCCTGGTTCCACAAAAAAAAAAATTGAGTATCCTGTGGAATGGATGTACAGGTTTATTTAGTTGTTCATCACTGATTTAAGAACATGTTAGTAGTATTCAGGTCAGGACCATTTAGCTGGTCATGGTGGTACATGCCTGTTATCCCAGGATTTGGGAGGCTGAGGCAGGAGGACCACTGCAAGTCTGAGGCCAGCCTGAGCTATATAGTGAGTTTAGAACCAGCCTAAACTACATAGTGAGACCCTGTCTCAAAAAACAAAACAAACAAACAAAAAAAAAACCCAGCAAAAATAGGACTTCTGAGAATATGCTGGAGTAGTGAATATAGGAGCAACAGCCTCTCCAAGATTTGAAGTCCAGATACTGAAATACATAGCAACACAAAGAAGGGAGAAAGAAGGGAAGTGGGTCCTCAGGACCCCTCAAGGATCTGATGTAAGAACTGAAACCCATGAGGAGAGTAAAGAAAGAGCCATCAATGCAGAGAAAGGCAGTGAGTCAGTTTTCGCTGAACCCTGACTCACTGCATAGAATGGACAGCTCCAACCTGCAGGCACATGGTGCCTACTGCACCCCAGAGGCCTCCATGGAGAAATCCACTGGTGGAACAGAGCAGCCTGCAGTGCCCGAGCTACCTGACATGTCCCTGCAGATATGGTGCCTGGCCAGTAGTCTTAGAGATGAAGCAACTGAGCTCTTTTTCTTTTTCTTTTCTTCTTTTATTTATTTATTTATTTATTCTTGATAGTTTGTCCTTGTTTTTACTTCTTCCTTCTCTCTTTCCATTCTATCTTCTTTAGCAGTTTCCTGAAGTTTGCATAATTTTCCTTTGTCCTCCAGCCTTGCTTCTAATCTCTTCTTCTATTTCTCTCACTTTCTCCTCCAACCTCTTGCTCTCCTTTTT
>NW_004524734.1:3405472-3410218 GCF_000260255.1 Octodon degus | reverse complement strand
TTTAATTTATGTATTTGTTACAGGGTCTCACTACGCAGCTTGGACTCATAGTGATCCTCCTGTTTTCATCCTCCCCAGTGCTGGGATTACAGGCAAGTGCCACCACACCCAGACTTAGTCACTAGCTCAGTGTGCCCTGAGAGATTGAACCCTGGTCCCTGCATTTGCCAAATGAGGTGCTTAGTCTGCTAAGCTATCTCACTAGCTCTCCAATCTCTCCCTCTCTCTCCTTTTTTTTTTTTTTTTTTTTTTTGGTACTGGGGATTGAACTCAGGACCTTGCGCTTGCCAGGCAAGCACTTAGTCTACTGAGCAATCTCCCTAGCTCCAATCTCTTTTAAATGTTCTCTCCTGAGGATAAAATCACTATGTTGAGGGCATATTTACTGTATACAATTTTCTGGTTTGTGTTAGATTTTGTCATATAACAAGTATAGTTCATATGGTTAAAGGTGGCAAACTAACCATTGTGACAGTTTGTCATTTTCTAGGCTTGTTTGATGATACTGTTGTTGCTGATTATACTATATCAGCCAATGTGACACAACTGTTTTAATTTGTTATTCCTGGTATGCCAAGACTAAAATTGTCTAAGGGTCATGAACAATACTACAGGCCAATGCCAAAGAACCAGGGTCTGAGCCAAGTATATAGCAACTTGTCATTACCAAGAAATTGAAAGGTAGCATCTTGCAACAGACACAAGACCCCAAACCCAGCTACACCTAGAAGACATCTCTAAAAAGTAGTCATTTTCTAAAGGTTCTCAATGCCAGAAGTAACGCTACCTGTCATAAGCAGTTTATAAGCATCAACCCAGGTATTAAATTAAAATAGAAAATGGGGAGACCCTTACGTAAGATGAAACCTCAGACTTCAACTCACTAAAGGCAAACCCAAGGGGCAATGAGTTGGAACAATCTGAAAACCACCCACCCAGACTGTCTGAAGTGGTAGAAGTACCAAAACGGATATATGAGGCTCTACAAAAAAATCAAATCGGCCGCCCCTCCCCCAGATGTTGAGATTCAGTGGATGCCGCCCCTCCACTGGCTGCCTTTCTCTGACCTTTCCCACAGAGTGGAAGAGAGGTGGACGAGTTTCTCCAACAATTGCACAGAAAATATGAAGCCCTTTCATCAGACAAGAACACTGTGCATTGAAATATTTTTGTGTTGAGATAAAGCTGCACATTTTACACAGCCCATTGCTAAAGTAAAAAAGGCTTATGGAGTTCTTTTTCAGAGAAAAAAAAAATCAAATCAGGGCCGGAGAGATGGCTCAGTAGATTAAGTGCTTGCCTGGCAAGTGCAATGGCCTGAGTTCAATCCCGGTTCCACAAGGAAAAAAAAAAAAGAAAGAAAAAATCAAATCAGAAATAATTTCTCAGGGACCTGGGAGATAGCTCAGTGGAATAAGCGCTTCCCTGGCAAGCGCAAGGGCCTGAGTTCATCCCCGGTTCTGCCAAAAAAAAAAAAAGAAAAGAAATAATTTCTCAGATAACTACATAGATAGTGACCATAATGAAAGACATGGTTAGTGCCTCTAGAGCAGATACATATTTTTAAAAAATTAAATATCTTAGGAAGATGATGGAAACTATGCACAAGATCGGAAAGAAATGGAATCCATGAAACAGATTCAAACATATATCCTGGAAATTAAAAATTCCAATGAAACTACACCAACTAGAATGAGCTGATGTGAGGATAGAATATCAGATCTAGAAGACAGGCTGATAGCAATTATGAAAATAATGATTTCTTAAAAGTAGCAATGGAAATTAGCTTCGTCTCCTTTTTTTCAATTGTTTGTACTTTTTCTTTTCTTAATTTCTTATACATTGCTCCAGTTTTTTCTTCTTCCAATATCTGGTAATATGAATAGCTGGTTGTAAGACAATACCATGTATTACAACAAATACTGTGAAATTCATATTACTTTGTTAAGTAAAATTCTGTATGAGTTGTCAAAAAAAATAAAATAAATAAAATAAAATAAAAATAGCAATGGAAAGGCCAGCCAGATAGTTCCAGTGGATTAAAGCACCTGCTTAGGCAAACACAGGGGCCAGCTGTTCGAACCCCGGCCTCTTGCGTTGGACCTGCCTCAGGGGCATACTGAGAGGGCGATTGAGACTGGGCATAGTGGTGGGCACCTGTAATCCCAGGGCTTGGGAGGCTGAAAAACAGGAAGGATCACTATGAGTTCAAGCTGTATAGTGAGACCTTGTACACCCTGTACTATATACATAAAAAATAAAAATAAAAAATAGAAGAGCAAAACCAAGGGCTAGAGAGATAGCTCAGTAGAATAAGTGCTTGCCTGGCAAGCACAAGAGCCTGAGTTCAATCCTCGGTTCTGGAAAAAAAAAAAAAAAAAAAAAAAAGAATAAAACCAATTCTGGGCAACAAGAGTATGATATGAAGAAGCACAACTCCAGATTTCAAGTTGTAGTAAAAGCTACAGAGATTCAATCCCTGGTTCCACAAAAAAAAAAAAAAAAAAAGCTACAGAGATTAAAAAAAAAAAAAAAATCAGTGGAAGCCAGGCATGGTGGTACATGCCTATAATTCCAGTTCAGAAAGCTGAGGGAGAAGGATCATGATAAGTTCAAGGCCACTACACAAGGAGTTCAAGCTCAGCCCCCGAACTGTATAGTAAGACCCTGCTTTTTGTTGGGTTTTTTTTTTTTTTTTTTTGGTGGAACCAGGGATTGAACTCAGGCCCTTGTACTTGGCAGGGAAGTGCTTATTCCACTGAGCCATCTCCCCAGCCCCGAGACCCTGTTCTTAAAAAAAGGCAATGGACTACAAAAAAAATCATTCCAAAAGCTAATAGGTGATACAAAGAAAAATAACATAAGAGTGATAAGTCAATGAAAATGCAAGAGATAGCCCAAACAACATACAAAAACAAACAAAAAATCTTCACAAAAGTAACAGAGGAAAAAAAAAAGTAACAGAGGAAACTTCTCAAGCAGAGAAAAAGAATTGGACATAGATATAAATGAGGCATGATAAAAAAGTCTGCACCAAGGCATATAATAGTCATTTCAAAAATTCAACACAAGTCAGAATCATAAAGGCGGGCTGGTGAGATGGCTCAGTGGTCTAAAGCACCTACTTAGAACAAGCTTAGGTAAAGCACAGGGACCGCGGTTCGATCCCCCAGCACCACATGCCAGCCAGCCCCACCCCCAGGTGGGCTGAGCTGGCCACACACACACACACACACATAAATAAATAAATAAAATAATTTTTTTTTAAAAAAAGAATCATAAAGGCTCAAGAAAAGAAACAAATAACATAAAGGAAGACCCATCAGAATCAGAGGAGACTTCTTACAAACCCTCAAATCAAGAAGAGCTTGGAGTGAAGTTTGTTTGTTTGTGTATTTTACGAAAGGGTCTACAGGGTGTTCATGGTCTCACTACTAGATCGGACTCCTGTTTACAGCTTCCCAAGTGCTGGGATTATAGGTGCGCACCACCACACTCAGTCTCAATTGCTATCTCATTGTGCCCCAGGGGTGAGGCCAGCATGGCAGGCCGGGGATCAAACCTTGGCTCCTGTTCCTGCTTGCAGGTGCTTTAATCCACTGAGCTATTTAACTGGCCCTTTGGAGTGAAGTATTGAAGGCCTTAAGAAAAAACAACTTCCAACCCGCTTGATGTGCCTAGCAAAGCTATCTTTCAAAATTGATGGAGAAGAGACTTCCGCTCCCATCCCCCACTTCCCCTGCTCTGCGGATATGCCCCCCCACCCCCGCGCGCGCGCTGACACTGAAGCAGTTCCTGAGAAGGCAGCAAGTCCTCCTCCTCTACAGAAGGATTTTGCAAGCAATTCGGCAAGTTCCAGATGCATCTGACAGCAAATACCTGAAGAACTGGGCAAGAGAAGAATTCAAAAGAAATAAGAGCGCCACAGAAGAGGATACAATCCGGATGATGATTACCCAAGGCAATATCCAGCTAAAGGAGTTAGAAAAAGCACTTGCATTAGCAAGATCTTAACTCTAGCATTCTTCTCAAGTCATGTTTTGTTGAGGTTAGGCTTAATGGACAGCTCAAAGCCAAGTCAAACTGTTAGTGTGTACGGTACTCGGGTACGACCTCAGACCAAAGTGAAGCATAAGTGTCAGAGCAAAGAAAAGCAGGATGAAACAGCTCCTTTAGAACTGAAAAATGTAAATGAATTCTGAAAATGTGTCAGCAGTTTTCATAAGAAACAACAACTAGGAGCCGGGGAGATAGCTCAGTGGAATAAGTACTTCCCTGGCAAGCACAAGGGCCTGAGTTCAATCCCTGGTTCCACCAAAAAAAGAAACAAAAACTATTAAAAAATGGCCAGTTGCACATGAAAAGATGCTCGATGCAAAGCATCAGGAAAATGCATGTCAGAACCATAACGAGAGTTGGGTGTGGCAGCGCTCTCCTGTGATCCCAGCACTCGTGTGGCTGAGGCACTAGGATTGCTGTGTTCGAGGCCAGCCTGCACTATGTAGCGCCTCAAAAAGACAAAAGAAGCACAATGGTATAAGGAGTTAGCACATCCTTTTCATTACAGTGGCTCTAAAAAGGAAAATAAATGTTCGTGAAGATGTGGAGAAATTGCTCAGTAGCACATACCTGGAATCCCAGCACTCTGGAACCTTCTCAAAAAATCCTTCTGTATCACCCTTAAGGGTCATTGAAGTACCTTGTTCAGCTGGTGCATGACTTGATTGCCAAAGGACTCAAATAAAC
>NW_004524734.1:3396134-3404847 GCF_000260255.1 Octodon degus | reverse complement strand
TGAGGGAGTAACCTACGAATGCAAAATTCTTGTATGAGCCAGGTTTCAGGTTCTTAAGCATTAGTATGCTGCAAAACCATCTGACAAAAAAGAGAAGCATTTGTGAAGTTTGTAGATCAACAACACTTTGGAAGTATTTTGTGGTGTATGGTTGATTTGCATGTTCAAACATAGTCTATAATAAACCTAAAATTTTGGGTTAAAAAAAAAATTGATGGAGAAGATACTTCCACGACCAAGTATGCCTGAGGAAGTTCATAAACACCAAACTAGCACTCCAAAATATTCTGAAGGATATTCTAGAAACAGCACCTTTCACAATAGACCCAAAAGAATGAAATTCCTAGGAATCAATCTAATGAAGAAAGTAAAGACCATAGGGCCAGTGAGATAGCTCAGAGGACTAAGCACCTGCTTAGGTAAGCACAGTGACCGGATCCGATCCTCAGCATCACATATGGTGCCAGCCTTGCCTCTGTGTGTGCTGAGCCAGACACACACGGGGCTGGTGGTACATGCCTGAAATCTCAGCAGTGGGGAAGCTGAAGATAGGAGGGAGGATCACTACAAGTCAGAGCTTCATATTGAGACCCTTATGTAGCCTAAACTACGTAAGTTAAAATACATAAGTTAAAATAAAAAAGTAAAGGGGCCGGGGAGATGGCTCAGTAGAATAAGTGCTTCCCTGACAAGCGCAAGGGCCTGAGTTCAATCCCCGGTTCTGTCAAAAAAAAAAAAAAAAAAAGCAAAGACCTTTACATTGAAAATCACAGTACTCTGAACAAGGATATCAGAAAATGGTGGTGACACATGTCTGTAATCCCAGTATTGAGAAGGCTGAGGCAGGAGGATCACTGAGAGTTTCAGGCCAATTTGGCTACATACTCAGTTGATGACCAGCCTAAACTACATAGACCTAAGATTTGTTTTTCTAACTAACTTTATATAGTCTAAATAGGAATCCTAATTTTACACACTTGCACAACTTTGAATGTCAAATTAGTTTCTTTAAATAAGATTTTTTCTAGCCTGGTATGTGGTATACACCTGCAATCCCAGCACTCAGGAGGCTGAGCCAGGGGAAGCACTGTGAGCATGAGAGAGTGAGATCAGGCTGGGCTACATAGAGAGTTCTAGTCCTGCCTGAACTACTAGTGAGAGCCTGTCTAAAAGAAAAAAGTTTTTTTTTTTTTTCTGAGCTTCAGATCCTTATCTGTAACTCCAAATTCAACACCTCCACTTGTGAACATCTTAAAATTTAATTATTACCAACCAAACCTGTGATGACCCCTTGCAAACCTAGGATGCCTCCTTTGTCCTTCAGCTTGGTCAATAATATCATTCAGCCATTGATTTATGCCAGAAATCTGGGATTTACTTTTATGTTCACTTTCCTTTATCACTATTACATAATTAATTAAATAATTTTACAAATCCTACATTTTTGTGAGTGGTACTGAGGTAGGAAGGATGAATTTAAGACTAGGTAGAAAGGCAACATGAAAATAAAGATTTTATAAATTGTACTTTAAGAAAAACTGAAGCTTTAGGACACAAATCCACAGTAGAATAAGCACTTGCCTGGCAAGCACAAGGTCCTGAGTTCAATCCCCGGTGTTGAAAAAAAAAAATTGGGCCAGGGAGATAGCTCAGTAGAATAAGTGCTTGCCTGGCAAGCACAGGGTCCTGAATTCAATCCCTGGTACTGAAAAAAAAAAGGATACAAATCCAGGGTTGGTCCTCCTCTCCTCTTTCTCTCCTCTTCTCTCCTCTCCCCTCCCCTCCCCTCCCCTCCCCTCCCCTCACCTCCTTTTTCCTCCCTTCTCTTCCCCTCCCTTCCTCTCTCTTCCCCTTCCCTGCACTTCTCATCTCTCAGAACCAGAGATCTAAGACCAGAGATCTGGGAAGATCTACGGTGGGAAAAACTATAATCAACTAACAAGATTACAAGTATGAACACTTAGATAACATTGGTCCAATGAAATCATGAGGTGGGTATGAGGGGGGGAACAAAACTATGCTCAACCAATAAGATTATAATCACACTGATTAAATGGGGATCAAATGACTTGGTACAATAAGTCATGTAGCAAGTGAACATGAAATAAACTAGGACTTTTCCTGAAAGGAAGGTTTCAGGCCCCCACCCAAGGGGATTGATATCTATTTAGAATATCTTTCTTTTTTTTTTTTTTTTTAACTGACTCCTTTATTTTCCAATCAGTCACAGTTTGGACTTAAGGCTTTCTTCCCTTCCTGTAAGGATTGTCCTTCTCCAGAGAATGCAATGAATCTACCTCCAGCTTCATCCTCTTCAACTTTTTTGATGAGTAGATGTGAATTTCTGATGAAGTTTCTGTGATCTTACCAAGTTTAAATTTGTAATTAGGAATTCCTCTTTTAATGTCTCCAGGTTTGATTGGGGAAGACTAGACTCAACCCCTTTCTTCTTTCCATCTAGTCTATTCCCAGAACCTGAGAAGGCATGGAAGCCCAACTCACCAGTATAACCACCGTGGTCAGTGTCACTTTCTATTGACTCCTTGTATTGGACTTGTCTTTAAGGTTCTTTGTACCCCAGAGGAGCATCAAAGTCCATGTTCATGTCACACTCAATGATGGACACAGCCTTGTCAGGTTTGGTTTCCATCACCCGTAATTCACAGATCTTCTCATTGTAGTTGATGGCAATCACATCCCCAGTGGTCAGACAGGCAAAGTTTCTTAGTGTATTTTCTAATACTGCTTTGGGGTTGGTGATGTCCAGGAAGTCTGGGCTCTGAGGCTGGAATTTGGAGTATGTGGCCACTTGAAGGTTGACACTCTCCACCTGAACCAGAACCCCTTCTTCCAACAGCAAATTCTGCATCATCCAGTGTGGAAGGTAGCCGATACCCTCACATTAACCACAAATTCCAGAACACCACAGTGTGTCATGCAATCAAAATTCTTATTAGTCAGTTTGAACAGCATGGGACAGGTAATGTTAAGTCAGCTGAGTTGATCGAGGGCTGATAGTGGCATAATTATTTTCCCTCCTTTCTCCACATCTGACCTGTCATTAGGCCCTGCGAGCATGGACACAGAGAAGCAGTGGTATTATGTGGAGAAGCGGTTCTGGAAGACCTGGGGAATTGAGTGGCCAAACATGTTGAAAGAGAACATTATGGACACCACTTCGCAGATGCCGCTTCTCTTAGGGATGTTAGGATAGGAACCCTGGGGTAGCTCTCTACAACTACTGCATTTGCCTCACAGAAATTCTATTTAGAATATCAACTACTGCTGTTCATCCATAGGGGAAATACAGTGTATGTCTTGACATCTGGCCTTTAATGAATGAGCCACCACCCATAATCTAGTCCTCTAGAGAACCCTAATTAATACAGATTGTGATACCAGAAATGGGGTGGTTCTAGAGAAACAGATTGTATAAGGATGCATTTTACTAATCAGTTTATCAGCTCTTCAAATTGCCTCTGTAATTTGATGAGACCTCAAGTTACCATGGATTATCCTTCTGATAATATAGAGAGTACTAATAATGTGTGGTGTGAACTGTCTAAAATAATATTCAGCATAGATCCATTTAATTATACTAAATCACCACTTATAAGATGCAAGAAATTTAGTGACTCTGTATATGTGATGACCACCAAGCTACATTCTCCTAAGAAACAAAGCCCCATGCCTCCATCTTTCTCTGACCTTTACTTCAACCCTACTCACTAAGATATGCAGAACTGCTAGCTATATTGAACCAGATGTTCCCTTCGTTGACTAAAATAATTTGATCAAGTCTGGCCAAGACAACAATGTGTCTCATTGCAGCAGCAGGTAAGAGATTTCCCATCTAAGATGAAGGATTAATTGTTGCATCAGACCCTTCCTCCAAAAAAGAGGCACAATGCCTAGTGGGCCTGTTTGGGTTTTTGGAGACAACACATTCCTCACTTGGGTGTGTTACTCTGGCCCACTTACCAAAAGACTCAGAAAGTTGCTAGTTTTGAATGAGACTTACAATAAGAGAAGGTCCTGCAATAGACTAAGGCTGCTGTGCAGGCTTCATTTGGGCCCTATGATCTGCAAATTCAATGTCAGTGACAGAGAAGCTGCTTGAAGCCTCTGGCAGGCCCCTATTGAAGAATCACAGAAGAAGCCCTTAGGATTTTAAAGCAAGGCTCTGCCATCATCTGCAAAGAACTCTTGCATTGAGAAACAGCCCCTGGCTCGCTACTGGACCTTACTAGAAACAGAAGACCTGACCACAGAACAACAGGTGACCATATGATCTGAGCTGCCCATGATGATCAGGGTGCTCTTTGACTGACCAAGTCATAAAGCCATAGCCACATCTATCCTCACGTGGAAGTGGTTTATATGAGATCAGGCTTGAGCAGGTCCTAAAGGTACAAGTTACATGAAGAAGTGGTCCAAGAGCTTGTGGTTCCTATTCCTGCTATATTGCCCTCTGTCCCCTAGCACACCCATTCAGCCTCATGCAGTGTACTCAGTGGTTAGTTGACAGAGGAACAGAAGACAAGAGCTTGGCTTACAGATGGTTCACACATTATGCAAGAGCCAGCCACAAGTGGACTACAGCCTTTTCTGAGAACATTGCTGAAGGTCAGTGGTGAAGATAAGTCTTCACAGTGGAGAACTTCTAGTGCCCCTGCTGTTATACTTTGCTCAGAATAAAAAATGGCCAGATATGTGACTGTATACCAATTCAGGGCCTGTGACCAATGGTCTGGCTGGATGGTCAGGGGCTTGGAAGGAATGTGACTGGGAAACTGGTAACAAAGACATTTATAGAAGACTTATGTGGATAGACTCTCCATATGGGGGAAGGATATTAAGATATTTTTGTCCTATGTAAATGTTTATCAGAGAATAACCTCATCAAAAGAGGGCTGTAATAATGAAAAGGATAAGGTGCCCTGCCCTATGGATAGCAGTCAACTGCTTCCTCAGCCACCTTGTCATTCCCAATGGGTTCACAAGCAAAGTGGCCTTGGCAGCAGCAGAAGAAGACAGGTGTGGGCTCAACAACATGAACTTCCATTCACCAAAGCCAAGCTGACTACCACCACTGCTTTAGGCCTGGTCTGCCAGCAGCAGAGACCAATAGGACCCGCACCTATAATTAGGTAGCAAGTCGATTAGATCAGACCATTTCCATCATGGAAAGGGCGGCCCCTTCATCTTTACTGGAATAGACACTTATTCCAGGTATGGATTTGCTTTCCCTCATGTAATACTTTTCCCCAAAGTATCATTCATGGAATTACAGATGCTTCATCCATCATCATTCTATGCAGCATCACTTCTCACCAAGAAATGCACTTCATGGGCAAAGAAGTATGACAATGCTTTGAATCAGCTTCCAACATATGGTAACCCTTCTCCCACGGCCAACATTTATAGGTCTAGGAATGGTACCACTCAACATTATACCTAGTTACTTACATGCAAAATAGACAGAGATAGATAGATAGATAGATGGACAGATAGACAGATAGACAAATCTATCTGTCTGTCTATCTATCCATCTATCTATCTATCTATCTGTTTATTTTTTTGAGACAGGGTCTCACTATATAGTCCAGGCTGGGTTTGAACTTTTTATGTAACCCAGGCTAACATCAAACTCATGGTGATCCTCCTGCCTCAGTCTCCAGAGTGTTGCAATTACAGGCATACATCACCACGTTCAGCATGACTAGCAATAATTTTGCTTTTTTTTCTCCCCCCATGACTTGATGCTGTGTTAGACCTAGAAGTCATAGTGTCAGAATGGGGAAGGCTTGTACCAAGAAGCACAACAATGATCCCATTGAGCTAGAAGCTAAGACTTTCCCCTGGTCATTTTAGTCCTCATATGATTCTGAGTAAACAAACTAAAAAGAGAGTGACAGTGTTGGTTTGGGCGACTGACCCAGATTACCAAGGAGAAACTGAACTATTACTCCACAGTGAAGAAAGGAAGAATATAGTTGGAGTGCAAGAGGTCCCTTAGGATGCCTCTTACTATTACCATGCCCTGATCCCCAGCACCACATGTGGGTAGGCCCCACCCCCAGGCATGCTGAGCTGGCACTGAGTCTAGGGGTGTGGTGGTGAGTGCCTGTAATCCCAGCGCTGGGGAGGCTGAAAACAGGAGGATCACTACAAGTCCAAGCTGTGTAGTAAGACCTTGTAACAAATATATTAATTACATATTAAATATATTAGTATATTAAATATATTAAGACCCAGTTATTAAGGTCAATGAGAAACTACACCAACCAGGCAGGATGACAAATGGCCTAGAACATTCAGAAATAAAGGGATGGGTCATTCTACTAGGGAAAGAATCTGGGGAAAGCATTCAGCTATGCTGTGCCGGGGGGACCTATTACTGGTCCCAGACCAGGCACATCGTGGGTGAAACCCTCTTCCACCCCCTTGGGACGCCCACCACCACTCCACAGCACATCCCCCACCCTGCCCTCCGAGTAGGAATTTCTGTCGCATTCCGGGAACCCCCAGACCGAGTCCTAGACCAGGTCCAGTGAGTGTGTGGGAGAGCTTCCAGCTACCCTGTGCCACCGGGACCTATGACTGGTCCCAGGCCAGGGGCAGCGTGGGTAAAACCCTCTTCCACCTCCTTGGGACACCCCCCACCATTCCGCAGCACCTCAACCACCCGACCCCCTGAGTAGGAATCACTGCCACATTCTGGGAACCCCAGACCCAGTCCTAGCCCAGGTCCGGTGAGTGTGTGGGAGAGCTTCCCACTACCCTGCGCTGGCAGGATCTATTACTGGTCCCATCCCAGGCGCAGCATGGGTGAGACCCTCTTCCACCACCTTGGGACGCCCGCCACTGCTCTCCAGCAACATCCAGACCCCACCCGCTGAGTAGGAAATTCTGCCCCATTTCTGGAATCCCCACACCCAGTGCTAGCCCAGGCCTGGTGAGTGTGTGGGAGAGCTGCCTCTCCCCACTACTCCACCTTGTCCCCTCCAGGCTCAGCTCAGGCCTGGCATAAAGGCCTGGGGTGAAACCCTGCAGCTGAAATCCCTGCAGAGAGGATAGAGGATACTACCACCCAGCTAGTCCAGGAGCAGAAACTCTTGCCAGCAGGGCACAACAGGTTCACCCTCAAGGGCAGTAGCAGGAAGTAGCTGAACAAAGCAGCCAGACCCAAGCCAGGCACAGCTGGATAAATCCAAATTTTGTAGATCTGCACCTGAACTTCAGTACATGCTAAGGTTATAACTACAACGAAGATCTACAACAAAAGACAGAAGACAGTGCTACACAAAATGACAAGAGGAACAAAACGCAACCGCAGAACCCAAGCCCACCCATAACAAGTGTAGAGGACACTAACAGAGAACAAATTGGAAATCACACAGCTGAAAGCAATGAATCAACGGCTTCTGAAATAAAGAAAGAGCTGCAGAAAGGTATAGAGGAACTCAGGTTGGAAATAAAAAAAGAAATCCCTGAATTAATAACATCTGCAGTAAAGAATCAAATGCAGAAACATATGTAGGAAACCTAATGCCCACGCAGAACAAGTGAAGAGGACACTAGCTCGGCTAAAATGCATGAATTAATAGGGTCGATAGTAAATAAGCAACAACAGAAAGTTATAGAGGAACTCAGAGCACAATTCTTTTCTAAAATAAAAAAAGAACTGTCAGAACTCATAGCATCTGAAATAAAGAAGCAACTACAGAAACATGGGGAGGAAAGCCAATCTGAAAAAAACAATGCAGCAAAAGAATTTATAACTACTTCTAAAGAAGATGTTGATTAAAAAAAATAGAGGAGAATAGAAAAATGACAGATTCCTTGAATGAGCAATACAGAAAAGAAATAGATCACATGAAGCAGAGTCAAAGAGATATAGATGAAATTAAAATTTCAATCACAAGCTTGCAGAACCGTTTAAGTGAAAGTGAAAACAGAGTTTCAGACCTTGAAGATGCTGGTGCAGCTAATGAAAGGGTAAGAAAGGATCTCTTAAAAACAATGAGGATGCAGGAAAGAATAATGCATCACCTGCAAGATGATGCAAAGATGAACAATGTAAGACTAATAGGCATCAATGAGAAACAAGGAGTCAATACAAATGACATTAAAAAAAAATATGGGCAGAAGTAATAGCAGAGGAGTCGGGGAGATGGCTCAGTGGTATAAGCGCTTCCCTGGCAAGCACAAGGACCTGAGTTCAATCCCCAGTTCCAGCAAAAAAAAAAGAAGTAATAGCAGAAAACTTCCCTAATATGAGAAAGCAATCGGACATTCAGGTAACCAAAGCATACAGAACGCCAAGGAACTTCAACCCAATGAAAAACACACCGAGACATATAATAGTCAAGATCCCAGAAATTCAGCACAAGAAGAATATACTGAAAGCCACTAGACAAAAGAAGCAGATCACATTCAAAGGAAAACCAATCAGAATTACAGCCAAATTCTCTTCACAAACTATGAAGGTAAGAAGAGCATGGAGCAGAGTACTTCAAGTCCTCTATGAAAACAAATTCCAGCCCAGACTACTATACCCTGCAAAACTCTCTTTCAACTTTGATGGAGAAGTGAAATACTTTCATGACAAAGAACAGCTGAAGAATGTTGTGATGACAAAGCCAGCCCTACACAGGCTACTGAAAGATGTTCTAGAGAGGGACCAAAATGATCAGAACTCCACGAATGA
>NW_004524734.1:3385951-3387159 GCF_000260255.1 Octodon degus | reverse complement strand
AATAGGGTATACAGATGAATGTCCATTTTGTATCTGTGTATTCAAAGTGGTTAGGATAGATATATAGTTGCATTCTCTTAATGAATAGAATGTTTTTTTCTAATTGTGTTTGTAAATAGGATCTCAAGTCCGCATCTTGTACAGCAATTAACCACTAAGAAGAATATATGCAGTGTGTTTTTTGTTGAAACTGTACTTTCGATTTGATTTGAAACCGTCTCATTGCTGTTTATCAATAAAATTTTGGAAAAAAAAAAAAACAATGCAACCTAGCATCCTTGAAATAAAACTGTGCCAAAATAAAAAAAATTAAGAAAAAGAAAGAGTAACTGTAGAGATAGCCTTTGGCAGGAGCTTTGATAAGTGAAAACAGCCAATCCAAACAATCCCTCAAAAAAACCACCAAAAAACAAAAAATAAAAAGGATCCAGATGTGGTGGTGCACATCTGTAATCCCAGTACTTGGAGGCTGAGGCAGGAGGCCTGTTGTGAGCAGAAGGCCAGCCTGGATACCCTGACACAGTGTCTTGCAATGGTTAAACCTAAACAGAACTCAGTAGAACCTATTAGTTGAATCCTCAAGGCAGCCTGCTTCGGCACAAAGCAGAGTAGGAAAGAGAAAAGAGGACCTGGATTAAAGAAGGATATAAACCACACATTTAATCACAGGGAAATTATATTATAAATATATAGCAACATTTTAGTATCAGTTCTCTTTGGAAAGTGGAATTACATATTATCTTCCTTTACTCTTTCTAATTTTTAAAAATCTTCTGGAGTTTCTCCCATAAACAATAATAGTTAACATTTCTTGAGCACTTACTGTTCTATATGTTTTGGCATACAGCTATACTTTACTTTTATATATACATAAAATATATTTTAATGTATTTAGTACAGGTCTACAGGGCCTCACTACACAGATCAGACTTGTAACGATCCTCCTGTTTTCAGCCTCCCAAGTGCTGGGATTACAGGCTCGTGCCACCACACCCAGTCTCAGCACACCTTGGGGGCAGGGCCAGCACAGCACAGTTACATTTTACTTTAGCAGCAATCCCACAAGATCTTTATTTATTTATTTATTAAATTTATTTTCTTCAATCTTTTATTTATTTGGTACAGAGTCTTTCTATGCAGCTCACACTTGTGGTGACCCTCCTGTTTTTAACCTCCCCAGTGCTGGAATTACAGATGTGCACCATCAT
>NW_004524734.1:3376100-3385261 GCF_000260255.1 Octodon degus | reverse complement strand
CGCAGCTGGCTTCAGCAACATATATACTAAAATTGGAATGATAAAGAGCAGATTAGACTGGGGGCCCTGAGCTCAGTAATAAACGGCTTTCCAAATTTTAAAGACAAAAAAAAAACAAAAGCAGATTAGCATGGCCCCTGCACAAGGATGAGATGTAAATCCATGGTTTTCTAAGTGAAGTAAATCAGACATAGAAGGTTAAATATTGCATGGTGTCTCTTATGAGAAACCCAAGGTATGAATAATTTAAAGAACAAAATAAAAAATAGATGACAGGGAACAGGAAAGGGGACCTTTTGGAGATGGGTAGGAAATCTAGAGATGAAAACAGAGAGGAGGGACAGGAGGGACAAGAAAGTGGAAAGGATTAAGGAAGGGTATGTGTGTGTACTATTTCCACACAATGAATGTATTCATTATGTATTGCACACATGTGCTAATAAAATGATAGAGGAAGAAACAAATTATGATATATCTAATAAAATATCCTGCATTAAAAACAGATTATTGATACTTAGAGTACAGGGATAGATGCTACAAACTACACACTGATTTAAGAAGGCAGGCAGGAAATTACATGTAGTTAGCCAGGTGGTGCACACCTGTAACCTCCGCACTTGGGGGCTGAGGAAGGAGGCTCTCCACGAATTCAAGACCAGCCTGGGTATCATAGTGAGTCTGAGGCCAGGCTGGACTACACATGCCAGCCCTGTCTCAAAAAACCCTCAAAGCTGTACATACTGTACATTTCCGTTTCCATGACATTGAATAAACAGAAAAACTAACTATAATAACTGAAAGTTGTCAGTCATTTTGTATGAAGTAAAGGAATTAAATGTAAAGGAGGAAGAAGGGAACATTTCGGGTAACATGAATAATAAATAAGAAGTGTATATTGGCGTCAAACATTTGTCAATATTCATCCACTTTATACTCAAAGTTGGTGCATTTTATTGTAGATAAACTACATTTCAATAACTTGTTTTACATTTGTCTTAATTACCTTCCTCATGGTTAGGAAAAACTACTTACCACCTGCGACTTAAGGAAAGAGAGACTTGCTCTGGCTCACGGTTTTCGAAGCCCTAGTCCATGGTTGTCAGACTCACGCACAAAAACAGCACAGCGGCCACCCCCATCATAGGAACCAGGAAGCAGAGAGCAGGAGGAGGAAGCAGGGAGACCACGCCCCCGCGTCACGGCCCCTGCGTCTCCCCCCCCCCGCGTCACCCCCCCCCCCTGCCTCTTCCCCTGAGGCCCCACCATAGGGTAGAGCAGCCCCACGCCCCACACACACACACACACACACACACACACACACCACTCTTCAGCAAAGGGTAAAAAGCATGTAGGTAAAGTTAATTGTTTTTTAAAAGCATGAAAGAATCCCTGGGGAAAACACATAGGCTTAGGCAATCCTGTGGAGGCACTTCTGTTTTTGTATTCAATTTTCTTTAACAATTATCTTTTCTTATTTATGAATATTTTATGAACTTGTGTTATCTAGATAGTCATCTATTTCTTTATGATTTCCTTGTGTACAAAAAAGGTGGTTGCCTTAATTTTATTTTTATTTTTATTTTTTTTAAACATTTTATTTATTTATTGTGTGTGTGTGTGTGTGTGTGTGGCCAGCTCAGCCCACCAGGGGGCGGGGCTGGCTGGCATGTGGTGCTGGGGGATCGAACCGCGGTCCCTGTGCTTTGCCAAGCTTGTTCCAAGTAGGTGCTTTAGACCACTGAGCCATCTCACCAGCCCGGTTGCCTTAATTTTAAAAAATCTTTTCATCTATAAATGTATGGGTCTACTTATCGCTAACATTCGATGAGCTTGTTTTCAATGGAACGGGGCAGCAAAGTGTTGAAACTCAAAAATGAGGCAGGCTTGAAAAGAAAAGAAGCGCTTTATTTTAGCTGGTACCCAGCGGCAGACACCCTGGCAAGATGCTGAGGTGCGCGCCGGGAGGATGAGGGGGGTGGGTATTTAAGCCAATAAACCACAAAAGCTGACATCAAGGGTTCATCTAGGGGCTACAGTTGAAAAATTACCTGTTTCTAATGAACAATAACAGGTGCAGTGGTGGGTACAGTTTGTAGCTGGGAACGAGGACAAGAACAGGGCATTGGGCCGGAACTAGATTCAGGTGTGCACAAAGGGCAGCGTGAGAAAGGTCCAACTGCAGGTTCTCGAGTAGAGAACGGGCACAGTGGAAAGCTACAGCATTTAGAATGGCTCATACAGAACAAGATGGCGGCGCATATGTCAGGTTATAGCAGTTAATGAAGTTATAGTGGAAGCATACAGAGTTACAAAATTGGAATCAATTGCACAGGTTATAACACAAAGGAGTTTGAGCCGGGGAGGTAGCTCAGCAGCATAAGTGCCTGCCTGGTAAGCGCAAGGTTCCAAGTTTGATCCCTGGTACTGAAAAAAAAAAAAAAAATTTGGTGTCAACTTAAGAACACACAGTTTGAAATCAGAGAATCTAAGCCTGGATGTCTTGCTCCTCACTTTCTACCTCACTGGCACTTCTTTTTCCCTACAAATAAAACTAACTCCTGGGACACCTTTCACTCACCTGAATGTGTACATGCTAATATGTTCGTGCAATTCTGTCTTTTTTTCTTTTCTTTTTGGTGGAACCAGGGATTGCCCTTATGTGTGCCAGGGAAGCGCTTATTCTACTGAGCCATCTCCACGGCCCCCAATTCTGTCTTTCTTTACTTTCTCCTCTTACTTTCCCTTGCTCAGTCTCTGGGCTCACAGTAGGCATTCCTCTCCTGATCGAGACTGTTCTTCTCTCACAGTTAGGAGCTGAGAATGATGCTGAATGTCGTCATTTTCTCTATTTTTTTTTCTGTTAGCAACTTTGATTCATTATTCCAATAACATCTGTAGCAGCAGCTTGTATAAAATCAAATGCTAGGAAAATTTTACATCTTTCATGTTTCTCCCTCTCTCTTGTTTTTCTGTTGCAATGTAATCAAAGTTTTCTCTTTTTAAAGAAAATCGTTCAACTTTAAATTTTAAAAACTGGAGCTTCAGAGATGAGGAATTCGCAGTTTCTAACCATCAACATTCTTGCATCGATTCTTCCCAAAGTCCTTCCAAAACTTAAACAGGTTGGAGTACTTTCAGATCTCTTTCATGAGGCCAGTACTGCACCAATGCCAAAGGCTGGCAAGTACATGACAAGAAAAGACAATCATAGCCCGTGTCCCTGAGGAACACACATGCAGAAGGCCTCAGTGAAATGCTGGCAAGCTGGACTGCAATAGCACATTAGAAGGCTCATTCACCATGATCAAGTGGGCTTATCCCTGAGATGCAAAGATAGTTCAACATCTGTAAATTATTAAATGTGATGCATTACATTACCAGTACAAAAATGTTATCCCGTTAGGTACTCAAATAGCATTGGAAAAAGTTTAACAACTTTTCATGCTAAAAATTCTCAACAAATTAAGTGTAGAAGGAAGGAATACCAATGCAATAAAGGCTGAATGCAGGAATCCCACAGTTACCATTCTACATGGTGAAAGGTGGAAAGTTTTCCTTTAAAATCAGGAGCAAGGGCTGGCAAGATAACTCAGACCCAGGGACTGGGTTGTATCCTGGCCTGCCGTTCTGGCCCCACCCCCAGGGTGTGCTGAGCCAGGGATTGAGACTGGGCGTGGTGGTGCATGCCTGTAATCCCAGTTTTGGGGAGGCTGAAAACAGGAGGATCACAATCAGCCTGATCTGTGTAGTAAGACCCTGTATTCCCTCTACTAAATACATAAAATAAAGTAAAATCAGGAGCAAGCCAAGGATATTGACTCTCACCACTTCTCTTCAACATGGTGATGGGTGTTCCTGCCAAATCACTTTGTCAAAAGGAAGAAACAAATTAAAAAAATCCATACAGGTAAGGAGGGAGTAGTGTCATCACTGTTTGGTGCTCACATGATCTTATACATACATAAAACCCCCAAGACCATCAAAAACATGGCTACAGTTGGATGTGGTGGTGCATGCCTGTAACCCCAGCATTCGGAAGGCTGAGGCAGGAGGATCCTATGAATTTGAGGCCAATCTGGGCTACATGGTGAATTCAAGGCCAGTTTATTTTTTGTTTATTTTTTTTAATTTCTTTTAAATTATTTATTTGTGTGTGTGTGTGTGTGTCCAGCTCAGCCCACCAGGGGGCGGGGCTGGCTGGCATGTGGTACTGGAGGATTGAACCTCGGTCCCTGTGCTTTGCTAAGCTTGTTCTAAGTAGGTACTTTAGACCACTGAGCCATCTCACCAGCCCCTCAAGGCCAGTTTAAACTCCATAATGAGATCCTGTCTCAAAAAAATCAAAATTAATGTTTAAAAAAACCCAAGTTAGGGCTGGTGAGATGGCTCAGTGGCCTAAAGCATCTACTTAGAACAAGCTAAACTAAGCAAAGCACAGGGACCATGGTTCAATCCCCCAGCACCACATGCCAGCCAGCCCCCACCCCCTGGTGGGCTGAGCTGGACACACACACACACACACACACACACATTAAAAAAAAAAAAAAAACACCCAAGTTAGTGTGACACAAATCAGCAGTCAGCGCCTCCACAGGCATAGAGTTGCCTGTAGTGGACATAAATGAATTCTGTGTTTGTGGTGTGTTAGAGACAGTGATCTGGGAGAACATAACTGTCACAATGCATTCAACTAGACCTGGCATGGTGGCATGCGCCTGTGATCCCAGCGCTGAGGAGGCTGAAAACAGGAGGGTCACTATAAGTGCGAGCTGTGTAGTGAGACCCTGTACCAAATACACAAAAACTAAATAAATCAAATAAAAATAAAAAGCAGAGTGCATTCAGCTGAGCTCAGATCTGTGCTCCATGTTGTGTGGTCCTTCCTCAGCCGCCAGGGAAGACTGCATAACAAATCCGCATTGGTCCTTAAGTGGAACAGCATGGTGTTTGCCAACAGCCCACACACATTCTTGTGTATTCTTTAAACCATCTCTACATTTCCTACAATATTTTATACAATGTGAAGGGCGTATCGTAGTTGTTACTTGTTAGGGGGCAATGACTTCTGAACCACTCAGTACAGATGCACTTTTTTCCAAATATTTTGCCCCCATTGTCATTGTCCCCTGCCTCCCTGGCTGCCATCCCCCACTCCATGTGCCTCCCATATCTTTACACATCCCATCGTGTGGTTCCCTCCATCCTGGATACTGTTTACTCCCTTGCCCACCACACAAACCCTAGTTTAAAATCTGTTCAAAGTACCTCTCAATTACCCCTCTTCCTCCTCCCCTGATGGACAGATATCAAGGGTTTGTTGCTAGGAAACTCAGTAGTCAGTGTCTAGTAGCAGAACAATCCATAGAGTCAATGAAACAGGCTGTCTCTGTCTCTGTCTCTTTCTTTGTCTCTGTCTCTCTGTCTCAACTCAGGGTCTCACCAACTTGCCCATACCAGACTTGAATTTGAGATCCTCTTGCTTAATAGCTGGGAAATCTTCTGGCTTCTTTTTTTTTTTTTTAATTTTTATTTTTATTTTTTTATTTATTTGAGAGAGAGAGAGAGAGAGAGAGAGAGAGAGAGAGAGAGAGAGAGAGAGTGGTGTGTGTGTGGCTGGCATGTGGTGCTGGGGGATTGAACCGTGGTCCCTGATGCTTTACTAAGCTTGTTCTAAATAGGTGCTTTAGACCACTGAGCCATCTCTCCAGCCCTCTTCTGGCTTCTTAAAGACAATTATTCTTTTTTAATTTTTTTTTAAAAATATATTTAGTACAGGGTCTACAGAGTCTCACTACTAGATCAGACTTGCAGTGATCTGCCTATTTACAGCCTCTCAAGTTCTGGGATTACAGGTGCACACCACAACACCCAGTCTCAACTGCCCTCTCAGAGCAGTGGGGGAGGGGCGGGAAACACTACATCAGGGCCCAGGGATCAAACCCCAGCCCCTGAACCTGCTTGCAGGCAATTTAATCCACTGAGCTATTTGGTTGGCCCTGAACAAGTTTTTAGAAAACTAACTTCTTTTTCTTCTTCTTCTTCTTCTTCTTTTTCTTCTTCTTGTTTAGTCTTTTTTTTTTTGCGGAACCAGGGATTGAACTCAGGCCCTTGCACTTGCCAGGCAAGCACTTATTCTACTGAGCCATCTCCCCAGCCCCTAGAAAACTAACTTTTGTGTGGCACATCAATAAAATATTTTTCTTCAGGTAGAAGGAACAGCAATCCAATGCACAAAGTCAAAAACACTGCTACTTCCACTGCCAAGTCTCTTCCTGTATTATCTATCCTAGTGAGTCAAATGTTAAGTTGAAAGAGTGAGAAGAATATGTCACAAATGCTTAAGATGGGTTATCATGTTAAGTCTTCTAAGGAATGTAAAATATCTTTGTTGACCATCATCTGTTGGTTCTAGGAAACTCTGAGCCATTGTTTCTTTGGATATTTCATTTCAATATATTGTCTTCTTATGAATCATGGTTGGAAATAGGTTAGACCTTCACATACTATTTTCCATATCTCTGAACTTTTTACATTTTTCATTTCTTGAGCCCTCTATACATCTTTATGTATTTTTCCAAGATCAGTTTTCCAATTTTAAAATCTCTCTTTAACTGCTTTAATTGGCTATTAAATTCATCCACATTTAGGGCTGGCCAGATAGTTTAGCAGATTAAAGCACCTGCTTAGGCAGACACAGGTGCTGGCAGTTCCATCCCTGGGCCTGCCCTGCCAGTCCCACCCCCAGGGCTCCCTGAGAGGCGGATTGAGACTGAGCGTGGTCGCCCAAGCCTGTAATCCCAGCACTTGAGACTGAAAACAGGCGGATCGCTACAAGTCTGATCTATGCAGTGAGACCCTGTAGACTTGTAGACATTTCCCTAAAAATACAATAAAATAAAAATAAAGTGCCTGCTTAGGCAGATGCAGGGACCAGGGTTTGGCCCCCACCCCAGAGCACGCTGAGGAGGTGATTGAGACTGGGTGTGATGGCACGACCTGTAATCCCCGCACTTGGGAGGCTGAAAAGAGGATCACTATGAGTCTGATCTGTGTAGTGAGACCGTATAGACCCTGTACGAAATACATTTTTTAAAAATATTGTCCACATTTTAAAAATTTCAATGCTACGTTTATCTTTTCTACAAATTTGACTTTCTTTTTTATTAATTTGGAACAGGGTCTCACTAAGCAGCTCAGATTCATAGTGATCCTGTCTTAGCCTCCCCAGCACTGGGATTACAGGCATGCACCTATAACTCCAGACTCAGTAGTCAGCTCAACACAGAGCTGGCATGGCATGGGGTACTGAGATCGAACCTGGGTCCTTGTTCTTGCCAGACAGGTTCTTAGTTCATTGAGCTATCTCCCAGGCCCTAACTTGTTCTTATTTCTTAGCCTGAAATAGCATACCTACCTGCCATTCTCATGGCAAGAATGAGGTCTCATTTTGTAGCTTGCTATTGTTCTTTTTATTGGTGGAAGCTAATGGTTTCTCTCTGTGTTTTAATTTTTTATTTCTAGGAGTGGAGGTACATAAAAGGTGGAAGAGAGTTGGAGGAAAGGGAGAGGCTGTTGTAATTCTGTTTAGTAATGGGCATCCAACCCAGGACCTCACTCATGCTGGGCAAATACTCTATCCCTGAGCTACATCCCAGCTCCTATTTGTCTATTGAATTCATACCTGAAGTTTGTCCTTTGGAAATTCTGTGAAGCCTGAGTTAAGAGTAAACTCTTCCAGAAAAGAGTTTGTCTCTGCTAGTAACATATTGATAACATACCCCCCCTTTTTTTCTCCTGGTTAGCTGAGGTATACTTTCATGCAGCAAATTTCACTAAGTTAAAGCGTAGCAGAAAATGCCCTACCTCCACACCAGCCAGTATACTCCAGTTGCCCAGGTCATGTTCCTGTTCCAGTTCTGGATGTACCTGTCCCTTAAAACACCTAGTCACTGTGATGCACAGCTGATCCTGTGATGCACATTGTATAAACCAATCCCCAATTGACAAGCCATTCTGCCTCTGTACTTCCTGCTTGCTTATCTCATACAAACCCTAGACCACCAGAGATCAGGGCCCAGTGTTCTGGAAGTGATCCCAATCAGTGCCCATCGATGTAAAGAAATCTGCCTTCCAAATCATGGGTGTTATTTTAGTGTTTCTGTTTCTGTTTGCTGCAAAAGGATTCCTTCTGTTCAATGAAGTGTTTGTTGTTTTGAGACAAGAGTCTCACTATATAGTTCAGGCTGGCCTTGAACTTAAAGCAAATCTACTGCCTAAGCCTAAATCCTGAGGACACAGGTGTTTACCACGCCCAGTGGTCCACTTCCTTATCACTCTCAAATTTTAGATATTCTAGCATAGTGGTATCTCATTGAGATTTTAACTTGCTTTTCTCTAATGACTAATGATATTAATACATTTCCATACCCTTGTTAATCATTCATAATCGGGCTGGTGAGATGGCTCAGTGGTCTAAAGCACCTACTTAGAACAAGCTAAGCAAAGCACAGGGACCGCGGTTCAATCCCCCAGCACCACATGCCAGCCAGCCCCGCCCCCTGGTGGGCTGAGCTGGCCACGCACACACAAAATAAATGAATAAATAAAGTATTAAAAAAAAAAGAATGTATGCAGTGTGTTAATTAAAAAAAAAAAATCATTCATAATCCTCTTTTGTGAACTTCCAAATCTGTTGCATATCTTATATTGTTTATCTTTTTTTTTTTTTTGCTGTTATAGCAGTTTCAAAAAATATACTCCAGATATAAGTTCTTTTTCAGATACATGCTTTGCAAGTACTTTCTCTTAGTATGTGGCTTGCTTTTCATTTTCTTAAATGTATTTCAAAGAACAATTATTTTAAATTTTAGGTACAATTTTATAATTTTTCTCTTTTATATATGATACTGCTTGTTCCAAACACACAAAGTAGAACCATAAGGTTACTTAATGCCTCGTTTCAGAAATTGTATTCAAGATATTCTGTTGACTATGAGGTGCTGAATAATCTAAAAAGTGACTAGCTTTTGTCCCTGGATTCTGGAATAGAGAATCTAAGTCCTTGGACACTCCTCCCAGTAGAAATATATTTGTTATTCACAAGCCCCTCAGATAATGACTGAGCTCCACCCCAGCCCTCTTGGTGTTTTTCTTTATCAATA
>NW_004524734.1:3370099-3375895 GCF_000260255.1 Octodon degus | reverse complement strand
CCCCGTGGGTGAGCGCTCTCTGTGCACAACAACTCCTTATATGGCCAGGGCTGCAGTCATGATTCACTTCCGCATATGCTGGACCCATGGGCGATCCCCACGTGGCACTGGGATTGGGCTCGGGAGTATATATTAGCCAAGGGCTGGGGGATTGGGAAAGAAGAAGCTTGCTGTAAGGGGCCTGAATGAGCCGCTGAAGGAAGAGCTGTGTGTTGCGTCTTCCTTGCTGGTGAGGTCGTGCGCGACATAGGACAGTTACAATAGTTAACACATTGCATAGTGTTGTCTTCATAGTAGTTATTCAGAAGAAAAGATGTAGCAATGATATTATGTCCGAACAATATTAGTACAAACCTTTCTTCTCGTTGAACTAAGAGGAAGTAGCTGTATATCTATTCTATCTTGTGTGTGTGTGTGTGTGTGTGTGTGTGTGTGTGTGTATTTTTTCCCCCACTACAAAATGGTCCTTTATTTATATCCCCCTTTTTTGTTTTGTTTTGTCAGAGATAGGTGTTTCACCACAATTAGAGAACCTGTATTTGGAGAAGTCTTTAAAGGACCTTTTCACACTTGAATCCAGTCTACAGATTGTAGGTACTTGAATTCAGCAAAATAACCCAATACAGTCCAATAGTCCGTGTTAGTAGTGGGTTATCAGCAGAACTGGAATTGTCAGAAGTTATGGACTTGAGCCTTTCACAGCCAGCTCAGCATATTAATATGGCATTACTTTTTATACCCCCTGGTTATACATTCCTGCTGGATGGTTAAGATCAAGTTAAAGCAGGACCAGGGCCTTGTGGGTTAGCTCAGTTGTTTAAGTGCCTGCTGGTGCAAACCCAGTCAGGTACACTGGACCACAGTTCAATCCCCAGCTCCCCACCCCTAACCAGACCAAAAGGCAGGCCAAAAAAAAAAAAAAAAAAAATCCTTGCCTCTTGGTGTTTTATTGGGAAGCTTTCCAGTTATCAGCTTCCAGGAGTCCCAAAACCAGAAACCTACCCAGTTCTTTAGTGTGATGGGAGGCACAAGGTGTAGCAGGAAGAGGACAGGAATGAAGATGCCATCTGAGAGCAATCTGAACAGGTGGGGAAGATAACGGGCCAGGAAGCCCCTGTCACATGTGTGAAGAGCATGAATTACTGTTATTAAAAGGGTTGGACTGAGGCAGGCTTGACAGAACCTAAAGAAAAAAGTATGAAATGAAGAAGTATGGAAGAAACAAAAAGAAAGTAAAATATGAAAAAGCCTTAGAACTCTTCTCTGGAAAGAAAATTCTTGTGAGTGTGTGTATATGTGGATTTTTGTATTTGTTTGTTTTGAGACAGTCTCACTATGTATTCAGACCGTCCTGGACTCACTATGTAACCCCCCAGGCTGGCCTCAAACTGGCAGCAATCCTCCTGCCTCAGCCCCCCAAGTGCTGGGATTTTTTTTTTTAATTTTATTTATTTGTTTATTTGTGGTGTGTGTGTGTGTGTGTGTGTGTGTGTGTGTGGCCAGCTCAGCCCACCAGGGGGCGGGGCTGGCTGGCATATGGTGCTGGGGGATCGAACCGTGGTCCCTGCGCTTTGCTAAGCTTGTTCTAATTATGTGCTTTAGACCACTGAGCCATCTCACCAGCCCCCAAGTGCTGGGATTATAGGCAGGTTCCACCATACCCAACTGGAAAGAAAATTCTTATAAAATAGATATGTCTTTTTTCAAAGTGACACAGGGAACAAATGATCTGATCTTGGTGGATGACCTCCAAATGATATGAGGGAAAAATGACCTTCCAACCTGAAAGGTACCTGGGACAAGTTTGTGTTTTCTAAAACTGAAGAATGAATTTTAGGAACAAACAGAAGTTATGAGCAGAATATATTTATTGGGGGAAAGAAAGCTCCTATGCAAGATGGACAGGAGTTCCCCCCCCATCCCCACCCCCAGAGGGTTCTCCCTGGGAAGCTGTCTCTTCCAGGGACTTTTATAGAGGGAAACCTTGTGGACAGGCAGGTTTAGGTGGTGGAGAAGACATGGGAACCATGCTTAGGTGGGTATGAGGTGGGACAAAACTATGGTCAACCAATGGGATTACAAGCACCATTGTTCAGGTAAAATTGATTAGGGGCTGGTGAGATGGCTCAGTGGTCTAAAGCACCTACTTAGAACAAGCTTAGCAAAGCACAGGGACCGCGGTTCAATCCCCCAGCACCACATGCCAGCCAGCCCCGCCCCCTGGTGCGCTGAGCTGGCCACACACACACACATACACAAATAAAATAAATAAATAAATAAAATTGATTAAATGCAGCACCAAATGAGGAAGCGAGTCTCGAAGCAAGCAGGCATGAATACAGGACAGGGTCTCTTCCTGTTGGCAGTTGGGTTAGTGACTCTGCTGGGCTCTTTCACAGTGACTTTACCTATTTAGAATATCAATCACTAATGCCCATCCCTAGGGAAGTATGTAGCTATATGTTTCCTCTTTTGTCTTGAGGTGTGGCCCAAAGCAGAAGTGTCTGTCACTTCTAAGTTGCAAAGTTACCTTGTCTTCCATATTTCTATCTAATTCAGCTGCCTACAAAAGAATAACAAGCCAGGCTTCGTAGTGCAGATTTGCAGTCCTAGCACTCAGGAGGCTGAGGTAAGAGGATTGCCACAAGTTCAATGCCAGTCTGTGTACGTACTGAATTGAACTATATAGTTTGACCCTGTCTCCCAAAGAGAAAACAAAAAACAAAAACACTTCCTTGTTAATACATAGCAACATGAGAAGTTCACAGAAGCCCAAAATGCTTAAATCTATGGTTTTTGTACAGTGCCATCCTTCAGTTTAAAGGAACTGGAATTAGGGCTGGCAAGATGGCTCAGCGGACTAAGTGCCTGCTTAGGCAAGTGCAGGGGCTGGGATTTGATTCCAGGCACCTTGTGCCACACCAGCCACGCTCCCAGGCACACTGAGTGGCGACTGAGTCCTGATGGGGTCTATAATCCCAACACTGGGGAGGCTGAAAACAGGAACATCACTCCAAGATCAAGCTGCTTAGTGAGACTCTGCATAAAATAACAAATAAAATGAAACAAAGAAAATAACTAAAGTAACTGGAATCAGAGTCAGCAAGCAGAGATGCCCCATGGAGTAGCAGCTGGGCTACCCAGCAGGCTCCCCCTAGAAGTTGTCTTGTGGGTTGGGTCAGCTCGCAGTCAGCCTCTGCTGAGTGCATGCCAGTGTGCACGGCTTGTGTATTCAAGCTAGAGTTACCAATCTTTGCGTTCCACCCAGTCCTTTGGGAGAGGCTGGAGAGGGAAGCAGACTGAGGCCATTTCATAGGGATGAGGAGTCCTGGCCTGCTTTGGAGGTACCTGCAAGTGGCAGCAAGGCGCTTTCCTAGCTGGACTGCCGCACCTCAAGAATGGCTTGTGCATCAGAGGGCGAGCTGGGGTGCAAGCCAGGCTGCTGCTGTGCCTGTGTGTGAGGTGGGGAGGGGTTTCCATTATATTATTGAGAAACAAATAGCAATGAGACAGTTTCAAATCAAATTGGTAGTGCTGTAGGCAGCTGAGTTAGATAGAAATATTATAGGCAGTTAGACAGGGCCAGGTCCTCAAGGAGACAAGATGGAAGACAAGGTGACTTTGCAACTTGGAAGAGACAGACACTCCCATATGGGCCACACCTCAAGACCAAGACAAAAAGAGGAAGCACAGCTATATTCTTCTCTAGGGATGGGCATTAGGGATTGATATCCTAAATAAGTATCAATCACCTTGAAAGAGCCCAAATGATTCACTAGCCCAACCCCCAACAAGATGAGACCCTGTCCCTTATTCATGCCTGCTTGCTATGTGACTCACTTTCCCATTTGATACTGGATTTAATCAATTTTACCTGAGCAATGGTGCTTGTAATCTCATTGGTTGACTGTAGTTTTGTGCCACTTCATGCCCACCTAAGCGAGTTCCCATGTCTTCTCCACCACCTTAGACCTGCCTCACCACATGGTTTTCCCCTATAAAAGTCCCTGGAAGAGACAACTTCCTGGGGGAACTACCAGCTCGGGCCCCCCTCCTGTCCCTCTCTTGGACAAGAGCTTTCTTTCTCTCAATAAATGTATTCTGCTCATAACCTCCATTTGTTCCTAAAATTCATTCTTCAGTTTTAGAGAACACGAACTCATGCAGGTCAGGTCCAGAGATTGTTTTTCCCTGTCTTTTGGAGGTTCCCTATATTGTTTGGAGGTTACCAACTGGAGACCAGCTTTTCTCCCTGTATCAGTAGGACAGTTTCAATAATTAACACATTGCATGCTGTCTTCCTAGTGGTTATTTGTTGTATAAGATGCAGACATGATATCTTATTTACAAACACTATTAGAACAAATTCCTCTATTCATTGAATTAAGAGAATGTAGCTATATATTGTGCCTGTGTTGTTACCTGACCCAGTTCTTATCTGTGCTTGCCGGAATCCTTCCTGAGGTCAACAGAAGGATTGGATAGGTATCAAACTGTTTTTAGCATCTTATATTAAAGACAAGTTGTAACAAAAAGTGTATTCTTGCTTTTACATTGCTGTGAGGTGAGAAAAAAGAGCCGACTGAAAAAAATCTCACATCTAAGCCCAGTCCAGGGGTGCATGGCTGCAGTCCTGGCTATGCGGAAGGGGTGGTGGGTGAGGCAGGAGTTTTAATCCAGGCCCACAGTTTGAGGCCAGCCTGGGCAAGACGGCAAAAGCCCCTATCTCCAAACAATACAAAATGAAGCAACAACTATAAAACCTCCTCTTAGGGGTAGAGGTGTAGCTCGATGGTAGAGTGCTTGCCTAGCATGCTGGAGGCCCTGGAAGGAAGGATGATGGATAAGGGGAGGAGGGAAGCAAAGAAGCAAGGAGCAAAGGGGAAAGAGAAAGAAGACTTAAGATGTGTTATATAATGTACAACCTTTCTACATTGAATGTAATCATCATGTACTTTAAACATGTACTGATAAAACAGGAGAAATAAAAAGGAGAGGGAAAAAAGGAAAAAAATGTCACACATTTTTTTAAATTTAATTTTATTTTATTGAGAAACAAATATCAATGAGACAGTTTCAAAGCTGATATTTTTTTTTTTGCACAAGAAACATATTTAAACAAAAAAGAAATATGCAAACTGAAAATCAAAGGATGGAAAGCAATATTCTATGTAACAGAACTTGAGAACAAGCAGAAGTAGTGATCCTAAATTCAAACAACGAATTTCAGGCCAAAACTGACCAGAAGAGGCAAATAATGTCACTACATACTGGCAAGGGAACAAGTCAACAGAAAGAGGCAGTAATTACATATATACAGCAAATACTGGCCTGTCCAACTTCATCAAACCAATCAGATAAACAACATAATTATAATGGAGAACATCTATATCTACTATCAAAAATAAATCAACTAGAGAAAAAAATTCACCAAGGAAGCCTCAGAGTTGAACTAAACCTTTGAGCAAATGGACCTAATAGACATCTACAAAGTATTCCACCCAACAACAGAATACACATTCCTCGCAGCAGCACATAAGACTTGCTCCAAAGTAGACCGCATGCTAGCCCATAAAGCATGCCCAAGACTTAAAATTATCCCATGTATCTTTTTTTAAACTCTTTTTCCCCATAATTTTATTGATAAACAAATAGCAATGTGACAGTTTCAAATCAAATTGTAGGACAGTTTCAATAATTAACACATTGCATACATTCCTCCCAGTGGTTAACTGCTATACAAGATGCAGACATGATATCCTATCTACAAACACCATTAGAACAAATCCCTCTATT
>NW_004524734.1:3335290-3362242 GCF_000260255.1 Octodon degus | reverse complement strand
AAGTAGGTGCTTTAGACCACTGAGCCATCTCTCCAGCCCTGCAGTGTTTTTTTTTAGATTGGGTTTCCTCCCTATGTTTCTGTAGTTGCTTCTTTACTTTAGATGCTATGAGTTCTGAGATTTTTTTTTTATTTGAAAAGAATTGCACCTGAGTTCCTCTATAACTTTCTGCTGTTGCTTATTTACTATCAACCCCATTAATTCATGCATTTGAGCCGAGCTAGTGTCCTCTGCACTTGTTCTGGGAGGGCATTGGGTTTCTTCCATATGTTTCTGCATTTGATTCTTTACTGTAGGTTTTATTAATTCAGGGATTTCTTTTTTTATTTCCAATCTGAGTTCCTCTATACCTTTCTGCAGCTGTTTCATTATTTCAGAAGCCTTTGATTCATTGCTTTCAGCTTTGTGATTCCCAATTTGTTCTGTGTTAGTGTCCTCTGCCCTTGTTATAGTTGGGTTTGGGTTCTGAGGTTGCATTTTGTTCCTTCTCATTGTCATTTTGTGTAGCACTGTCTTCTGACCTTTGTTGTAGATCTTCGTTTTAGTTATAACCTTAGCATGTACTGTAGTTCAGGTGTAGATCTATAAAGTTTGGATTTATCCAGCTGTGCCTGGCTTGGATCTGGCTGCTGTGCTCAGATCCTTCCTGCTGCTGCCCTTGGGGGTGAACCTGTTATGCCCCTCTGGCAAGATGTTCTGCCCCTGGACTAGTTGGGTGGTTCTGTCCCCTACAGTCTCTGCAGGGATTGCAGCTGAAGGGTTGCACCCCAGGCCTGTATGCCAGGCCTGAGCTGAGCCTGGAGGGGACCAGGTGGAGTAGGGGGGAGAGGCAGCTCTCCCACACACTCACCAGGCCTTTGCTTGGACTGGGTCTGGGGGTTCCCAGAATGCTGCAGAAATTCCTACTCGGTGGGCGGGGTGGGGGAGGTGCTGCAGAGTGGTGGTGGGTGTCCCAGGGGGTGGAAGAGGGTCTCACCCACGCTGTGCCTGGGCTGGGCCCAGTAAAAGGTCCCTCCGGTGCAGGGTAGCTGGAAGCTCTCCCACACACTCACTGGGGCTGGGATAGGACTGGGGATATGGGGGTTCCCAGAAAGTGGCAGGAAATCCTACTGGGCAGGCAGGGTGGGGGAGGTGCTGTGGAGTGGTGGTGGGCGTCCCAAGAGGGTGGAAGAGGGTCTCACCCATGCTGTGCCTAGGCTGGGACCAGTAACTGGTCCCACCAGCACAGGGTAGGGGGAAGCTCTCCCACACACTCACCGGGCCTGGGCTATGACTGGGTCTCTCAAAGCTGATTAATAGCACACTTTCAATAATTAATACCTTGCACATTGTTTTTCTTCTTAGTAGTTATCCATAGTAGAAAAAGCAGACAGGATATTCTGTCCAAATACTATTAGAACAAATCTTTCTTCTCATTGAATTAAGTGAAAGCAGCTGTATATCTATCCTAACTATTCTGTATATACAAATACAAAATGGTCCTTCCTTTTATTCCCCTTTTTTTGTTTAGTCCTGTCAGAGATGGGTATTCCGTTGGCATCTAAATACTATAGGTGCATGAATTCAGCCAAACAATCCAACACAGTCCAGCAGTCCATAATAGTAGTGGGTTATCTGCAGAAGTTGCTGACTTGAGCCTTTTACAGCTCAGCATGTTAGTATGGCTTTACTTTATATACCTCGTTTTTATACTTTTCTGCTGGATGGTTAAGACCAAGATAAAGCAAGACCTGTATAAAAAGAAATATAACTTTTGTATCTGATAAGGTCAGTCAAGTACCCTTAGGATTTATGCTGTAGTCCTGTAACACAGTTTGCAGATCCTTTATCACTCTTAGCCATGTGGATGGGTCACGGCCATTGCTTGACCCATTTGCTCTCTGTGAAAGCCTGAGAGAATGTTTTTTCTCCATGTGACTCTCCTTAGGCACACTACACATCATCGATCACATTTCTCTGTGGCTCCATAATCTCCTTGATCAGAAAATTTAGGGCACAACTGAGTTATATGATGTTATAGTACAGGTTTTCCTATGTCCCAAGTCTTCACTGACCTTGAAAGGCTAGGGCCAAAATGTTGGCTGACCTTGCAGCCCTTCCTTTTCTCAAATTTTTGATCTGCAGACTTAGGTTATTAACCCTCCAGAAGAGATTACATTTCTTGATTTTTTTTTTTTTTTTTTTTTTTTTTTTTTTGTATTTTAGGAAAGAGTCTATAGGGTGTTCAGGGTCTCACTACTAGATCGGACTCATAGTGATCCACCTGTTTATAGCCTCCCAAGAGCTGGGATTACAGGCCAGCGCCAAAACACCCAGTCTCAATTGCCATCTCAGCGCACCCCAGGGGCGGGGTCAGCATGGCAGGCCTGGGGATGAAACCCCTGGTCCTTGTGCCTGCTTGCAGGCACTTTAATCTGCTAAGGTATTTGGCCAGCCCGATTTATTTATTTATTTATTCATTTATTTTCATTTATGTATTTGGTACAGGGTCTCACTACGGAGGTTGGACTCATCGTGATCCTCCTGTTTTTAGCCTCCCCAGCATTGGGATTGCAAGCAAGTGCCACCATGCCCAGACTCTGTCACCGGCTCAGCATGCCTAGGGGCAGGGCCAGCACAGTACTTGGTTCCCTGGATCGAACCCCAGTACCTGTGCTTGCCAAAGCAGGCAGTTAGTCTGATGAGCTATCAGCTGGCCTTCACTGATTTGAATGGAATGCATAAACCGGCAGCAAAGCTTCTCATGTTTCTTGCACAAGTGTATTCATAACAGTTTTATTCACTATTCAACTGTTCACAGCTGCCAAAACCTAAACTTAAGCTAGGGTCCACCAACAGGCAACTCTCAGCACGTGTACAGAGAAGTAAACCATAGCGTAGCATTACAAAAGAATAACATTCTAGGAATACATGCCCTAGCACGGATGACATTTGAAATGTTATACTGAGTTAGAGAAGCCTTACAACAAAGTGTGTACGTGGCATATTTTGGAGAGCAATTGTGAGAGATTTCAGACTTTCACTCTTGTTGGACTCATTCTCCACTTTCTCACTGTGGATAACATACTGGCTGCACTGATTTTTTTTTAAATCTTACCACAGGACTGCATGTGGTGTTGTACATCTATAATCCCAGCACTCAGAAGGCTGAGGCAGGAAGATCACTGAGTTTGAGGGCAGTTCACTACAAAGTGTGTTTAGGGCCAACCTGAACTGCATAGTAAGACCCTTTCTCAAAGGAAGAGGGGGAAGAAAGAGAGAAAGAGAAAGAGAGAGAGAGAGAGAGAGAGAGAGAGAGAGAGAGAGAGAGAGAGAGAGAAAACACTTCTCCAAATTCACACTTCAACTGGCTCTCAAATCATCTTGCACATAGAAGAACTGCAGTTAGATCCCCAGTACCATATGCTGTGCCAGGCCCGCCCTCAGGGTGGGCTGAGCCGGCCACAAAAATAAATAAATAAATAAATATTGGTCAGAGTAGTGTTAAGAGGCTGCTCCACCTTACATTATGAATACCTTGATTCCAGAGAATATTAGGCTCCTTCCCTGTTCTATTCCCAGCCTGAGCACCTTCCTTTTGTGGAATAAACCAATATCTGAATGAATGAATGCTTCCATAGTTCCATCTTCTCATTTTCCAACATTTGATATTTGATCATCTTTTCATATGACAATGTTTTCATATATTTTTATTTTATTTATTTATTTATTTATTTTATTTTTTATTTTTGGTGGAACCAAGGATTGAACTCAGGACCTTGCGCTTGCCAGGCAAGCACTTATTCCACTGAGCCATCTCCCCGGGCCCTTTTCATATATTTTTTTTTCAAAGTTTTATTGATAAACAGATAGCAATGAGACAGTTTCAAATCAAATCGGAAGTACAGTTTCAACAAATAATACACTGCATATATTCTTCTTAGTGGTTAATTGCTGTACAAGATGCAGACTTGTGATCCTATTTACAAACACCATTAGAACAAATCATTCTATTCATTAAGAGAATGCAACTATATATCTGTCCCAACCACTTTGAATACACAGATAAAAAATGGACATTCATCGGTATACCCCATTTTTTCTAAGTTCCGTTATTGAATATTATGGGTATGTAAATTCAGCAAAATATTCTAAAAGAGTCCAGTAGCCCATAATAGCATTGGGTCTTCTGTTTAACTGGCAATGTCAGAAATTATTGACCTGAGTCCCCCACAGCTCAACTTAACAGCATGGCTTTATTTCCTATATTTCGTCTTCATACTTTTCTACTGGATGGTTAAGACCAAGGTAAAGCAGGACCTATGCAACAAGAGTTGTAGCTTTTTGGTCTGATAAGGTCAGTGAAATGCCCTCAGGATTTATCCTGAGATCCTGTACCTCAGATTGTAGAACCTTTGTCAGTGTCAGCCATGTGGATGAGTCACGGCCATTGCTTGGCCAATGTGCTCTCTGTGAAAGCCTGAGAGAGTGTCTTCTCCCCATATGACTCTCCTTAGGCACACTCTACGTCATCGATCACTTTCCTCTTTGGCCCCATAATCTTCTTGATCAGAAAATTTGGGACACTACCGAGGTACATGACGTTATAGTACAAGTTTTCATATGTCCTGAGTCTTAATTGACCTTAGAAGACTAGAGCCAAAATGTTGGCTTTCCTTGTAGCCCTCCTTTTTCTCTAATTTTGGTCTGCAAACTTAGGTTGTTAACCATCCAGAAGACAAGCTTATTGTTATTATCAAACAATTTAGGCTATCAAGCTTAACCTCACTATCTCACTGCACCTTTTCATATATTTTTAATGGAGAGAATGAAAATAGTCTAGTCTTTAAACTGGTATTCAATATTTTTTCCTCATCAAATTTCCTGTACGCATACGGTGCAAATTTTCAAGGTATTTCAAGAACTTACGTGCAATGACGAGCCCTAAATATTGTATATTGGTTGGCATTCATAAATACATTGCTATTGTAGAGGTCCTGGAAGCACTGCCATTCTGGAATAATTGGCAATAACATAATGAAGCACAAAAGTGACTGTAAACTTCATAAATATACTCCACTGAATCCCAACAGAATGTATGCTAAATTCAACTTCCCCTTATCCAGATTCCCCCAAAATCTAACACTCCAAAGCTGCCCAAAAGGAGAAATTGCTAGGATGGTTCTGTACAAAGCCTTTTCTTATTTTGAACCCTACTCAAAACTAGCAGCTTCTCAGGAGGCTGAGGCAGGAAGATTGCCATGAATTGCCATGAAAGCCAGCCTGGACTATGTAGTGAGTTCAAGGTCAGCCTCCTGAACTATATGGTGACTCTGACAAAAACAAACAAACAAACCAAACCAAACCAAAGCAAAAACTAGCAGCTTTCCCAGTCACTCAGTGAATGAGGTCAGAGGAACACACCCAAAAGAACACACTCCAACAGCTAGCTACATCCACTAAGTCATAGGTCTGCAGGACTCAGACTAATTTTTCAATTCATTTTATTCTCCAACTTATCCATGAAAACATAATCATTGTACATATTGATGGGCCAACATGGGATGCTTTGATACATGCATACACTGTATAAAGTGTTGTTTTTGTTTTTGTTTTTGTTTTTTGAGATGGGTTTTGCTATTCAGTTCAGCCTGGCCTTGAAGTCACTATGTGCCCAGGCTAACCTCAAACTCGAAGCAACCCTCCTGTCTCAGCCACCTGAGAGCTGGGATGAGAGGTAACATGGCTTTTGGTTTTGGCTTTGGTTGTTTTATTGTTGAGTTTTATTTTGTTTTTGTTTTTTTGGCTCCAGGAATCAAACTCAGGATGTCACACTTGCCAGAAAGACACTGTGTCACTGAGCCGTATCCCCGGCCCTTCTTGTTTCATTTCATGAGATTAGGTCTCACTATGTTGTCCAGGCTGGCCCAGACCTTGACACCAGTGATGCTCCCACCCCCGTGTCCTGAGTGGCCGTGGCAACAGGTAATATACACAGGAGGGTACAAGTCTCTCTTCAGCATAATGACCTCATCTCCTTTGAGAAGGATATTTTTTTTTTGGCTGGCTCAAACTGTTTTAAGGAAGGGTCTGGTGCAGCATGTGGTGCTGGGGATCAAACTGCAGTCCCTTGCCCCTGAACTGATTTTGCACAAGAAGGCACTTTAGATAATTGAGCTAACCTGGCAGCCCCTGACTGCAACTCCTTTGGATATGTACCCGGTAGCAACATTGCTGGATCGTGTAGTAGTTCTGTTTTCAATTTTTTTCTCTAGTAGTTTTCCAAAGTGCCAACACTAATTTACATTCACATCAACAGAGTTCAAAGTTTTGTTTTCTTTTCTCTGCATCCAGCACCTAGGATCTTGCTTGAGAGGAGCCATTCTTACTGGGGCGTGTGGGGGCAGTGATGTGTGACAGAATTCTGATTGTTGCTGAGTCTGCTGCCCATGACTATAACTAGACCTACCCTTGCCTTTGGTGGTCAGTGTCACCAGTTGGTCTTGCCATCCCGGTGTCTAATTATTCCTATTGCTTTCAGGTTTTCCAGTTAAGTAGCTGCAAAATTCAGACTATAAGCTCTAGGCCTGCAGAAAAGACTGATCACAGAGCTCTTCAAGGATGCAGGGCTATGCATGGTGGCTCACACCTGTAATCCCAGCACTCAGGAGACTGAGATAGGAAGATCATTTTGAGTTTGAGACCAGCCTGAGCTACAAAGTGAGCTCAAGGCCAGTTTGAACTGCATAGTGAGACCCCGTCCCAAAAAAAAAAAAAAGTACTTCTCGGAGAAGAAGGGCTCCTCTTAAATAATAATTCACTCTAACACTCCAATTCTCCAGTTAAGTGGCTGTAATTCAGACTATAAACTCTAGGCCTACAGAAAACCCCCTCTTTCAATCCCCTCTTCTACTTTAAACCAAGGGAAACGGGCACATCTTCAGTCCATCCATGATAGGCCGTCTTTTCTTCCATGTTTCAGCCAACCACACAGTTAGAGCTCTTCTTCTTCTCCTCCTCCTCCTCCTTCTCGTCCTCCTCCTCCTCCATCTCCTCCTCCTCCGCCTCCTCTTCCTCCTCCTCCTCTTCCTCCTCCTCCTCCACCTCCTCCTCCTCCTTCTTCTTTCTAATTTGAAACCAAAATTTTAATCCCAAAGAGTCTCAAAAAACATATTACAAATGACAGCATGAAAAAAAATCTTGCACAGTAACACAAAAGTTCAGCTCTACAATGTAAGAGCTGAACAGAACATTATTAAGCTTAAGCTGGCAGGATATTATTCTATGAAATCTTGGGTTTCCAAATAAAGATACACACAGCTGTGTATTCATATGCAGCTTCACAGTAGGAATACTTGTGACCCGGTAAAGGTAAACTCTCTTGACATTTACCTCATTCTATACCAACCTGGAAACCTCTGCTCAGGATGAAACAGGTCTTGTTTAATTTTTGCCAGTCTCATTTCTGTAACATTAGAACATCACACTTTAGCTAGGCAGAATTTAGAGGTTTGTTTTCAGTCTGTGCAAGACTAAAGCTCAAAACAAATTTAATTTTGCTTAAGGGAACATTGTAAAGTAACAATTCTTGGTATTACATGCTTCGTACGATCCATCTCAAACCAGACAGAATTACACTGTTATGCCACTGTTCCAAGACACAAAGGTGAACAGCTAAGACATCTTAAAAACGCATCAAGCTTATGAAGTTTCAAACAAAACTTGGATTTTCTGCACATACTCCCATCAGTGAAATTAATGCTTTTATGCCCCTTCTCCTGCAAACTAATCTTCTATTTTCTTCCATTTGATTTAGACTGGCTGTGAGACCTAGAGGAAGATCAGGATGGCTTGTGATTTCTCTCCCTAGACCATGATCTCTCTCTTCTCTTGTCTCTAGAAAGAGACCTGATCTGGCTGCGAGAGACACTTCTCCTTTGTGAAGATCTGCGACGAGGTGGAGGACTCCTCCTATGATAATCATCTCATGGGCGGTGACCCCAGGAAAGAGGACTGTGATTTCGACTTCTTTTTTCACCATCAGACAGTCCACTCTGACATGGCAAACACATATTCTTCCATCTAGCTCTCAGACAGCATCAGCTGCATCTTGGGGATCCTCAAATTCCACAAAAGCAAAGCCAGGAGAGTTTCTAGCAACCCACATGCTGCTGTAATAGCCGAAAGCCAGTTCCAGCCCAGTCTTGTTGCCACTGTTGCCAAGATTCCGCACAGACATGCAGTAGCAAGCCCAGTTTAATCCACACACCCTTAAGGGCCATTCCTACACATGTTCCCTGGATTCTGCATGTATAAATTTAAAATACTCTAAATCCAGGCATGGTGTGTGTACATGTGATTCTAGCACTTGGTAGGCTGAGGCAGGAGAATTATTGCAAGTACAAGACCAGCCTGGACTGCAAAGTGAGCTCAAGGCCAGCCTGAACTGCACAGCAAAACCCTGTCTGAAAAAGGCAATTAATTAATTAATTAAAAATACTCTAATGGTTCTTCTGCAGTTCTGCTCATGGGCCACTCTCTGTATTCTACTCTTAGGAACCTGCAGGAACTCCAATCTACTTGTGTTCTAGTAGTGGTGATAGAAGTGAGGACTGAGGTGTTGCACAGCTACTGTTTCATGTGAGGACATTATTGTTTCCCCAGGAAATCTAGTGTTAATCCCAAAGAAATCTCACTGGAATTTTGGTGGTCAGAGTCCTTGGTTTCATCAGTGTCTTTTCCACATCACTATCCTAATTTATGATACCATTCTTTCCTAATCCGTGTCCTCGCTGTAGCAGTAGACACCCTGTAAGGCTGGGGGTTCAGCTTGCACTGCAATGCAGTCAGTCAGAAGCTGCTGATTGACAATTTTAGTCCTGTGGCTACAGGAGTTATGTTAAGGCTGTATTTCAGGAAAAGCCCAAAGGCTTGTAGATCAATTATATTATGTTCAAGCTGGGAATGGAATCCCTAGATCATCTTTTGAACACTTTGTTCAGTGATAATAAGAACAACCTAGGAACATTGTTTTGTTTTAGTTTTCCACCAATGTTTGAATGCTTTTTATAGGCATTTTCTCCTACAAGAGATTAATTAGGAGTATCCAAAGCATAAATGTTATATATTTCTATAAACATTTATGTTCACATATATGTGAACATTGGTGTTCTCTTTACTATTGGAAGTAGTCTTTAATATCTTTAGTTCTAACTTGAGTACAGATCCAATATGAGAAAACCACAAACCAATTACAAAATCACTCTTAAAATTCTGTTTCTCAGGCCCAGGGAGAAAGCTCAGTAGAATAAGTGCTTGCCTGAGTTCAATCCCTGGTACCACAAAAAAAAAAAAATCTGTTTCTCTAGAACAAATCTCTACACAAAAATCTTATCAGTCCGGGTTCTCCAGAGAAACAGAACCAATAGAATATTTATAATGACATATATATAAGATGATAATTATTATGCAGATTAGCCTATAATCCTTATATGATTATGGAGGCCCATGATTTGCCATCTGAAAGCTAGAGAACCAGAAAAACCAGTGGTGGTTAAGAAAAATAGATTCTCTCTACCTCCTATTAGGTTTGTTTTGCTTTGTTTTGGTGTTGAGGAATTGAACCCAGAGCTTTCTACAAGCCAGGCAGCTGCCTTATCACTGAACTACACTTCGAGCATCCCTTGATTCTTACATGCGCTGCCTGGCTGCACCTAGAAACCAAATTAATGTAGGAGCAGGTTAGCAAGAGAAAAATACACAGGTTTTATTAATTTTACATAGGGATCTTCACCAGAGAGTGAAGTCCAAGAATTGGCCAAAGCATGATGCTTTTTACTTTTTAGGCAAAAAATAATGAATTTAGGAAGAAATAAAAAAGCAATAGGGCCAGGGAGATAGCTCAGCAGTCTAAGTGCCTGCCTGGCAAGCACAAGGACACACACCGGGCTGGCTCCTGCCTTGGCCCTGCAGAGCTGGGCCACTGAAAACAGGCATGATGGTGCACACCTATAATCCCAGCACTGGGAAGGCTGAGACAGGAGGATCACTATGAGTCTGAGCTGAGTAGTAAGACCCTGTATCAAACACATAAATTAAAAAATAAAAATCTCTGGATTATAGCATGAAATTCTAAAGATATAATGAGAGAAAGACATACACAGAGAGAAAAACAGAGAGAGACAGAGACACAGAGAGAGACACAGAGAGAGTTCCAGGGGAGGGAGATGGAGAAGGTAGTAGAAGTAAGGATTAACTTCAAAGAGTTGCTTATGCAGATTAATTGCAGCTCTAATTACCAGCCTCTGGTGATCAAGACTCTTCCCCACTGCTGCAGGGAGGACAACACTCCACCCCAACCCCCAACAAAATAATCCGTGGCTTTCTGAAGCTACAGGTCCTCAAGCGATTTCAGCTTGAAGTAGTCAGTATAGCAATGTGGCATATTTTGAGACAGCACACCCTAAATTCCTCCAGCATCAGTTAGTTTGGCTCTGAGGGCTGAGAACAGAGGAGCCTGGTGGTGTGATAATTACTCTGAGATCTAAAGCCTGAAAACTGTAGGGCCTGCCTGGGTGCAGAAGGTCCAAGAACCAGGAGCTCAGATATTCAAGAGCAAGAGAAAGTAGATGTCTCAGCCCAAGAAGAAAGAGAAATTGCCTCTTCTATCTTTTCTCCCCCAGGTGCCAAGACCAGGGCTTTGTGCATGCTAGGCAAGCTGTCTACTACTCAGTTACATCCCAGCCCTTTTAAATTTTTATTTTGATGAGGCAGGCATGGAGGCTTATGCCTGTAGTCTCAGCACTCCAAGAGGCAGGAGGATTTCAAGTTTAAGCCTAGCCTGGGCACTTCATCCCTAAATTCAATCCCTAGTACCAAGAAAAAACCATGTTTTTAATTTTTTTTAAATCTTGAAACCTGGCCTGGCTAGACTGTACAGGCTTGCCTGGAACTTGCAGTGCTTATGCCTAAGGCTCCCAAGCATCTGAGATTACAGGCTGGTGCCACAAGCCTGACTACACTTTTTTCATTCTATGGGTTCCTTCTAGGAATTAAATGATGCCTCCCTGCACTAGTGTGAATGGGCCTTCTTTATATGGTCTAATGACTCAAATGTTAATCTCCCCCTCAAATATTCTCATAGAGATACCCAGAAATTCGGGTTTACATCTATTGGAGCATAACTTTGCCCAGTGAGCTTTGCCCATATAAAATTAACCATCACAGAAAATGAGTAAATGTTTATATTTTAATAGTATTGTAAAAATTGAATTGCATTCCTGGTTGATACTAATTTCTCCTATATCTCAAGTGGAATTTGGGGTAGTGGCATCAAAAATGGCATATGACTGATGGTAGCCCATAAAGTGCCTCCTCTTCCCTTCTCTTCTATGTATACTACTTGACAAACATATTGGTTCATTTCTCATGAAACACTTAAATTATGTCCTGATTAAGACAGGCAGGGTAGTAAAGTCCAATACTAAACAACCACACTGTTAGCCAGTTGCGCAGATACACAGAGAATGGAAGATTTTTTATTCAAACAATCTAAAGCTCATTGAGTAGCTACCAGTGCCAGATACAATTTCCAAGCACTTGGGATATAATCTAACAGTGAACAAAATAAAGAAACTTGCCTTTTGATAGCTTACACTTTAGCAGAATGTATACAACAGTCCACTGCTTCAAGTTAGTCTCAGATTTCCTAGCTCAGACTTATAGGAAGTGAAGGTTTGGGAAATGTTCCTCTCCTTTTTCTGTATCAGCGACTCCAATCCAATAATAGCATAAGAGATTCCATCTTGGCCCACGGAGCTGCCTATGTGGCCACTCTTCAAATAACAAGTAAAGCAGCCTCTTTCTCTTGCTAAATTCATTCTTCTCTTGGGACTTTTCCTGTCTTTTTCCCTTTCTATGACAGGCACCTGCTCCCTGTCGCCAGGATCCTCTCTATTTTCCTGGGGGCCATTCAGCTCTCTTCTACTATAGATAAGACCAGCAGTGTGTGAAATTCTGTCAGTGCGGCACGCGCAATCCCACCTTCACACTGGAAAGACTGCCCTCGCTCTGTAAACATCCTAAAACAGTCCCATCCATCACTCTGTACTTGGTCACACTGCCAAGTGCCCCTTCTGCTGCTACCCGTGGTGTGTGCTAGGCATCAGGAAGGACAGCAAACAGGGAAGAGAGAATCCTGCTCAGCCACGTTAACAGGGGTCATGCTCATGCTCCAGTTCCTGGTGGGTACTAGTTTCCTGTTTCATTTTATGAAAAAAAAAAAGATATTTTGTCATACATTTTGAACTTATTCATACATATTAAAATTTATTTATTAAAATGTGAATAATGTATTAGGTTTTTAAGATTAAAGAAGTCAAGGGCTAGGGAGATAGCTGGGTGATCTAAGCATCTGCCTGCCAAGTGTAAGAACCAGGGTTCGATCCCCAGTACTGTGTGCCATGCTGGCTGTCAAAACCAGGGGTGGTGGTGAACACCTGTAATCCCAGTGCTGGGGAGGCCGAGGCAGGAGGATCGTTACAAATCAAAGCTGCATAGCGAGACCCTGTACCAAATAAATAAATAAATAAATAAGTGATTAAAAAATTTAAGAAGTCAAAACTGGAAATTAAATTTTCAATAATTATATGTGATGACAATGGAGAGGATTTTTGTTTAGATTAATGGGTAGATTGGACATTCTGTGTATATGTAAGTATTATACATAATATATGTTAACCTATAGTATGTGTTTATGTAGATATAAATATGTGTGTGTGTATAAGTACACACCCATTGTTTGTGATGCTAGAGGCTGAGCTAGAGCCTCGTGTACACTGGCCAAGCACTACTATGGAGCTACAACCCCAACCCCTGTATGTAAGTGTAAAGGATACTGTTTGGATATCACGTTAACAAGATAAAGCTTAGGTGAACAGTGTGTCTGGCCCCTCACCCACCAATTCTTCCTTCCTCCAGAAATCATATTCGCCCTCCAATTCATTAAGGAGGGATCACCTCCTGTACAGTTCAGATGTGACCCTGCCCACTCAGTCCCAGTTGATCAGACCAGACCCGGTGCCTGGCCAGCAAACTGTGAGCAGTCGGCATAATGAGAAAGTAAATGATGCAGTGCTCTGGACGGCAACAACCATGAGAAAAAGAAAACAAGAATTGTGTTTGCTATTCTTGAGAGATCCATTGTTTAAGAGGGAGGTGTAGGCTCAGCAGACAAGGAGTCATTTACCTCTGCCACGTAAACTAAAAAAGCAAAGAACAAAGGATGGGCCAATGTAGAAGAACCACAAGTTTAGGCCCAGCCTGTAAAGTATACAAAATCACTATTTTATACTGAAAAGACTGCCCTCTCTCTTGTGTTATTATCCTAAAGGGATTTTAGCAAGACCTTATCTCAAAATTTTTTTCAAAGGACCAAGGAGTAGCACAGTGTGAAGGCTCTGGGTTCAATACGCAGTATCCCTAAAAGCACAAAGAATGAAGCGGATATTCAGAGGGATGTAGAAATGGACTATATTCCATTTGTTTGTTGAGAAAGGGTCTTGCTTTGTAGTTTAAACTTACAACATAGTTCAGGTAGTTTGAACTGAGTAATCCTCCTGTCTCACCCACTCAAGTGCTGGGATTACAGGCGTGAACCACAACATCTGGCTTATAGGAGACACTTCCAGGTCCTCTTCTCCGTCCAAGAAGCCAATATTTATAGTCCCAAAGTTACGTTATTGGAATACCCTCAAGTTGATTCCAATCTACCACTTACAATGCAACCCACGGGGAAAATAAAGACACTAAATTATACTTTTAATTATCGGGGAGTCAAGGGGCTCTAAGTCCCGCCACGAAGATGGCTTTCCGGAACCAAGAGAGCGACCCAGGGCCTCACCTGGTTTTTATTCAGGAGGGGAGTGGCTTGAGGAGGATTGACTGAGAATTCTGGAAAGTAGGTGATCATTGTGAGCTGAGCTAGATGGGTGGCCTACATTTACCTCTGCGATATGCAGAGAGAGTAATCTGCATTATATGGTATCTAATGTTTTGGTAAATCTGGTGCTTCAGCTTTGATGTAGTCTTTCAAGCCCCAAGAAGTCATAGCCTCTATCTCGAGGCTATCTTGAGACTTGATCCCAGCTGGCAAGGAGCATTAGCTCTACCATCCTGTCTCAACCCGGCTCACATTAAAGAGCAGCAGGTATAGGTTACCACGCCACCTTCAAAGACCATCACCAGCACCTCAGCTAGACCAATATACATTGCTTAAGGCCAATTGAAGGATAAACAGAGTCCTAGCCAGCTCTGTACACAACAATACAAGGAAATGGGGTCAGGCTCAGTCAAAATGGAGACAGTTGCTCTTCTTTCAAGGAGAGCTGCTCAGGTGGTCCTCTACACTGGCTTCTTTCCCAGTTTTCAAAAACAGGTTCTCAGAGAATTGCCCAGGTTAAGGGACTGGGGAGATGGTTCAGTGGAATAAGCACTTCTCTGGCAAGCGCAAGGGCCTGAGTTCAGTCCCTGGTTCTGCAAAAAAAAAAAAAAAGAATTGCCCATATTGGCCTCCAGTTTGCTATCCTCCTCCATCAGCCCTCCAAGTGGTGGGATTACAGGTGTACACCACCATACCTGGATGCAGTAGACTACATTCTTGTTTTGTTTTGTTTTTGCATTGTTTCGTTTTGTTTTTCAAGACAGGATCTTGCTGTGTAGCCCAAGCTGACCTTGAACTTGTGGTGATCCTCCCTCCCTCAGCCTCTTGAGTGTTATAGGCACACACCATCACACTTAACTGGACTGTATTCTTGATAGTCTTTCAGAGAATTCTCTAACTTTTTCTGAATTGTCTTGTAGACGTTTCACTGGAGTTTCTGTGAGGCGCCCCTGTTTTCCTTTCTTTGTCACTCTCTCTTACTTAAACTGCTGTGGGTTGGTTTGCTGTGTTCCTTGCAACCAAAGGGCAGTAACTGAAGTGGCAGTAGCAGACAAATTCCATGAAGCATATACTCCAGCAGCATGGTGCCAAGCACTTTAAGTACTTCACCACCTTAGACAGAGATTTTTGTCTATGAATTTTGTCTTGTTTTGCTTTCGCAGTGCCAGGAATCAAACTCAGAGCTTTACACATGCTAAGTGAGCACTCCACCGCTGAGCTACATGCCCAGGCCACTGTCATATTAAAAAAAAACCTAAATTTATTATCCAGTTTTAAACAGTTAAAATATAGTATTATTGTTGTTGTTGTTGTTGTTGTTATTATTATTTTCTTTTGTGGCCAGCTCAGCCCACCCTGGAGGCATGGCTGGAGTGGCATGGGGTGCCTGGATCAAACTGTGGTCCCTGTGCTGTGCCTAAGTTTGCCTACACGGGTGCTTTAGACTGCTGAACTATCTCACCAGCCCTTAAAAAATATTTTTAACATTTATTTATTTATTTTATTTGGTACAGGGTCTCACTACACAGCTCAAACTCGTAGTCAGCTTCCTGTTTCAGCCTCCCCAGCACTGGGATTATAAGTGTGCACCACCACACCCGGTTTCAGTGGCCATCTTGGTGTACCCGGGGTCCTGGGGCCAGCATGGCATGCAGTACTGGAAATCGAACCCAGGCCCCTGTGATTGATAGGCTGCACTTAGACTGCCAAGCTATCTCCCCAGTCTGGTTGTTTTCTTATATCTAAAACATTTTTCACTCTCCTCCATCATTCCAGTTCCATTTTTTTTTCCATTTTGTCTTCTATGTCAACTGCTTTTCAAATTAATAAATTAAGCTAGCATGAATACATGAAAACACAGTAATAACTCTGGAGCAATGCCTTGTCTACTTCTATATCATCACTATTTGTTTTTTGCTTGCTTGTTTATTGAGTTCAGTGTGGCAGTTGAACCCAGGGCCTTAAAATTGAGCTACATGCCCAGAACTTTTTAAATTTTTTCAAACTGCTTAAACGGGGCTCAAATTCATAACTCTTTCACCTCAGCCTCCAAAAGTGCAGGGATTACAGGCATGTGATACCATGCCCCCAAAAAATCTGGCTCTCTTCATCATTTAAAGATCCTGCTAGATCCAGGAATGATGGTGCATACCTGCAATTCCAGCACTCTGGAGGCTGAGGAAGGAGGATTATTGCGAGTTTGAGACCTTGGGCAACAAAGTGAGCTCAAGGCTGAACTGCATAGTGAGACCATGTCTCAAAAAGACTAAAAAGAAAAAAAAGAACCGCTGGATAGTTAGTGTTGTACCAGAAAATGCCCCCTCAATACTTCCGTTGCCTAGGTAACAGTTCCTGTTACTTCTTTTTCTTACAAACTGTTGGTCACTACAATGTATATTATAAGAACAAAGACAGACAAGTACTCTGCTTTTTACTTACGAAAAAACCCTCCTCTCTGAGTCTTCAAGGCCCGACATTTTTATAAGATGGATTCCTTACGACTGTCTGTCTGATGTTAAATAAATCTGCCTTCAAATCCTGGGTGTTGTTTAGGTATTTCTGTTGCCATAGCCATGTTAAATGAATGACTTACACTTAGTAAAGTTTCAATATACGAGATAACACAGGTTCTCAATGTGCCTCCCTTGTTACAATAAAAAAAACAAAACAGCTCTGTACATATCTAGAATCCCAGCACTCTAGGCAGCTAAGGCAGAGAGATAGAAATTTCAAGCCCAATCTGGGAAATTTGGCAATTTATCCCAACTCCATTTCAAAAAGGGACGAGAGGCCTAAAAGTACAGCTCGGGGTAAAGACTCTGGGTTCAAGCCTAGTACCAAGCACACTCATACCCACACCCACCCACACATACACACACAACATACTAGCTGCTTATGGTGGCACATGTGTGTAGCCCCAGCACTTGGGAGGCTGAGGCAGGACGCTAACTGAGTTCAAGGCTAGCTGAGGCTCCATAGCAAATCCCTCTCTCAAAAAAGAAAACAAAACAAATAAATGAAAGAAAACAAAACAAATAATGAAAGAAAAAACTAACAGACACATTTTAGAAATACTTACAATAGAATAGAAAGAAAAGAAATTCTGGGTCAGCCAGATAGCTCAGCGGACTAAAGCACCTGCCTAGGCAGAGTGCAGCAGCTAGGGTTTGATGCCCCAAAGGCTGTGCCAGCCCCACCCCTGGGGCGCACTGGGCTGGAGATTGAGACTGGGTGTGGTGATGCAAGCCTGTAATCTCAGCACTTGGGAGGCTGAAAAACAGGAGAATCATGAGTCTGATCTACATAGTGAGACCCTGTAGACCATGTACTGAATACATTAAAAAAACAAAAACAAAACAAAACAAAAACAGGAAACTTCCTATACCCTAGAAAGTACAACACATTTCAGCCATGATGAGAAGTAACCCTTATGACAAGTCCTACAGGCCATTTACTCTTTAGCCTCTGGGCAAGCTCTTGCATCACTGAACTTTGCAGAGTTTTCCTAAAACAGTATTTATGTAGGTAGCCACATTCCAAGAACCACTCAGTGTCTGGAATTACTTGGAAACATCCAGAAGGCAAAAGTTGTGTAAATTCTTGACACATTCCTTAGACAAATCAGGTAGTGCTGCCTACCAGTTCTAAAATAGTCCATTTCCAGTTAAGCTGGAAATTTGAGGTTCAAGCACTTATTCTTATAATCTGTCAAAATTATTATAATTGCATTTAACTAATTATAAGTAAAAGAAAACATTGCTCTTAGAAAAATTCTCAGTGCAAAATAAATATATGCCAGCAGTGGTGGCCCAGACTATGGGGGCTGAGGCAGAGCCTTGGAAGCTTAGAAATTTAGTGAGAATCTGTCTCAAAATAAAAAAAAAAAATTTATGTATTTTTGTATTTTAGGGAAGGGTCTACAGGGTGTTCAGGGTCTCACTACTAGATCAGACTCATAGTGATCCACTTGTTTACAGCCTCCCAAGAGCTGGTATTACACGTGCGTGTCACCATGCCCAGTCTCAAAACAAAAAATTTAAAAAGGAATAGGGATATAGCTCAGTACAAAAGCCCTGTGTAACACAGACACACACACACACACACACACACACACAGAGATTCTAAAGATGAATTTATGCTCACTAATTTATTACAATTAAAAAAAAGTAGGAATCGGGTAAGCTATTGTTTATGCTTTTGTAAATGTTCTTTAGGTCTCCTTTAGGGAAAAAGTTTAGGCTGGGCATGGTGACTTATCCCTGTAATCCTAGCACTCAGGGAAGCTGAGGCAAGAGGATCACCACAAGCTTGAGGCCAGCCTGGGCCACATAGTGAGACTCTGTCTCCAAAAGAAAAAAAAAACTTAGGTCCTAAAATATGAGAATAATGACATATGCCTCTCACAGGACAAAATGCTTTTGCTTTCTGACTGCTACTAAGTATGCTAATTTAATAGTTTTTGCACACAGCAGGCCGGGGATATAGCTCAGCTGCACAAGCTCCTACCTGGCAAGTCCAAGGTGTGTACAGCTTCTGGGTTAGTTTCAGAGGGCTGTTGGAGGAAGTGACAAAAGCACAGCACTCAGAGCAGCTGAACTGCATGCTCTTTCCATTCTAGGGACTAGAGTCTGGAGTCAGGTGCCAGCAGGGCTGGCCTCCCTCTGAAGGCTCTAAGGAAGAACTCTTCCTGCCTCTTTGCTGGCTGCTGGTGCTTGCTAGCTGCTCTGGTTGTCCTTCAGCTTCCATCATTACCAAGCCTTCCTCCCAGAGTGTCTTCAGCTGTCATCTTGTCAGCACACCAGCCATTGGATTGGTCGAGGCCCACCCAGATACAGTGTAATTTACTTTGCTTTCATTATGTCTGTGAAAGTCCTACTTTCATACAAGGTCCATTTTGCAAAGAATAGGAAGGCAGGGGGGAGCACCACCCAACCAAATGCCCTGGGTCATCATGAAGATGCCGAGGGTGTAGCTCGGTGACAGAGCAGGAGCGCAGCATGCAGGAGGCTTTAGGTTCAACTCCCAACACCAAAGATACTTTTAAAAAATGAAAATAAGCAGGCTGCAATGAGCACATGTCTGTAATCCCAGCACTGTGGAGGCTAGCCTGGTTGTCCAGTAAATTCAAATCCAGCCTGGACTACATACCAAGACCCTGTCTCAAAAATCAATAAAAATTGAAATTAAAATTAAAAATTCAAGAAGTGCAATTATCAGTTAAAGATCAGAAATGTATGGAAATCAAAGCATGTCTGGTGCGGACTATCCTACAGTCCCAGCTACATGGGAAGCTGAGGCAGAAGGTTCATTTGGAGCCTGGAATACAAGGCCAGCCTGAGTAACATAGCAAAATCCTGCCTTTATAAACTAATCAATTCATTCATTCAAATAAAAGGGAAAGAAATCAAAGAAACAATTCTGGGATTCAAGAAAAACTGAACAAACAGGAGAAAAGTGAAGGAAGCTCAGATTGACTTAGCTAGGACGTGCAGAGGCAATTAAGAGCCTTGCATCAGTGGGAATCCAGCTACCAATTTCACCGCGGCTGTCTTGGCTTACAGCCACTCTCACACATCCCGTTCGCTCAGCTCAACAGGTGCACTCATTTATTGGCTCAGCTGTCCCTGGGAGCTCAACTGTTTGCATCAGGGCCATGTGAGTGGCAGGGTGGCAGGAGCAAGAGAAAGGGAGAGGGCAGATTAACAGGGCTGAGACAGGACAACCAAGGATTTGTCAGGCAGGAAGCAATGGTTATCCTTCCCATACAGCATACTTGATATGTAAAACTGTTCTGTTCTTACCACAGTGACAAAGTGTATCAAAGACCTCCACTTGCTTTTTATTAATTTATTAATTTATTTATTTGAGACAGGGTCTTGCTATGTAGTCTTGAATTCACTTTGGAGTCCAGGCAAAATTTTGGTGATCCTACTGTCTCAGCCTTCCAGGTGCTGGGATTATAGGCATATGCCACCACATCTAGCTAATATATATATATATATATATATATACATATATATATATATATATATATATGTATAATTATTTTTGGTCACCTTAACTGTGCTGTCAACTTTGGAAAAAGTTATCCCAGTTTACCATGTTGAGTTGGCGTCATACAGAAATTAATAGCCATATTGGTCTAGAAACATTAAACTTAATTTTTTTTCTATTTGTACAGGGGTAACACTGTATTAAATATGTAATGTCTGGAATAAGTGCTTCCCTGGCAAGCACAAGGGCCTGAGTTCAAACCCCAGTTCCATCAAAAAACAAAACAAAACAAAAAATAAATAAATATGTAATGTCTATCTACATGGGTTTGATTACAGAAACTAATAAAGTATTCTCTAAATAATGAAAAAATAGCCAACCTAACCTCTCATCCTTTAAATTTCAGGTATCCAGTATTGTGTCTCAATGGCAAGAAAGTTAGTAAGATAGATTTTGGTGCCAGTGAAGTAGGATCATCTCTATGACAATAACCTGGTCTTATAGTTCGGAAGTGTTCAGAAATGGCTCATAGAAGAAGTTTAGAAAGGTTTAGAGATGTCACCTAGAGAAGGCCTAGAATTCCTTAAGATAAGCTTGATGGAAGATTCTGGTTGGAATTCAAAAGACCAAAAATGCTAATAGAAATGCAGACAGTAAAGCCCAGGTGCACAGTAGTTCAGCTGGGAACAAGGACTTCATTGGCTGTTGGACCCAAGACTGTATGTGTTATACTCTGGCAGTTAATTTTTATCTATTTTCAGGTTCAGAGACTTTGTGGGAGACTGAGACTAAGGGTGATAGGCTAATTAATCTGATGGAGGACATTTCAAGGCAGCCCAATGTACACAGTGCAACATCGATATTTCTGACTGTTTCTAGATGGATTTACCCTGAGAATAAGGATGAATTAGCAGAGATAAATAATTTTAAAAATTTTGCTGGTGGTAAGAAAGGAACTACCTATAAATTTGGGGGTCTATAAAGTTGGACCAAAAGAAAGCACAGTGGCTGAACAGATTGACATTAAAGAAGAAGCTAAGTACTTTGCATCAGGTTAATAAGAAAGTTGTTTTTTGGCTATCTCAGGAACCAACAAGAATCAACAAGAGTCCACCCTGCCCAAGCTCAAAGGTAAATTTATCCTTTAAAAGGGTAATGGTAAATTCCTATGAAAGACTTTTCTTTGAGAACAGAGCTCTAAGACACTCTGCTGGAGAAAGGCCACATAGAGAATAGGTTCCCTGGGATTTGGTTCACAGTGCTCAGCCATCCACTTACATGGTGGCCTGACTAGCCATGATTCAAGGGGTCCAGCTCAAGCAACAAATTTGGCATCATCCACCTGGTACTGGTTTTATGGGCATCCAGAATGCAAGCTTTGTGGGGTCTGGGAGGCTTCCATTCAGACTTCAAAGAAAAGCCTGGGAAGTAGGGAAAGAGCTTGCAATTTGCCCTAAGAGGGCAATGTGTAAAGCTGAAGCCAAAAATTCAGTGAGGGCCCTAGGAAGTTAGAGACACCAAGAAAGTGTATTGTTTGCTGAGGAAAGCTGCTGGCAGTAAGCAAAGTCATAAGCAGTCAGAAAAGTAACCCTGAGAGAGGCCATGAGGACAGAAACCAGCAAAACTATAGGCCCTGGGCTGCCCAAGTCCCTTGGAGTTCACAACTTGCTCTGGGTGCTGGACATGGAGCTATAGAATTTAATGTTTGCTCTGACGGATTTTTGGGTTTACCTCAGTCTCATTTTTTCTTTCCCCCCATTCTTCCCTTTTGGAATGGAAATATTTACTCTGGGAAGATTTACTTGTATATTGGAAGTGTTTAACTTTCTTTTTTATCTTTGCAGGTGCTCGCAGTTTTAGAGGGCTGTACAGGAGATTTTGGACTTGAACTTTTCAGCAATGCTGGAACTGTTAGTATGATGGTGACTCTTAGAGATGGACCAAGTACATTTTGGACAATGACATGGATGTGAAACTTTTCGGGGCCAGGAAAAGTGTCATGGTTTAGATCTAGAATGTTCCCTCAAAGGCCTTGTGATCAGAGGTAAGGCTAGTAGAGGGTGACCTGATTATAGGAGCACTATAGCCAGTTTGCTGATAGAAGATAGGGCCAGGTTGGAGTTTGCTCACTGGGGTTGTGACTGGAAGGGTATATCTTCCTCCCTGGGTCCTCCCTTCACTCTCTGCTTCCAAGCAACAATACTGCAAGCAGCTCGCCTCTATCAGATGCATCCACTGGACTGTTTGTGCCTTGGAGCTAGCCAAACTATGTAGGGACTGAGACCTATGAAATTGTGCGTTAAAATAAACCCTTCCTGCTTTAATTTCTGAATTTTATTGAGTATCATGTCTCAGCAATGAGAAGCTGACAAAGACGGTAAGATTTATCCATGTTTCTTACATCTGAAGCTTTCTATCATCTTTAAAAATACTGTTTGTTTGTTTTTTTTTTTTCCTTTTTGAGACAGAACCTCAGTATTTAGCGTAGGCTGGCCTGGGACTTCCAATTCTCCTGACTCAGCATACCAAGTAGCTGGAATCATGGGTGTGCATCATCATGTCTGCTAAAAATACTTATTTTTGGTTGTTATGGTTTGTGTATAGGTGTCCCCCCAAAGCCTCATGCAGTCTTAGGGCAGCTTCTGGAGTTTGTGATTGATCACTGTGGGTGTGGATGCTGCCTGCCCTGGGGCAGGTAATTTGCATTACAATGAAGGTGGGAAGAGAAGCTAGCTGCTTGAGCTGCTGCTACCCCTCCCTTGCACTCCTGCTCTTTGCCGCCATCATGAAAGGTTGCTTTCTGCTCTGTGCTGCTCTGCCTTGGACCCAGATGAGTATGGACTGAAACCTCCAGTAACTGTGAGCTAAATAAACCTTTCCTTCCTTCATTTTGAGTGTCGGGTATTTGTCCCAGCAACGAGAGAAGAGTAACTAAGACATTGGTTTTCTATCTTTACTTACTAAATAATGCTTACTCTTGAAGAAATGACTTTAAGGAAACTAAGATAACTTGTTGTATTAGTCAATTTGGGCTGCCATAATTTTTTTATTAATACATATATGCAGCACATAATGTCACACTCTGTGTGGAATTTATACACATATATAGCACATCTTAATCCCTTTGTTTGTCCCATTTACCTCCCTTTGTTCCTTCTCCATCTATCTCCTAACCTCCCTCCATTTGAGAAGATCTATCTTCCTGTTTCCTATTGTTTATCTTTTATTTTATTATTTATAATTTTGGGGGTTGGGGAGGGTTTTTCTGTGGGCTTTTTGTTTGTTTGTTTTGAGGAACCAGGGATTGAACTCAGGCCCTTGCCAAAGAAGAGCTTATTCCACTGAGCCATCTCCCTGGCCTGTGTTTTGTTTTGATACAGGGTCTTGCTATGTAGTCCAGCATGGCTTCAAACTCACAATCATGCTCTTGCTTCAGCCTCCCAAGGGCCTGAATTGCAGCTATGTGCCATGATGTCCAGCTAAATTTGAGTTTCTCAAATAAGAGAAACTGAGTAATAGTTAAGCTTGTGTGTCCAATTTATTTCACTTACCATAGGGTCTCAAGGTGAATTCATTTTCTATAAGTTATTCAAGTTTGTATTTCGTTATGACAGAGTAATACTCTATTATGTGTAAATACATTTTCTTTACCCATTCATGTATTGATGAATAGATATATGGGCTGTTTTAAGATTTCGCTATTATGAATAGTGCTGCGACACACATGGATATGCATCTATCACTATAACATGATGGCTTTAACTCTTTAGGAAGATACCTAGAAGTGGAATAGCTGGGGCAAATGGAATTTCTCTTTTTATTTTATTTATTTATTTGTACTTTAGGGAAGGGTCTATGGGGTATTCAGGGTTTCACTACTAGATCAGACTCATAGTGATCTGCCTGTTTATGGCCTCCCAAGAGCTGGGATCACAGGCTCATACACCATGCCCAGTCTCAATTGCTGTCTCAGTGCATCCCGGGGGTAAGGCCAGCACGGCAGGCCTGGGAATCGAACTCCTGGTCCCTGCACCTGCTTGCAGGTGCTTTTAACCCACTGAGCTATTTGGCTAGTCCTGCAGAATTTCTCTTTTTAAACTTCTGAGGAATCAGCACACTGACTTCCACAGCAGTTGTGCAAGTTTACAGCCCCACAGCCAAACCAGCATTTGATAATATTTGATCTCTTGATGATGCTCATTCTTTCTGGGGTAAGACAGAATTCCAGAAATGTTGTTCTCATTTGTATTTCTCAAATGGCCAGTGATGTTGAGCATTTCTTTGTGTATTTATTGGCCATTTATACATCTTCTATGAAGTGTCTATTTCACTTGCTTGTTTTTTTATTGGGCCTTCTGTTTTGGAAGGTCTGCTTTATGTGTGTGTATATTTTATGGATTCTAGATATTAGTCTTCTGAGGGAGGACTGGCTGGCAAGAAATTTTTCCTATTATGTAGGTTTCCTCTTCACTCTGTTGGTTGTTTCTTTTGCTATGCAGAAGTTATTTATTTATTTATTTAGTACAGGGTTTCACTCAGTTTGGGTTCATAGTGATCCTCCTGTCTCAGCCTCTCCAGTGCTGGGATTACAGGTGGCACCACCATGCTCAGTTTTAGTGGCTGGTAAAACATGCAGTACTGGGGATCAAACCTGGGTCCTTGTGCTTGCCAGGAAGGGGCTTAGACTACAGAGCTATCTCTCCAGCTCTAGCTTTTTATTTTTTTTAAGAATAAAAAATGCTAAAAAAAAAATTTGAAACAATACAAAATTTAATTAAACAAACTAATAGGAACTCAACAATGGTTGCTGTACTGCATAATGCTATCTTCAAATTAGTTGTATAGGTTACCAGATATAAATCTGCAAAATTGGTAAGAAAAAAAAGTATAAGAAATTAAAAAGACAAAAATAAATAAATAAAATTTTTTTTAAAATTAAGCATTAAATGTTCTTTTCAATAGACTAGCAGAGAGTCCTAGACCAGGTCCAGTGAGTGTGTGGGAAAGCTTCCGGATACCCTGCGCAGGCGGGGCCTACTGGTCCCAGCCCAGGTGCAGCGTGGGTGACACCCTCTTTCACCCTCTTGGGATGCCCCCCATCACTCCGTAGGACCCCCCCCCCACCCACAGAGTAGGAATTTTTGTCGCGTTCTGGGAACCCCCAGATCCAGTCCTAGTCCAGGCCCGGTGAGTGTGTGGGAGAGCTGCCTCTCCCCTCTACTCCACCTTGTCCCCTCCAGACTCAGCTCAGGCCTGGTATACAGGCCTGGGGTGAAAACCTTCAGCTGCAATCCTTGCAGAGAATGTAGGGGACAGAACCACCCAGCTAGTCCAGGAGCAGAACATCTTGCCAGAGGGGCATAACAGGTTCATCCCCAAGGGCAGCAACAGGAAGGAACTGAGCACAACAGCCAGACCCAAGCCAGGCACAGCTGGATAAATCCAAACTTTGTAGATCTACACCTGAACTTCAGTAGGTGCTAAGGCTATAACTGCAACAAAGATCTACAACAAAAGTCAGAAGACAATGCTACACAAAATGACAACGAGAAGGAGAAAAATGCAATCTCAGAAACCAAGCCCACCCATAACAAGTGCAGAGGATACTAACACAGAACAAGTTGGGAATCACACAGCTGAAAGCAATGAATCAAGGATTTCTGAAATAAAGAAACAGCTGCAGAAAGGTATAGAGTAACTCGGATTGGAAATGAAAAAAGAAATCCCTGAATTAATAACACCTGCAGTAAAGAATCAAATGAAGAAATATATGCAGGAAACCCAATGCCAACCCAGGACAACTGCAGAGGACACTAGCTCAGCTCAAATGGATGAATTAATAGCGTCGATAGTAAATAAGCAACAGCAGAAAGTCATAGAGGAACTCAGAGCAGAATTCTTTTCTACTAGCTCAGTTCAAATGTACAAATTAATAGGATAGATAGTAAAAAAGCAACAGCAGAAAGTTATAGAGGAACTCAGACCGGAATTATTTTCTGAAATAAAAAAAGAATTATCAGAACTCATAGCATCTAAAGTAAAGAAGCAACTACAGAAACATAGGGAGGAAACCCAATCTGAAAAAACACTGCAGTAAAAGAATTTATAACTGCTTCTAAAGAAGATATTGATTTAAAAAAATAGAGGAGATTAGAAAAATGGCAGATTCCTTGAATGAACAACACAGGAAAGAAATAGATCACATGAAGCAGAGTCAAAGAGATATAGAGGAAATTAAAATCTCAATCACAAGCTTGCAAAAATATTTAAGTGAAAGTGAAGACAGAGTTCCAGATCTTGAAGATGCTGATGCAGCTAGTAAAAGATAAGAAAGAATCTCTTAAAAACAACTAGGATGCAGGAAAAAATAATCCATCACCTGCAAGATGATGCAAAGATAATGTGAGACTAATAGGCATCAATGAAAAAGAAGGAGTCAATACAAAAGACATTAAAAAAAATATGGGCAGAAATAATAGCAGAAACTTCCCAAATATGAGGAAACAATCTGATATTCAGGTAACCGAAGCATAAAGAACGCCAAGTAACATCAACCCAATTAAAAACACACCGAGACATATAATAGTCAAGATCCCAGAAATTGAGCACAAGAATAATATACTGAAAGCCACTAGACAAAAGAAGCAGATCACACTAAAAGGAAAACCCATCAGAATTACAGCCAATTTCTCTTCACAAACCATGAAGGCAAGAAGAGGATGGAGCAGAGTACTTCAAGTCCTCTATGAAAACAAATTCCAGCCCAGACTACTATACCCTGCAAAACTCTCTTTCAAGTTTAATGGAGAAGTGAAATACTTTCATGACAAAGAACAGCTAAAGAATTTTGTGATGACAAAGCCAGCCCTACACAGGCTACTGAAAGATGTTCTAGAGAGGGACCAAAATGATCAGAACTCCACGAATGAGATCAGAAGCAATCAACTAAATAGGGCAAGCAATTAAACACAGGAGAAAAAGGAGTAAACGACAACAGGTAAATAACATGTCAATCGTAAGTCAATACATCTCAATTCTAA
>NW_004524734.1:3325722-3329748 GCF_000260255.1 Octodon degus | reverse complement strand
TAGATATATAGTTACATTCTCTTAATGAATAGAGGGATTTGTTCTAATAGTGTTTGTAAATAGGATATCAAGTCTGCGTCTTGTACAGCAGTTAACCACTAGGAAGAATGTATGCAATGTGTTAATTATTGAATCTGTCCTACCATTTTGGTTTGAAACTGTTTCATTGCTAATTGTTTTTCAATAAAATTATGGAAAAAAATAGAGTAGCAGAAATCAGCTGTACAATTATCCAAACTACCCAGCATATATACATAAATATATCTTTTTCCCTTCTTTCTTTTGTCCTTTTCCTCATCTCAGTTTTTCCTTCCCATTGAACAGATTCTTTCCCTTCCATGGTATCTATTGTAAGGGTAAAATAAAAAAATAAAAATCTAAAGATTTTATTTACTCTTTTAGGTTCTCACACTACTGAGACAATACAATTTTTGCACATGTATGTCTGATTTATTTCATTTACCAGTACAGTCTCTAGTTGTACCCATTTACCTATAAAAGTCTCAAATTTATCTTTTTTATAGGTGAATAATACTACAATGCATAAAAATACCATACTTTTTAAAAATTGTATTTAGTTGTTATAGGGTCTCACGATGTAGCTCAGACTCCTGCTTTCAGCCTCCCCAGTTCTGGGATTACAGGTGTGCACCACTATACCTGTACCCTGGCTGGCTCAGCCTGCCCTGGGGGTGGGGCTAGCATAGCATGTGGTGCCAGTGATCAAACCTTGGTCCCTGTCCTTGCCTAAGCAGACACTTTAGCCCACTGAGCTATCTCACCAGCCCAAACATTTTTTTATTTATTCTTCAGTTGATGGGCATTTGGGTTGTTTCCAAGTCTTAGCAATGGCAGGGGCCAGGGAGACAGCTCAGTAGAATAAGCGCTTGCCTGGCAAGCTCAAGGACCTGAGTTCAATCCCTCGTTCCAAAAAAAAAAAAAAAAAAAAAAAATTTAGCAATGGCAAATTACACTGCTCTAAGCATGGGTGCACATGTATTGCTGTGATATTGTAATTTTAGTTCTCTTGGAAAAATATGTAGGAGAGGAATAGCTAGCTTGAATGGGACCCCCAGTCCCAGCTTTTTAGGAATCTCCACACTGATTTCCACAATGATTGTTCTGGAAACATTAGTCAGAGTAATTAGACAAGAGAGAAAATTAAAAGGAATAATGATTGGAAAGGAAGAAGTGAAATTATCATTATTTTTAGATGACATGATAATTTATATAGAAAACCTCAAAACTCCACCAAGGAACTTGTAGATTTAATAACCAAATTCAGTAGTGTAGCAGGATACAAAGTCAGCACTGAAAAATCAATAGCATTTCTGTACACAAACAACAAATGCACTGAGGCAAAAATAAAGGAAACAACTCCTCTGACAATAACTTGCAAAAAAAATATGAAATACTTAGAAACCAATCTCACAAAGGAAGTAAAAGATTTATACAGTGAGAATTATGGTACTCTGAGAAAAGAGATCGAAATAGATTTCAGAAAATGTAAAGATATTCCTTTGATTTTTTTCTCTTGTCTAATTGTTCTGGCTAATGTTTCTAGAACTACATTAAACAGGATTGTTTAGAGTGGACTTCCTTGTTCCTGATTTTACTTTATTTATTTATTTTTGGCAGAACTGGGAATTGAACTCAGGTCTTTGCATTTGCTAGGCAAGCGCTTATCCTACTGAGCTATCTCCCCAGCCCCCTTGTTCCTGATTTTAAAGTGAAGGCTTTCAGTTTTTGTCCATTTAGTATGACGTTGGTCATTGGTTTGTTGTAGATAGCTTTTATCAGGTTGAGATACAGATCCTCTAGGGATTTTTTTTTATCATGAATGAGTATTGGACCGTATCAAAAGCTTTTTTTGCATCTATTGAGATCATCACATGATTTTTGTCTTTGACTCTATTGATGTATATTACAGTTTTGGATTTGCATATATTTAACCATTCCTGTATTCCTGGAATTAATACTACTTGGTCATGACAGATAATCTTCTTGATGATTTGCTATATTCTGTTTGACAGTATTTTATTGGAGATTTTTTGCATATACATTCATTAGGGAGATTGGCCTGTTGTTCCCTTTTTTGGTTGCGTCTTTCTCTGGTTTCGGTATCAGAGCAATACTTTCTTCCAGGAACAATTGCTTCCATTTCAATTTCCTTTGAGAAGAGTTTGCATTAAATCTTTTCTAAATTTATTGTAGGACTCAGCTGTGAATGAATCAGGACCTGGGCTTTTCTTTGTTGGTAGATTTTTTATTACATTTTCAATTTCATTCATTGATATTGGGTTATTAAGAATTTTTATGTCTTTTTTATTCAGCTTTGGTAATTCATATGTATCTAGGAATCTATTTTCTATCCTGTGCAAGTAAAGATTTTGGAAGTAGGTATTGATGATCTTCTGAATTTCTATAGGGTGTGTAGTGATTTCATCCTTTTCATTCCTTATTGTTTTGATAAGGTTATCTAGGGTTTATCAATTTTATTCATTCTTTCAAAGAACCAACTCTTCTTCTTTTGTATTGTTTTCTTCAACTCTGTTGCAATAATTTCTGTTCTGATCTTTATAATTTTCTCCCCTTTTGGGCTTTGGACTTGGCTTACTCTTTTCCTAGAAGCATGAGGTGTGGCATAAGCTCAATTTGTTTTCCTGATGTGAGAATTTATCGCTATAAATTTCCCTCTTAAGAGTTTTCAATGCATCCCACAGGCTCTGATTAAAATTTATCTGCATTTTCATTTGATTATAAATACTGTTTGGGCTGGTGAGATGGCTCAGTGGTCTAAAGCACCTACTTAGAACAAGCTTAGCAAAGCACAGGGACCGCGGTTCAATCCCCCAGCACCACATGCCAGCCAGCCCGCCCCCTGGTGGGCTGAGCTGGCCACACATTAAATAAATAAATAAATAAATAAATAAATAAATAAATAAATAAATACTGTTTAATTTCTTCTGCATAAGAGGGTGTTAATTTCCATGTGTTTATGAAGTTTTTGCTGTTTCTTTTGTAAATAATTTCCAATTTCATTGCACTTTGGCCAGATAATATGCATGGAATAATTTCAATTCCTTTGCATTTGCTCTATATGCTAGTATATGGTCTATTTGGAGAACATTCCATGTGCAGCTGAGAATAATGTGTGTTCTGATGTTGTTGGGTGGGATAGTCTGTAAAGGCCTACTAAGTCCTTTTCTTTACAAGTTTTGTTTAGTACTATTATTTCATTGCCAATTGTTAGCCTAGTTGATCTATCTCTTTGTGACAGTGGTGTATTAAAGTTTGTTATAATTGTGAATTTGATTTTTCATGTCTGTTAAAATTTGTTTTATGTAATTGGGTGCTCCTACATAAGGCGCATATATTTTTATGATTGTTATCTCTTCCTCTTGCAGTTTTCCCCTAACAAGTACGTAGTGACCTTCTTTATCTCTTTTAATCAGTCTTGATTTGAAATTGACATTGTTAGCAACGAGAACAGCTACATACCCCTGCTTTTTTTTGGGTTCCTGCTGCATGGAGTATTGTTTCTCATCCTTTGTCTATGAATGTTCTTTTGTGTTAAATGTGTTTCTTGTATACAGCATACTGTTGGATTTTGTTTTTTGATTCACTTGGCCAATCTGCTTCTTTTGATTGGTGAATTTAGGCCATTTACACTGATGGCTACAACTGATATGTATTGGCTTATTTTGTTATTTATTTTCCTGCTGTTGGTCCCTTTCTTTTCCCGTCTGTTAACTGCTTGCTCTGCTTGGTAGTTTCTTTTTGTTGTTGTTTTTGAAGTTGTGGTCATTTCTGTCTTTTTCTAGAATATTTGCTAGCACTTTGGTTTGGTGGCCATGAATTTCTTCAGTTGTTCTTCATGAGAGTATCTTATCTCTTCACTAAATTTGATAGATAGTTTTGCAAGGTGCATCAATCTGAGTTGGAAGTTGTTTTCTTTCAAGACTTGAAATCCTTCACTGCAAGATCTTCTTGACTTGTTGGTTTGTGTTGAAAAATCTGCTGTGA
>NW_004524734.1:3321215-3325598 GCF_000260255.1 Octodon degus | reverse complement strand
TTAGGACAGGGTGTACAGGGTTTACAGGATCTCACTGCATAGATGAACTCATAATGATCCTCCTATTTATATCCTCCCAAGTGCTGGGATTACAGGTATGCATCACCATACTCAGTCTCAATTGCCATCTGAGCACCACCCCCGCAGGGGTGGGGCTGGCATAACAGGCCCAGGGATGGAACTCCTGGCTCCTGCATCTGCCTAAGCAGGCCCTTTAGTCTGCTGAGCTATTTGGCCAGCCCTCAAGTAACAGCTTTTAATATTCTGTGCTTTTGCTGGATTTCTGGGATCTTGATTATTATGTGTCAGGTATAGATGTGATTATGGAATTCTATATGTCTCATTTATTGTATGTCAGATTCTTTTCCCATATTTGAGAAATGTTCTGCTACTACTTATATAAACAATATTCTTTTTTATGTATTTAGTACAGGGTCTACAGGGTCTCACTGCACAGATTGGACTTGTAGTGATCCTCCTGTTTTCAGCCTCCTAAGTGCTGGGATTACAGGTGTACACCACCACACCCAGTCTCAGTCCATCTCAGCATGCCCCAGGGGTGTGGCTGACAGCACACTGGGGATTGAGCCCCAGTGGCTACATAGCCATGTAAATAATATTCTTCTGTCATTCGTAATAACTCCTGCTGTTTTATTGTTTTATTTATTTTATTACCTATTAATCTGATGTTGTTTTTCTTTGCATCATCTTATAGCTGCTGAATTATTTCCTGCTTCTTTTTTATTTTAAAGAGATTCTATCCTTTTGTGCTTACTAGCTGCAATGCTGTCTTCAAGGTCTGAAAGGCTATTTTCAGTTTTAAGTGGTTTTGCCAGCTTTCAATGGAATTCTTAATTTCCTGGATATCTGTTTGAATCTATTTCATGCATTCTAATTCTTTCCTGTATTGTTCATTCAGTGCTTCCATCATTTTTCTATTATCCTCCATTTTTCAGTCTATGCCTTCTTTAGATGTGCTGAGCCATTCTTTCATGATTGTTGTCATTTCTTTTTTTGACCTGAGAGATAATTTCTGACCTGATTTCTTCTATAGAAGACATAGTTGTTTCTTTACTTCAGTTAGCATCAACAGATATTTCAGGTGTCTGACTTCCAAGTTCTTCTATGTCCTTGTCTCCTAGACTTGAAATTGCCTTTTGCTCCTTCATTTGGACATTTTTGGAACTCCCAATATTCATCTGGGGTCAGCAGTAATGGGAGGGGCACTGGTGAACAGGGTTCCCACAACAGTGGGGGGTAGGGTAGGCTCACCAAAGCTCCCACTGTTTGGGGTTCACTATGGCTTCTCCCACAGTGAAGAGAGGCAAGGCACAGCTCAGGAAGGCTCTGAGGATGATGGGAGTATGCCAAGCTACTGCAAGGCTCTTGGGCTTTTTATTATAACTCACGCTTAGGAGAATAAACTCAGGACCTCTCAAACATTACCATGATGCTAATGACCTCCTACCAGGCCCTACCTCTAAAGATCTTGGCACCACACTAATGCCTGAGTGCTAACACATGAACCTTTGGGGGACAAACCACATCCGGGCCACAGCAGTCAGACCTCACCTCCACACTGCACAGAGATGTGAACAGAAACAAAAATATTACTTAGAATTCAAATGAAGTTCTTTAAATTGCTATGGAAAATAAGTTAACTATTAACATCTTGGTCAGACAGAGCCAAAATGATTCATACTTCCTTTTTGTCTTTATTAGTCATCATTGAAAGGTGAAACTCATTATATTCATGATAGGTAGATGATAGAATTCTGTTTCTTAGTACAGAGTACCCGCTATCTCCACATGTTCTAGATCCTGAGATTCAATCAACTGTGGATTGAAAATATGTGGGAAAATAACTGCATATGTATGAACCTGAACAAACTTTTTTCTTGTCCTTATTGCCTAAGAAACACAGTGTAACAACTGTTTGCATAGTATACACATTATGTTTAAAATGTATAGGATGATGTGTATGAATTACAGCTAAATACTATGCTTTTTTTTTTTTCTTTTGATATTTTGAGACAGGATCATATTATGTGGATTAGGCTAGGACTGAGTTTACCCAGGCTGGCCTTGAGCTCACAGTAATCCTCCGGACTAAGCCTCCCAAGTCCTGGGATTACAGGTGTGTGCCACCAGGCCCAGCTAATGCTGGTTTTTTTTTTTTTTTTTTTGGTGGAACCGGGGATTGAACTCAGGCCCTTGCACTTGCCAGGGAAGCGCTTATTCCACTGAGCCATCTCCCCAGCCCCTTTTTTTTTTTTTTTTTTTTTTTTTTTTTTTGGCGGAACTAGGGATTGAACTCAGGTCCTTGAGCTCACCGGGAGGTGCTTATTCCACTGAGCCATCTCCCTGGCGCTAATGCTGTTTTATATGAACAACTTCATCATCTGACATTTTTGGTATCCATAAAGATCCTGGAAAGTCTCATGGATACCGAGGGATGACTTTACTTTTTAGCAAATCTAAAAGATGTTCATCATACCTGAAAGAACACTAAAATATGTGAAAGCCTTTTTTTTTTTTTTAGCTTCATAGTGATTGTGATCTATTACTGAAATTTCCATATGACCATAAATAAATAGATCGTTAATAATTTGTGAAATTTTTTTAGGATAGATTTGGTTACATTTCAAATTGAAAAGCAACTAAGTAATTTCAGATAAACAATAAACACCTAAAAAAATGTTCTATCAGGGCACGATGGTACACCACTGTAATCCCAGCACTTGGGAAGCTAAGGCAGGAGGAATCGTGTGAGTTCAAGGCCAGCCTGGGCTATATAAGTGAGTCCAAAGCCATCTGCACCATATAGTGAGATCCTGTCTCAAAAAAAAGCTCTATGTATGTTATATATACTGTATATAATATAATATATATATTCATTCAGCATGAACATATTTTACCTTTATCAACAGACCTAATTACTGCCATATGTGGTAGCACACACCGATAATCTCACCATTTAGGAGGCTGAGGCAGGAGGACCATTGTGAGTTTGAGGCCAGCCTGGGCTATGCCAGCCTGAACTGCAGATCAAGACACTGTCTGAAAAGAAAAGGAAGAAAAATCTTACAAGGATTTTTATAGATCTGATCGACTTATTCATGATGTGACTCACAAATTGGGGCAGACTCTTTCTTTCTTTTCAGGGTTTCACTATGTAGTGTAGGCTGGCCTAAAATCTCGAATAATTCAGGCCTTAGTCTCCTCTAGATGTAGACAATAAAAACTCAAAAACAGCCAGGGATGGCAACACACATCTGGAGCCTGAGACAGGAGGATTGCTTTGAGTTGAAGGCAACATGGTGAGTTCAGACCAGCCTGAACTACATAGGGAGACCATGTGTCAAAAACAAAACAAAACTCAAAAAGAAGGCTACAGTCTAATAACAGTACACAAAACAACCTTTTTTTCTTCTTTTTTAAAAAAACAATTTTTTTTCTCTCTAGTCACCCCATTTCCTCTAAAGATAATCAAGGTAAGACTAATCTGGTTAAAAAATAAGTTTAACCTCATCAAAGCCAGTATTTATTCATGAAAATACAAGAATAATTGTGGTTGACCACATAGGCTCACTTTAAGTTTGCTTTGCTGGAGCTCTTTTCTTCCTTTTTTTTTTTTCTTTGAGATAGGGTGTCACTACATAGTTCAGGCTGTCCTTGAACTCACTTTGTATCTCAGGCTGGAGTTAAACTTTCAGTGATTCTTCTGTCTCTGTCCCTCGAGTGCTGGGATTACAGGCATGTAACACCATGCCCAGCTAAAGTATACAGACTTTAAACGTATTCAGCAATTAATGTTTCAATAATTTTACTTGGAAATGACTCAACCAAAAAAAATTTAAAAAAAGAAATGACTCAACCATTTCATGAGCATCTATAAATTTATTTAACATAACATAATTTTAGAATTTTAAGGGCAGATTTTTTAAACTATGAAATGTTCATTTACAAGCATCCTTTCCACATCTGCCTAATTTTCTCATTAACAATATTTTAAGTGTTCATGAAGAACAAGTCTAGCCGTTATCTTATTTTCTGACAAATCAAGCAGGTATTTTTTTTTAATGAAATATTTCAAGCTAATGCTTTAGGCTCTTTATTTATTTATTTTTTTCCATAATTTTATTGATAAACAAATAGCAATGAGACAGTTTCAAATCAAATCGCTAGGACAGTTTCAATAATTAACACACTGCATACATTCTTCTTAGTGGTTAATTGCTCTACAAGATGCGGACTTGATATCCTATTTACAACCACTATTAGAACAAATCATTCTATTCACCAAGAGAATGTAACTATATATCTATCCCAACCACTCTGACTACACAGATACAAAATGGACATTCATCTGTATACCCTTTT
>NW_004524734.1:3313900-3321062 GCF_000260255.1 Octodon degus | reverse complement strand
ATAAGACTAAGGTAAAGCAGGACCTATGCAACAAGAGTTGTAGCTTTTGGGTCTGAGAAGGTCAGTGAAATCCCCTCAGGATTTATCCTAAGATCCTGTACCTCAGATTGTAGAACCTTTGTCAAGCAGGTATTAAAAATATCATTCTTCTCTTTCCTTCACTCCATCTAATGAAATGCATTACACAATTCATTTTTACAGTGCTTTCTGCTCTTCAGTTGGATTTCAAGTTTTATGACCTTAAAACATCTGGCAGACATGACATAAATCTGTCTGACTAGAAAATCTAGCTTAAATTGTCCCTTGTATATACTAAGATAAGATACTTGTGGGTTTTTTGAGACAGGGTCTCACTATGTAGTTCAAGCTGTTCTGGACTCACTCTGTAACCCAGGCTGGCTTCAAAATGACAATGATCCTCCTGCCTCAGCTTCCCAAGTGCGGGGATTATAGGCATGTACCACCATGCCTGGCTAGGACAATTAGTAAGACATTCTTATTTTTTATTTTACCAACAATTTTCAAAAATGCCACATGGTGCATAACAATATTTATGTTATTAAATATATGTCTGCAACAGAGGTCCCATAAATTATAATGGAACTGAAAAATTTCTATCATGAAGTGACATCATAGCCACTGTAACACTGTAACCTGATATATTATTTGTGTTTGTGGCAATGTTAATGTAAACTTACTGCTCTACCAGTACTGTAAGAGGTTTTTCTGTTTCGTTTTGTTTTTATACTGGGAATCAAATTCAGGACCTTGTGCTTGCCAGGCAGGTGCTGGTACCACTGAGCTATATTCCCAGTTGTATAAGAGTATTGAATACACAAGTGTGTGCAGTACATAATACTTGATAATATATGACTGTTACTGGTTTATGTATTTCTTATATCATATTTCTTATCATTGTCTTCATAGTGCATTCTTACTCATTAATAAAAGGTTCCCCAAATAGTGTGTCATATCACATTGGCAGCAGTCTCATAACTCATATGATTACTATTTTTTTTATTATTTTTTATTTTTGGTGGAATTGGGGATTGGACTCAGGCCCTTATGCTAGCCAGGCAAGCGCTTATTCTACTGAGCCATCTCCCCGGGCCCTCAGAATTCATACTAACTGATTGTCATAATTGCATCAAGGGGCTACATCAAGTGAGGGCCCTTTACCACCTAGGCTTGTATAAGTATGCTATGTTTGAACAAATGCCTAACAATGCATTTTTCAGAAGTTAACTCCATCATTATATGATACAATATTTACCCAAGCCATATGAACTAATAGCTAATTGGGTTAGTTTCTATATTTTTAGATCATTATTCTCTGGTTTTTCTTTTTTGAGACAGAGTCTTGCTATATAGTTCAGGCTGTCCTGGACTCACCATGTAGCCCAGGCTGGCCTCAAACTGACAGCTATCCTCCTGTCTCAGCTGAGTGCTAGGAGTAAGTACAGGCATGCATCACCACACTTGCCTAGTTTTACCATTTATTTATTTATTTGTTTGTTTATTCATTTATTACAGGGTCTCACTCATAGGGATCCTCCTATGTCGGCCTCTCTAGCACTGCGATTACAGGCCCAGTGCTGGGATTACAGGCGTGCACTACCACACTTCGTTCCTGGGTTTGCATCTCATGTAGTACCAGGGATCAGACTTGGGTCTTTGCACATGCCAGGCAGGCACTTAGACCACTGAGTTATCTTCCCAGCTCCCTGCCCCCCCCTCCCTTTTTTTGGACAGAGACTCACTATGTAGTTCAGACTGGCTTTAAATTCACTGTGTAGCTCAGGTTGGCCTTGAACTTTTTGAGAGCCTCCTGTCTCAGCCTATCCAGTGCTGGGATTACATGTGTGTACCACTAGGCCCAAGCCTGCCTAGTTTTTCTTCAGACCAATTAAATATAGCTTTTTCTAAATTTTGACATCATCTAACATAGAAAAACATTATATATACATACCACTGAGCTATATCCCCAGTTGTATAAGAGTATTGAATACACAAGTGTGTGCAGTACATAATACTTGATAATATATGACTGTTACTGGTATATATATAGACATAGCAACAAAACAGACCGTACAGCATTCATTAAAATTTTTTTGAGCTGGTTACAGTGACACATGACTGCAATTCTAGTACTTGGGAGGCTGAGGCAAGACAATTACTGTGAGTTCAAGGCCAGCCTGGACTACAAAGCCATACCCTTGTCAGAAACAACAGCAACAGCAACAACCATAACAAGATTTTACCACCAAAAACAATTCTTTGAACAGTTTCCAAAGAGCTTCTCTTCCTCTTTCAGAGTATCAGTCTTGCAATGATCAGTTCATTTCCCTAAGCAATTTTAGCTAAGCTAAAAATGTATCTCCAAAAAGAGGAGGCTTAGGTAGAAAATGTACATTTCAAAGGAACAGAGAGAGAATGAATGTTTTCTCCAAGAGGTCAGTTTTATAGAGGGCACAGATTATATTTTAGATCAAACTTTCATTTGCTCTCAAACTGGATTTGGTAAGTTTTCCTCCATTTGGTCTTGAGGTTTCTCTTTGAAGAATGGCTCTGAATTCTACTCTTCCTTGAAGAGACTCCCAGGATTTGGTCATGTGTTAGACAATGTGTGGTTCACAGCACATTTCTTGATCCCAGAAGCTGCTCCAGAGCCCAGACGCCCAGCACACACTCAGGGCTGCTTTCCCAAGTCTTTGTGGACACTGGCACATGCCCCACTGGGGTGGCTGGCATCCAGTTAATCCTATCAGGATGGCTGTACCCTGGGAGAGCACCGATTGGGATAAGAGTCCAGTTTGGGATCCAGGCCAATCCAGAGAGGAGGATCCAAATGGGTGCCAAGGCCACAGAAAGACATAGGAATTCACTACAGGATTATATAAGGATAACAGCCTCACCTAGGAGAAAGCTCAGATACTGAAGCCTGTGCAAACCATGAGCTGATTTTTGGAGACAGATTGATTGATTGATTGATTGATTGATTGATTGATTTTGGCGAAACTGGGGATTGAACTCAGGCCCTTGCACTTGCCAGGGAAGCATTTATTCTACTGAGCCATCTCCCTGGCCCCTTTATTTTTTATTTTTATTTATTTTTTGGTGGGGGGAGGGCTGGTGCTCAGGATGCTTTCAGGGCAGTTCTGGTTTGGCTTGAGGATGAGGGGATCAAGCCATAGCGTCCTGAGCCTGACTGCTTTGTTTCAGCAGGCACTTAAACACCTGAGCTTATGGGCAGGCCCCCCAGGAGACAGATTTAGTTAGGTGACTTTTTTCCAGGGTTGGAGATTGAGCCCAAGGCCTCAGACAAGGTAGACAAAGTCTACATCCCAGCCCCGTAAGAGGTGACTTTTTTATGTGGCTCATTTCTCAATCAGATTACCAAGTTCACAGCAGGGCCCATTAACAAATATGGTGGACAAAGCATTTTCTGTACCTGAACCCAGCATGGGAAGTGCTGAAATAGCTGCTTGCTTATAAAGGTGAGTGGCCAACTCCTATAAACACTTTACCTAGTTTTCTTTTCACCTTTGGAAAGTGACAATAACTGAGTTGAAGGTTAGAATCAATTTCAAAAACATCAGGCACAGTTTTTTACACCTCTGTAGCTTTAAAAAGGGCCAATAACAAACACTGCACTTGCCAGGGAAGCGCTTATTCTACTGAGCCATTTCCCTGGCCTTTTTTTTTTTTTTAATTTTAAATTTTTATTTATTTATTTTTTTCTTGGGGATTGGTGCTCAGCTTTTAGAATCTTCTGCAAATCAATAGCTTTCCCTGAGTGGACTAATTAAAAAGTCCTTGTTTATTTATTTATTTAGTTGTGTGTACACGTGTAACAGGGATCAAACTCAAGACTTTGTACTGCCAGGCTGGCGCCTGTGTACCACTGAGCTATATCCCCTGCTATTTTGTCTTAAGACAGGGTCTCACTATAGTTCAGGCTGACCTTGAGCTCACTTTGTAATCCAGCCTGACCTTGAGCTCACAATGATCCTCCTGCCTCAGCTTCCCTAGTGCTGGGGTTACAGGTGTGCACCACCATGCCCAACTCAAAAGCCCTCATTTTATTTATTTTTTTAATGTATTTGGTACAGGTCTCACCACACAGCTCAGACTTATAGTGATCCCTCCACAGTATTGGGATTACAAGCATACTCTACCACACCTGGTCTCAGTGGCCGTGGGCGGAACCTGTACGGTATGTGGTACCAGGCCCTGTCACTGTGCTTGCCTAAATAGGCGCTTAGTCCACTGACCTATCTTGCCAGCCAAAAACTCTCATTTTAAATGTGACTCTTAAAGTTTAGTGGTGTTCATATGGAACGTTCTTATTAATGGCCAGACTCATTTCTTTAGAAATTAAGGACCTCTTTTTACACTGAATCTTGCATATCCCAGAGTTGAGATAAAAACCTAAGTGGGACACACAGTGTACCTCACTGTGGAGACCTGTTCTTGAGACCAGGGCAAGCACCAGCCCACCCTGCAGCCTGTCCCGCTTGCTCTGACTTGATGCTCTGGTTTCTTCCAGGCAGGTCATTCTAGCAGCACTGAAGGCCTGAAGCAGGCCTACCAGTCAGGCCGTGTTTGACTCTGACCCCGCCCCCCCCTTCACCAATGTATCCATTGTTTTCTCCTTACCTATGCATAAAATGAAGTAAGAATTTCCAGAAGTCTGAATTCACACCCTTGCAGTAGGTACCACTCCCTGCCCATTTTGGTCTGACCTATTAGATGTCTGGCTCTGCATGAGATCCAGTCTTGCTCTGTTTCAGCTTCTACTCTTGCTGCTGACTCACAGCCGCCACACAACCCAAAGGCCATGTGTCCCTCACTGCATTGCATGCCCCTCATATCCACCACAAGTACAACCACTGGGTATGAAAGTCAGAAAGATTGAGCAATTCATGCAAGAAATGGTAGACTTGAGGCTGAGGAAGGATTGCTGCCAGTTCAAGGCCAGCCTGGGCTACAAAGGAGACCCTGCCTCAATAATAAGAGTAGAGTCTAATCAGGGCATTGTTCCCTGTAATCCCATAGGTGAGGTAGGCTAAGGCAGAAGGATCATGAGTTTGAGGTCAGCACACACTACCTAGCAAGACCCTTTTTCCAAAAGAGAAAAGAAGAGAAGAGAAGAGAGGAGAGGAGAGGAGAGGAGAGGAGAGGAGAAGAAAAGACAGAAGAAAGCAGTCTGACCCAAGAGAAGTTTAAGCTGACAGTGGTACTACATGCATGTAATCCTAACAACCTGGGAGGCTGATACAGTTTAGTGAGATTCCTGTCTCTGTTTTTTTTTTGTTTTTTTTGAGAAACCGGGGATTGACATCAGGTCCTTGCGCTTGCCAGGGAAGTGTTTATTCTTTTTTTAAATTTATTTATTTTATTTATTTATGTGTGTGTGTGTGTGTGTGTGGCCAGCTCAGCCCACCTGGGGGCGGGGCTGGCTGGCATGTGGTGCTGGGGGATTGAACCGCGGTCCCTGTGCTTTGCTAAGCTTGTTCTAAGTAGGTGCTTTAGACCACTGAGCCATCTCACCAGCCCTGGAAGTGCTTATTCTACAGAGCCATCTCTCCAGCCCCAAGAAAGATTCCTGTCTCAAAAACAGAACAAGGGGCTGGTAAGATAGTTCAGCGGACTAAAGTGCCTGCTTAGGCAAGCTTAGGCAAGTGCAGGGACCACAGTTTGATCCCCAGCACCACATGCCACGTCAGCCCAGCTCCCAGGGCTGGCTGAGCTAGCTAAAGAATGTGTGTGGGCACCTAATGGCACATGCCTGTAATCCCAGCACTGAGGAGGCTGAAAGCAGGAGGACCACAAATCTGAGCTGCATAGTGAGATCCTATAACAACCAAATATATTTTAAAAAAAGAGCAAAACACAACTCACATATGGGGCACGGGGCATGGTGGTACGCTTGGGGAGGCTGAGGCAGGAAGTTTATAAATTTGAGTACTGCCTGGACAATCTACCAATACTGCCCCAAAATGAAGAAATAAAGTATACACCTGTGATCCCAGAGCTCAGGAGACTGAGGCAAGAGGTTCACTAGCAATTTGATGCCAGATTGGGCTACTTAGTGAGTTTAAAGCCAACCTGGACTACCCTGTCTCAAAAAATAAGCCAAAACAAAACAAAGAATTATACCTCTGATTAAAGGCTGTGCTATGTTTAATCTCCAGTACTGGAGGGGAAAAAATTAACAAAAGAGAAGCTCACTGACAACATTTGAGAATTCATGAGGAAGAGACGGGACCTCAGAAGAGATCTGTGGCTTCCCTGTCTTCTTCAGGCATCTTAGGAGTCATCAGCAACATCCATCATGCCCCTTCATGGTCACCAGAACTGTGAAAAAGTTACAACAAATTTAGTTGTAGATCTTATTGGCTTTTATTTGCCATGCATGAATTGGGGCAACCTGTCAGAGGGTTCCCATTGGACGACAGCAGAACAGTGGGCTTTGTGAGGTGGGAAGAAGGACCTAGAACAACAGGGGAGAAAAGCTATCTGGCTAACTTTGGGTTATTTCAGGTTATTCCTGTGTAAAGATGAAATCAGAGAGGTTTCCTTATTATCCTGACCTTGATGGAGTATAAGCTCATATTTATAGAGAAACAGGTCTGTTCCCAGATCGATTGACTGATCGATTGATTGATTGATTGATTGGGCAGGGGGTTAGACAGTGTCTCACTGTATAGCCCAGACTGCTGTTAATTTCACTATGTAGCCCAGATTGACTTCAAATTCAGATGATCCTCCCATCTCAGCCTCTCGAGTGCTAAGCTTACAGATTTGCATCACTATGCCCAATTTATCTTCTTTAAAGTTTTAGCTTGTTCAGGTGGCCTTCAGTGTGAGGGGCTCTGTTTTGGTTTGGTCTTTTGTGAAAGTGTAGGAGCTCCATCCCAACTAATGGCTTTCTCTCATACTACCAAAGAGATTAGCTCTTTCCGGCTGGAACCATGGAGATTGCAGAAGAGAAGAAAAAGAAGGTTCCTGCTGTGCCAGAAACCCTTATGAAAAAGCGAAAACATTTCGCAGAGCTAAAGATAAAGTGCCTGAGAAAGAAGTTTGCCCAGAAGACGCTTCGCAAGGCGAGGAGGAAACTCATCTATGAAAAAGCCAGGCATTATCATAAGGAGTACAG
>NW_004524734.1:3308407-3313420 GCF_000260255.1 Octodon degus | reverse complement strand
CTCCTCGAGGTGGAATGAAGAAAAAGACCACCCATTTTGTGGAAGGTGGAGATGCAGGAAATAGGGAAGACCAGATCAACAGGCTTATTAGAAGGATGAACTAAGTTATCTACTATGGTGTTTTTATGATTTGGTCAGTTAATAAAGTATCTGCTTCCAAACTGAAAAAAAAAAAAAAAAAACAAAAAAAACAAAGAGATTAGATGTGTCTAATCTCTTTTATTCTTATCCTGTCAATCATTCCTATTAACTATTCACTAGAACTGCATTGTCTAATGCAGTGGCCACTAGCTATATGCTATTTCAATTTTAAAATAAAATTCTGCAATCCCGGTAATTTGACTTGGAAAGTTGAAGTGGGAGGATTGTTTGAGCCCAGGAGTTTCTGGGCCACCCTGACCAACATAGTGGGATCTCAATCTCTCTGTCTCTTTTTCTGTTTTGTTCTCTCCCAAAGAATTTTAAATTAAACTGAAAATCCATTAAAAAATTATTTTCAATCATATATAGATCACAGTCATCATAGAGAATTTGTACCTGTACATCATAGAACTTGATTCTTTTTTCCATGCCCCTACTCTCCCTTCAACCCATCCTCCCCTTCCCATTTATAAAAGCTTTGTTTCCATTTTTGCCTTTTCTCAATTTTTACTTTTCCCTTCTTTCCTTTCCCCCTTCTCCCCACCATGTTCCCCCTCCCCATTTGACATCTTCCTGTTTCATAGTACTTACTACACATTTTGGCCTTATTTACACTTGCAGCTTTTACCCCAGATGACAATCCATCTCTATAGTTGCACTAGTCGCATTCCAAGTGTTGTATCATGTGACTTAGTGGCTCTTATATTGGAAAATGCACTACAAAACATTCCCATTGCTGCATAAATTTATATTGAACAACATTGTTTTAGCATTGTTTCTAGACTGTCTATATGAGAAGCTTGTGTTTGGTAGTATGCTTGAAATGGGAGACTGGGGTCTTGTCCTGAAATCACATTCAATAACATTTTGTATACAGATTACATGTGTGTGGGGGGGCATGTATGCAGGAAGAAAGCTGATTGAAATTACTTGAGGGTAAACAAAAAGAATCACAAACCCATATCACTGGGGCTGAAGGGTTAGCTCAGTGGCAGTCCTACATTTATTTATTTATTTATTTATTTATTTTATTTAGCGGAATTGGGGATTGAACTCAGGCCCTTGTGTTTGCCAGGCAAGTGCTTATTCTACTGTGCTATCTCTCCAGCCCAGTGGCAGTCCTAGCATGTGCAAGGACTTGGGTCCAGTTGCATCATTAAAAACCAACCAACAACCAATCATTAAAAACCAAACAAACAGACCAACACACACACATACACACACACACACACACACACACACACACACACCATTATACTATCATTGTTTTGATCACATTAAACTCTTTTTCTAAAAAGAAATTGGACATACTCACCTTTAGGCTGCTTTTAGCAGTATTTCTTTTTGTTTTTGTGGTTTAGAGCTTGAACCCAGAGCTTGAGACATCCTAGGATGTACTCTTGGAGTGGGCTCTGTGCCTGGTCCTCCAGGCTTTCTTTAAAGACTCCCTCTGTATCAGTCAAGTCCTCTCTACAGCCCTCCCCAACAAAGTACAACCCCAAGACCTGCCTCAAATGTGCCATTACTTTCCCTTTCTAGGCTCCTGGACAATGCAGTTTAGATCACCACTGTAAAACATATCAGAGCCTTGCCTCAACTTATAGTTTGTTGTGTGCTGTTTTTCATCCAATAGACTGATCATGTCATGAGCATGATCTTTGTCTTTTTTTTTTTTTTTTTTTTTTAATGTATTTGGTACAGGGTCTCACTATGTACCTTGGACTGGTAGGGATCCTCCTGTTTCAGACTTCCCAGTGGTGGGATTACAGGTGTGTGCCACTGCACCAGTCTTGGTACACAGCTCAGTGTGCCTGGGGCAGGGCCAGCACAGCATCTGATGCTGGTGATCAAATTTGGTCTTTGTGCTTGCCTAGGCAGATGCTTAGACTGCTGAGCTATCTCCACAACCGGAGCTGTGTCTTTTGAATCAAGGTCTAACTATGTGGTTTAGGCTGGCTTTGAACTTGCCATGGAGCCCAGGTTGGCTTTGAACTCAGAAAAATCCTGCTGTCTCAGCCTCCTGAGTGCTGGGATTACAGACATGTCCCACCACACCTGGCATTTTTTTTTTTTTCTTCTTTAAGTACTCCACAAGTGCCTGGCATATCCTATTCATTGAAAAAGCCCATTAATAGTTGAATTACCATTGTCTGTTTGTTTTTGCGATAGGGTCAAATAATGCAGTTCAGGTTGGCCTTGAATTCACTAGATAGTCCAGGCTGGCTTCAAACTCATGACAATGCTCCTGCCTCAGCCTCCCGAGTGCTAGGATTACAGGGATGTGCCACCATGCTCAACTATATTAAATTTTAAATAAATAGTTTGGAGGTTTAAAAGACATCTTAATGCTAGTTCTGCTTCAAGGAAAATCCTGTCTATATCAGTGATACTTATTTGGTTCTAGTTATTCAAGCACAAACTGAAGCATAAATGTCATCCCTCATTCACTGTTAATTTTTTTTCCAGTTTAGCTGTGTATTTTTTTTTAAAGTTTATTTAATATTTATTTGTGTGTGTGTGTGTGTGTGTGTGTGTGTGGCCAGCTCATCCCACAAGGGGGCGGGGCTGACTGGCATGTGGTGCTGGGGGATTGAACCGCGGTCCCTGTGCTTTGCTAAGCTTGTTCTAAGTAGGTGCCCTAGACCACTGAACCATCTCACCAGCCCCTTAGCTGTGTATTTTTGACAGTGGTGTATTGAAGTCTCCCACTACAATTGTACTAGTGATTTGATTTTTCATGTTAATATTTGTTTTATATAGTTTGGTACACTGGTATCTGTTGCACATGTTTATGATTTCATTGTTGATATTTTTGTCTAGTTGGTCTATCTTTGTGGCATATTGAAATCCTGTAACACAATCATATTAGTGCTTATTTGATTTTTTACACCTATTTAACATTTATCTTATATAGTTTGAAATACTGGTATTTGGTGCATATATTTATGACAGTTATCTCTTCTTGGATTGTTCCCTTTATAAGGATGTAGTGACCTTATTTGTTTCTCTTAATCGGTCATAGCTTGAAATCTACTTTGTTTGAAAATAGAGTAGGTACCACTGCTTTTTCTGTCCCCCCCTCCAACCGGGGATTGAACTTAGGCCTTTGCACTTGCCAGGAAAGCGTTTATTCTACTGAGCCATCTCCCCAGCCCCTTTCTGGGTTTTTGTGATATAAAGTATTGTTTTCCAACCTTTGCCTTTCAGTCTATGAATTTCTTTTTGAATTAAATGTGTTTCTTGTCTGTAGCATATTGTTGGATCTAATTTTTTTTTTCTTTGTAACAGGGATCAAGCTCAGTACCTTGTGCTTGCCAGGAAGGTTCTTATGCTGCTGAGCTATCTCCCTAGCCCTGGATCTAATTTCTTAGTCTATTCTGCCACTCTGTTACATTTGATTGATCTTCACCACTTTTCATCACCTCTGCTGCTATACTTGGTTCCTCTTAATGTCTTCACCTTTTTTTTTTTTTTTTGTCTTTTTGAGACAGGGTCTCACTATGCAGTTCAGGCTGGTTTTGAGCTCACTTTGCAGCCTTGGCTGGTCTCGAGCTCCCAATGATTCTCCTGCCTCAACCTCCCAAGTGCTGGGAGTACGTGTGTGTGCCTCCATGCCTGGCCCTAACATCACATTCAATCTTTCAAAGATCTTTTGATCTTTGAAACTTGCATCTCTACCAGTATTTCCAATCTAGTAGTTGGAAAGACTCATATTATATTTAAAAATTTGTAAAACTTAGTATGTACTAGTTACCTTTCTATGCATTTTATAAATATTGACTTACTTCTCAATGATCCTCTTAAGTAGATGCTATAATTAACCCTGCTTTACAGGTGAATATAGTGAGGGCACAAAGGATTACTCAAGGTTGCCTAGGATATAGACATAAATCACGTCATGTTACTTCTTTACTTAGAAAGGTTTAGCAGTTTACTATCTCAGCGACAGTACAAGCCACCATCCCCAGAGCCCAAGAGTCCACACGGTATATCCCTCTTAGCCAAAGTTTCAATTTCTGCAATTTTAGTCATCTAAAGTCAACCTCAATCCCAAACCATTACATGAAAACTTTTAGATATATATTATAAATTTCAAATTTTTCACCATTGAGAAGTAATGACATCTCTAGCCCGCTTTACTCTGTCCTGGCAGCGACATGAATCATTCCTTTGTCCAGAGATTCTGTGCTACATATGCTACCTACCCTTTAGTTATTTAGTAGCCTTCTTGAATAGCAGATTCACTGTCATGGTACCACTGTGTACATGTTCCAGTAATACTATTGTTATTTAATAATGGCAAGATCAACAAGTTATTAGCATAAAATGGAAAAGGACAGATGAACTCTGGTACTGCACAGCAATACTACAGTGAAGATCGGAAAATCATAGAGATAGGCATTAGCACTGTCTATGGCTTCAAGGATTCAATGGGGAGCTGCTGCGAATGAAGGACTGCTCAATCTGTGCCCCCTCTTTCTTACTTTATTTTCATATATATTTACTGCCACTACTACTGCTAGTGTTGTACTACTATTATTCAGGTCTATCTCTTTCCAAACAAATTAATCTTTACTAGGAGGGCAGTCAGAGATTTCAAGCTGTTTTGTTTTTTCAGTGCTGGATCTCTTGCCTAGCGTTTCTCAAATGTGATACATGTGCCCCACTAGTGAACTACATCCCTGGTTCCACTTCCCCCACTTATGAGATAGGGTCTCACTATGTAGTTCAGGCTGGCCTTCAACTTACTGTGTAGCTCAAGCTGGCCTCAAACTCATGGTGACCCTCCTTCTCAGTGCTGACTATAGGCATGTGCTAACATATCATTTTTTTTTAACATTTATTGTGTGTGTGTGTGTGTGTGTGTGTGTG
>NW_004524734.1:3305823-3308307 GCF_000260255.1 Octodon degus | reverse complement strand
GCGGTCCCTGTGCTTTGCCAAGCTTGTTCCAAGTAGGTGCTTTAGACCACTGAGCCATCTCTCCAGCCCCCCAACATATCATTTTAAAAATGAGTCCCTTCTGGTTACATGTGTACACCACTTAGCTGGGCATAGCAGCACAACCTGCAATTTCAACACATTGGATGCTAAGGCAGGGGTATCTCCATGAGTTCATCAACCTGAGCTACACAGCGAGTTCAAGGCCAGCCTGAATTGTATAACAAGACCCTGTTTCACACAAAAGAACAACATATAAATAAATACTGTAGTTGTCACACAAGTGATTGTATCTATTATTTTTAAAAAAATGTACTTGGTACAGGGTCTCACTACACAGCTCAGGCTCATAGTGATACTTCTGTTTGCAGTCTCCCTAGCACTGGGATTATAAGTGTGTGTACCATTGCACCAGGGGGCAGGGCCAGGCATGTGGTTCCAGAGATCAAACCCTGATCCCTGCTATAAGCAGGCTTTTAGTCTGCTGAGCTATCTCATCGGCCCTTGATTGTATCTCTTTTCATTTACTGTAAGTGTAAGCAAATGTTTAAGAAAAGAAGTAACTGGAGCCAGAAATGGTCATGCATACTGTAATTCCAGCAGTCTGGGAGGCTGAGGCAGGAGGATTGCAAATTCAAACCCAGTTTGGACTATTTAGGGGCTCAGCTGTCTCAAAATAAAAGTTAAAAAAGGGGAACTGGAATGCAGTTCAGTACAAAAGACTGAGTTCAAATTGGCAATACCACCAAAAAACGAAGAGGTGGAGGCAGAGAAGCAAGAACAAAGGAAAGAAAAAAAGAAGAAAAGGAGGCAGGGAGGAATAAAGGAAAAGACTTAAGGGGGAAGAAAGAAAAGGAGGAAACAGCAGGGCATTGTGGCGCACACTTGTTGGAGCTACTCAGAAGGCCGAGATGGGAGGATCTCTGGAGCACAAGTTAGAGGCCTGCATGGGCAATATAGTGTGATCCTGACCCCCCCACATTGGAAAGAGTATTTTATAAATTCAAGGCTTACATGTGTTGCAATCCTCAGTCTTTACTATCTTTTGAATGTTTATGTTATACAGCAGTAACAAATATACTGCAACAAAGTAATGCATTGTAACAAGTAATATATTGTTAAAGTGGTGTTGCTGGAAAGTTTTGTTGTTTTTCCAGGACTAGAGATTGAATCCAGGGCCTTCTCACTAAAGTACCTTTGTTTGTTTGAGATAGGGTCTTGCTGTGTAGTGCAAGCTGGCCAAACTCCTGGTGATCTTTCTGCCTCAGCCTCCAGAGTGCTGGGATTACAGGCCAATGGTGCCATGCTCAGCTATTTTAAATTTTTAAAAAACTTTTGAATTTGTGCTTGGCATTGAATTTGTGCTTCCCAGTCTAAAGCTGTAGGATTACAGTGTGTTCAAAGTCAACCTAAACTACTCAGAGAGACATGTGTTAGACAATTTTTTTTTTGAATTTGTGATCCTCTTGCCTCAGTTTCCTAAAGTGTTGGAATTATAGGCATGCACCATAACACCCACCTGAAAAAGTATGGACATATACAAAAGGCTACCCAATAATGGTAAAGTTACTAAGGCTAAACAAAAAGCACTGCTCCATAGTTATTGAAATGTAACAGATAAACACTAGAAGTTTGAGGAAGAACCTAAGAAGAGTAGTTTGGGGGTGGATTTAACACTGTGTATCAGGGTAGCCTTCAATGGACTGCTTCTTACTAAAGTTCTAGCAAATCCATGGTGTGGAATGCTAGATTTCGAGATGATTACTTACTTGTATAATACCTGGAAAGCAATTCAGTGAGTTAAGGAACCTTTATTATTTTTAGGACCAAGTTAAAGGATGTGGAAAAGTGGATCAAAGAATATCTGTCGACGATAATTTAAATAATAGGATATCATTTTTGAGGTTCATTTGCTCCAATAGTTACCTTAACTTGCTTAAACAGCGCTACGACTTCTTGACAGTCGTTTTCCTTTGGTGCAAACCTAATTCTTCGTGTTTAAAACATTTTTTTCTTTTTAAACAAAATCTTTCATACAAAAACCACCTTGCTAATTTGTAAAAATGCTTTTGCTCAGTGATCCTGATTGTGTTTGGGGAGTTGAAACTCACGTTCTCCCTCCATATCAGTGGCCCAAAGACTATTCCTTGAGAACGTCTCGGCAGTTTTTATTATTTTGCAGCTTTCAAAGTATTAATAGGACAAGTCCAAGCAGAAGGGCGCGGCCTCGGGTGGGCGCCAGAAGACACAAGCCTAAGCGGCCTACGTTTGTGCCCCGTGGCGAACAAAACTTTCTCCCAGCTCCGCAGCTCCGGGGCCGGGAGCCTCAGCGCCCTCTCGCCTAGTTCAGGCCGGGTCCCAGGCGACCCTCCGAACCCCAACCCCGCGGACCCTGCGCCGCCGCGCGGGCGGACCGGGACGCACGCTTCCCGCCGCCCGGGCTCCGCCTCCCCCGCCCGCCGGCCC
>NW_004524734.1:3284826-3305183 GCF_000260255.1 Octodon degus | reverse complement strand
CGGCTGGCGCCCGGGGGTGGCGCTCGGGCCTCGGCGCGGAGCGGGGCGGCCGCGGGCAGCAGGAACCGCAGGGCTCGGTCGGCCGAAGTTGAGCGAACAAAATGCGAAGTGCGGAGCCGCGTCAGCCGCTTCCTGGCGCGGGGCTGGGCTGCGGGCAGCTTGCTTGCCCCCCGCGGGCAGCGGGACCCGGGAAGGGCTCGCGGCCGGACCTGCCGGGCCCGCACGGCGGCCAGGCCGGGTGTTTTGTTCCAGAGCCGCCGCGGCGCGGGTCCGGCCGGGTCCCTAGTTTTGCGGCCTAAGCCGAGCCCTCTAGGCCTCGCGTCTCCCTCCCCGGAGGGGGCCGGCCAGGTGGGGACTCGGCGCTTCCCTGGGCCGAGCGGGGGCCTTCCAGTGCCGCCCAACTTCGGACCTAGGTTCCGGCGGGCGGATTTCATTGTGAACGTGGACTCGGAAACTCCGGGAGCGTTCGGCTCCTCCCGCGGCCGCAGCGGCTGGTGTTGGAGAGCTGGCGGGCCCCGGGCGGGCGCGGGCGGGCAGGCGGCAGCGGGGTCCCAGCCGCGGGGAGGAGTGGGGTGTCCGGACCGCCGCCGAAGCCCGGACCTCTGGCGAGAAAGCGTCTTCTTCACATTAGAGATTTTTTTTAATTTAAAAAAAAAAAAAAAAAAAAAAAGGTTACAAAGTCGCCCCTTTCTCGCTGAACTTTGGTTTTCTGACCGATAGAGGCCGGTAGAGGACTGTGAAAGAAAAGTTATCCCGCAGGATGGACTTCACCGCGCAGCCCAAGCCTGCCACGGCTCTCTGTGGCGTCGTGAGTGCTGACGGAAAGATCGCCTACCCTCCCGGAGTGAAGGAGATCACCGACAAGATCACTACCGACGAAATGATCAAACGACTGAAGGTCGGTCTGCGCTGCAGGTCTTTCAGATGCTTGCCCCTGGGATCTCGCTGTCCTCCTGGGCCTCTAGTTTCTTCTCCCACGTTCTTGAAGATACTTGTTTTGTCTTCTTATCTCTTCTGAAAAGTTTTTTTTTTTTTTTTTTTTCCATGCATACGTGAATAAAATCTGTAGGGACAGAGCTATTATGAGAAATTGAAAATGCGTTTTTTAAAATTTTACCGTTTTTCAAGTATAAGACTGTATTTTTAAACATTTTATTTTTCGGTGGATATTGTGTTTAGTGGGAATACTGTTTAAGTAGCTTGCAGCCTTCAATGTACTCTGTTTATATTTTCTTCTTAATTGCCACAGTTTCTAATATCCAGAGTCTGAATTACATAGTGTGCTTAAACTTTGATAGAAGGTATTGATTTTTCACAATTGAGACGTAAGATGAGATGATTAAATTCAGATTTGAAAAAGAGCAGTATAGCTCTTTTCAGAAGGCCTCAATTTAGCATAAGCATGGGACCCTCAGGTGAAGGGTGTAAGTTGGTCCTGTTTTCTCCATGTGTGGATAGAAATGGTGGCCAGAGCCTTCCAGATGGGTGCCATTCTTACGGTGGGATAATCTTGAAGCAGCTGTTCTGAGGCAGTTGATTCTCAGGAGATGTTTGAGGTAATAATGCTATATATTTTGGTTGTTATGGTTTGGGTAGGTAAAACACCTGAGGCAGTGAGTCCAGCTAAGGCTATGACAGTGGAATAGAGAGACAAGGAATAACTGAAGTGTTTTAGAGTTAGGATCAGATTTGATGGTAGACAAAAGAAGACAATGGGGAGTGTTTCTACTTTGGTTAACTTTATAAAATGTAGTTTTAGGGATTTTTGCTGGTAGAACTTAAAATAGTGACTAATGTATACAATGTTGCATTTAAAGTATTCCTAGTTTACACAGTTAACTAGATTTTGCAATGTGTTGCATTTTGTGGAAAGAATAAGTCACTGCTTCATTAAAACAGGGTTTTTCACCAGGCATAGTGGCGCACATGTGTAATTCCAGGATGAAGCAGGAGGATCACCATGAGTTTGAGGTCAGCCTGAACTGCATAGCAAAACCTTGTCTCAAAAAGACCAAACTTAACCAAAAAAAAAATTTGAAACCTTGAATTCTAGTAGTGAATAATATGGTATGAAAAATAGAAAGTTATAACTCTGTATGTACAATCCAGTTGACAGTGGGTTGACTATCAGTACTATTAACTGTAAAATGGACATATGACAAAGTCTAGGGTGAGCATTGGGTTAGACTTGTTAGGAGTTCTTTTGGAAATTAAAACCAACATTTTAGCAAAGTTGAATATCCCGCTGTCAGAATTTTGCTGTTCTTTTAATTGTATGTTTTTCTACTTTCTTTTCTCTTTGCTTTTCTTGTATAGTAGTTAGAAATTCCTATCTAGTTAAAATATTACTTTATCATTAGTAATATAAGGGGTATGTGTGTATTTGTCATGATGCAGGTAAAACCCAGGACTAAGTGCTAAGCAAGTGTTCTTCCACTGAGCCACAAGTTCAGCCCTTTCTCTTTTTTCTTTCCTTTTTTTTTGGAGGGGGGGTTCTTTTTGAGACAGGATCTTGCTATGCAGTTTAGTCTGGCCTTGAGCTCACTTTGTAGCCCAGGCTGGTCTCAAAAACTCACAGCAATCCTTCCTGTAGTCCTCCTGCCTCAGCCTCCTGAGTGTTGGGATTATAAGCATACCTGGCTCCTCATTTTTTGAATGTACAGTTTTAATAATATTTTAAAAATTTTAACAGCTATACAGAGGCAATCTAGATCTAGTGGTGTTCAGCTGCTAAGTTACAATCTCTAGCTATTCATAGTTTTGTTTTGTAATTATTTTTAAAAGCGGAATATATTTATTAGGGCGAAGACCGCTCATGTCCTAGAGAGGGACAGAAGGGGGATCCAAGCAGGGTTGTCCCTTGTAATTTATTTTTAATTTTTTTCCTTTATAGTTTTGAGAGGAATTCTTGATAAATTGCCCAGCCTGTCCTTGAACTTGTGGTCCTCCTAGCTTCCTGAGAGATTAGGTTACAGCCTTTCCTGAGGCTCACCCTATGTTTCTCTGGAACTTGATGTTTTTGATTTTTATTAGATAGAGTCTTGCTATGCAATTCAGGCTGGCCTCAAACTGCAGTCCTCTTGTTTTAGCCTTTGTACCAGTGTGCCACCATACAATTGTTTTTTTTTTTGAGGGTGGGATTCAGGGATTGAACTCAGGCCCTTGCGCCTTATTTTGCTGAGCCATCTCCCTGGCCCCACAGTTGTTTAACTATTAACGAAAGTCTCTTATATTCTTTATTAGATACTTCTTTCATGTTACGGTTGTATTATATTTGTCCATATACTTATTTGCTTTGTCTCCCTATCCTTTCTGACAGCTTTATGAATGTAGGTGCTAGGTCTTTGTTTTCATATTTGTATTCTCCTAGTGCAAACATTAATACTGAAACATAGCTGCAAAACAAATTTCTGCTCAATATTTTGTATTACTGTTGGGTTCTGAAAATATTTTTTGCTTCCTAAGTGGTCTATGTAGTGATCTACGTTTCTTTTTGGGAGATTTGTTTATGCTGGTTCTCTGATCATTTTTATCCCTCACTACCCTCTTGCTGGGACCAGTATGCCCTGTGGGGTTTTTTTTATGTACTTAGTACAAGGTCTATAGGATCTCACTACACAGATTGGACTCATGGTAATTCTCCTCTTTTCAGCCTCCCAAGCACTGGGATTACAGGCATGAGCCCATCTTTAAATGTTTTTATTTTTTGAAAGTGAAAGGTAGTTTTAAAACATTTTTAATTGTACCTGGGACTTTTGCTAAGATTGCAGCCCAGAAATAATGAAATTTAAAATTCAGAGCTAAAAGGTGACTTAGTGTTAATGCTTCAGCTCTAGAATGTCCACCCAAAAAACCTTCTGTGTTCCAAGGTAGAGTATTTAAAAGGTGATAGGATCACAGAGACTCAGTGTTGGTCAGTGGATTTCTCTGCTAATGAGTTGAACTACTGATTGTATTCTTAGGTGGAGGCCTGGTTAGAGGTGAGTCACTGGGTGTGACCTAGAAGATGCATCTCCTTTCTTTTTTTTGGTGGAACTGGGGATCGAACTCAGGCCTTTGCACTTGCCGGGGAAGCGCTTATTCTACTGAGCCATCTCCCCAGCTCCTTTCTTGATCTACTTCTTTTTCTCCATGATAAGAGCAGCTTTCTTCTTGGTCAGTCCTTTTCTCAGTTTGAGGCTGCCAACTATGGACTAAAACTGAGTCAAAATAAACCTTACCTACTTAAATTGTGAATGTTAGATATTTTATGCCAGCAACAAGAAAGTGACCAAAAGAGTTTCATTTTTGTTTCCGGGTGAAAAGTGTAACTTTGAAATGTGAGCAATTCTAGTCACAAACATCAGAAAACACATTTAACTTTTGTTTCTGAATATAAGCTGCAGTGTTGTCAGAAATTTAAAAGCTGTACTATTACTGGGCACAGTAGTCCATCGCCTGTCAGTTGCAACTACTCAGGAGACTGAGGCAGGTTGATTGCAAGTTGGAGATCAGCCTGGTGAACTTAGTGACTCTCTCACCCTCCCAAAAAAGTTGGGGGACCAGGGATGAGACTCTGGTACAGTGTTACTGGGGTCCATCCCCAGGATGTATGAATGAATACGTGAATGTACTATTTAAAAATTTAAGTGTTGGGAATGGCAGCAGGGAGTTCAGTATTATGTTCATCAATATCAGAGATAGCCATTCTTCAGTATAACTGTGGATTTTGAAACTAATGTAGGAATTGCATCTGATAGTTTTAAGCACATTAAATCCATGTATAAGTCTGAGGAATATGGTGTAGCCGAGTGGTAGATTGCTTGCTTAGCACACAGGAGGCCTGTTTGATAGTTTAGTAGGAATTAGGATATAGTGGGTTTGATTTAATGTCAGGCAGTTTGTTTTCCTCAGCAAACCTGGGCTGGAGATAGAAAGACTAGAAGTAAGAAGATCACCAATACTTTCCCTCCCTTCCAAAAGAACTCTGTGATTACCACGTAGCCTGATAATTTTACGTGTAATTATATAATATCAAGTGTAAAAAAAATGTTCATTACTTTAACATTTATGTTCATGGAAATGATTTCTAAGAAAAACTTTATTTAGATAGTTTCACTCTGTAGTTCAGACTGGCCTTTTTAGTATCTTACTGCATAACCCAAGCAAGCCTTGACTTCACAATGATCTTCCTGCCTCAGCATCCCAAGCACTGTACCACTGTTCCTGGCTGTGCTAAGAACTTTAAAAATCGAGTAGCACACCCTTCACTCTAGGCTCATTGTTATTTATTCTTTGAGATCGGGCCTCACTATGTAGTTTAAGCTGACCTTGAACTGACTTAGCCTAGGGTGGTCTCGAACTTGTAGCAATACTCCTGCTTCAGCCTCAATCCTGTAAAATTAACTACATTCATATTGTTAGGTAACCATCACCACCAATATATATCCAGAACTTTTTATCTTCCCAGCAGAAACACCTACATTATACATTAATTCCCCAATCTCATCTTCCATTTGCCCCAGTAACCAACCTACTTTTTTGTCTCAGCAAGATTTTTTTTTTTTTTTTTTTGTCTTTTTGAGTAGAATGTTGCTATGCAGTTCAGGCTGGCCTTGAGCTCATTTTGTAGCCCAGGCTAGTCTTCAACATAAACAATCCTCCTGCCTCAACCTCCCCAATGCTGGGATTACAGGCATGTGCCACCACACCTGGTATTAAGTAGGGTCTTGAAACATTACGTATAATATATTAATTTATATTAAGTTATATCAAAATTATATTAAATTATCCCAAAATTGTATTTTCTTTGTGACTGGCTTATTAGCATAATGTCTTCAAGGTTCATCCAAATTGTAGCATGTGTCAGAAGTTCCTCTAAGGCTGAATAGTATGCCATTTTCTGAACATACTATTTTGTTGTTTATTCATCTCTCGTTGAATACTTCTACTTTTGGGCCATTATGAGTAATTTTTTTTTCTTCCTTTGGTACCAGGAATCAAACTCAGGGCCTTGTACTTACTAGGTAGGCTGTGTTAATTACTTTTCTTATTGCTGAGACAAAATATTCAACACCCACAGTTAAAGGAGGAAAGGTTTATTTAGTTCATAGTTTGTGGAAGTTTCAGTTCCTAATCTCCTAGCTCCAAGGCAAGGTGGCTTGGCAGACAGGTATCACATAGGAGAAATAGTTCATTATGGGCAGAAGGTAGCAAAGTAAGTAAATGGCCTTTCAAGTATCTTTCTGCCCCTTTTATCTTATCCAGACCACTTATAGGTGGGTAGCACTCACTCGCTTAATTCTAGTGCCCTTGTACCATATAAATCAGTTCCATGTCACACACACTAGATCCAGCCACCTCTGAGAAAACCCCACCTATGACTACATGAGGCTTTGTTGGGGGGACATCTAGACTTAAGCCATAACATAGGTATTGTACCACTGAGTTATATTCCCAGGATAGCAACATTTCTTACCTTACATTTTTGTAGATCATGAATTCAGGCATAGTTGGCTTGCATCTGTTCTTTGCAACTACTATTCAGTTCACCTGGATTATGGGTGACCAACCTTTCAGCTTGCCCATCCTATATTGAACGAAGAATTGTGTTACTCTATATAAAGTAGTAAAATATAAAAGCTGACCACGGCAGTACACAGTTATATTCCCAGTGTTCTGGAATGCTGAGACAGGAAGCTCACAAATTCTCACTCAGCCTGGGCAACTTAATGATTTATAAAGATCCCGTATCAAAATGCCAAAAGGATGTGAGAGGGCTGGCGAAGTAGCTCAGCGGATTAAAGCACCTGCTGTGCCACCCCCAACTGAGATAGTAATTGAGAATAGGTGTGGTAACATGCGCCTATGATCCCAGCAGTTGGGAGGCTGTGAACAGGAGAATCACTATGAGTCCAATCTAGTAGTGAAACTGAATATCCTGTAGACCCTTTCCTAAAATACAGAGGGGAAAAAAAAGATGTGGGAAGAGGCTTTGGGGATCAGTCCCCAGTATGTGACCTCTCTGAACTCCCAGTATATGTGCATATGTGTAATATATTAATAACAAAACTTTCCTTTGAAACACATTTTTATTGCAATGTTTTATGTTTATTTGTGTGTGTATGTACGCATTTGGTATAGGGTCTTACTCAGCTCAGACTTGTAGTGATCCTCCTGTTTTCAGCCTCCCTAGCGCTGGGATTACAGGTGTGTGCCACCATGCCAGCTCAGTGCACCCAGGGATGGGGCTGGCACAGCATGTGGTGCTAGGGATTATTACTATGTCTTTGAAGAGCAGCATAAACATAAAACTAGTGAGCCCAGGGAGATAGCTCAGTAGAATAAGCTCTTGCCTGGCAAGTGCAGGGTCCTGAGTTCAATCCCCGGGACCACAAAAAAAAAAAAAAAAAAAAAAAAGCTAGTCTCAGGAACATAAAACTAGTGAAACATTGTAGCTTCTTTTTTTGAGTTATAGTCTCTCTTCGTAGTTTGGGCTGGCCTTGTGCTTCATGAAAATAATTCTTTAGAAATACTATGTGGCCAAGTAGTGATGACATGGATAAGGAATGATTGTGAAGTAATGAGTGTTTTTTCTCTTGGAAGATACATCTTAAAAATCTAGTGAAGCCAGGCGTGAAGACACATGCCTGTGATCCCAGCACTTGAGAGGCTGAAACAGAAAGATTGCTGGAAGTTTGAAGCCAGTGTGGGTTACATAGAGTGAGTTCAAGACCAGTCTGAACTGCATAGCGAGATCCTGTCTCAAAAAAATAAAAGAAATCTAGTGAAGAAGAGTTGTATCTTTCTTCCAAATTGAATGTCTACAACTTTATACATTTCCTGTTAGAAAATTCACAGGGAATGTGATTACGTTAACTAAAAATGAAGTCACAAATATACCTCAAATTTGATTTTTTTTCTAGAAAATTTGAAACCTATTCTCATGTTTTTGTATCAAAACAGAAAGCAAGCCTGATGTTTCCACTGTTCACAGAACTGTGTTTAGCCAACATATCAAAATGCAGAAAAAAAATAGTTTGCCATACCTTGAACTTGCCATAATTTGTTTCATTTTGAACACTGTTATGGTTCAAAAATTATCACAGGGGCTGGGGAAATGGCTCAGTAGAATAAGTGCTTCCCTGGCAAGTGCAAGGGCCTGAGTTCAATCCCCAGTTACACACACACACACACACACACACACACACAAAGTTGATTTTAATCTTGAAGATGCATGTTTAATTCATTTCAGTGAGCAGTCAGAGCCACTAAAAATGCTAAATCTGTAAGTCCTTTCTTCATGTTCTGTGTTTGTGTGTGTGTGTGTGTGTGAGAGAGAGAGAGAGACAGAGACAGAGAGAGAATGAATGAATGAATATCTAGCTGTGTAGTTTCATACTGGTCTTGAACTTGTTATGTAGTTCAGGCTGGTCTTGAACTCATGGCAATCCTCCTGTCTCAGCATCCTGAAGGCTGAGATTATAGGCATGTGCCATACCATCTGGCCAAATTTTTCTTTTTTGAGAGGGCAGGGTCATGTATTTAGTGTAGGATCTACAGGTCTCCCTACACAGATTGGACTCATAGTGATCCTCCTGTTTTCAGCCTCCCAAGCCCTGGGATTACAGGTGTGCATCACCATGCCCAGTCTCAGTTGACATCTCATCCCTCCCCCCAATGCCTGGGGCTCAGATCCTGGTCCCCACTTAGGTGCTTCTATCCACTGAGCTATCTGGCTGGCCCTATAATGATCACATTCATTGTAGAGATTTTATACCTGTACATCTTAATTCCTTTTCTCATCCCCTGCCCTCCCTTCACCCCTTCTTCCCGTTGTTTATAAAAGCTTTGTTTCCATTTTTTTTTTCTTTTCTCATACTAGCTTTTATAAGGGTCTGTTTGAGGTGTAACTTAATCTTTTTTTTTGAGGGGGAAGTCTTTGCATGGAGCTCCATTCCCAGTCATTTTTAGCTTTTGAGACAGGGTGTCACTAAGTTGACAAGTTGCCTAGGCTGGGCTTGCAGTTGTAATCCTCCTTCTTCAGCTTCCCAAAGTGCTGGCATTATAGATGTGCACCATCACATCCAGTGAGATGTGATACTTTAGGAAACATATTTTTGTTACAGTGACAACCATGGTTTTCAATTCTCTTTTGTCTATATGGAGCATTCCCTATATATATGCATGTGCCTGGAATTAGGCCACCTGTGATTACTGAAAACAGATACGATTTCCCTACAAATTAACCATATGGCCTTATTTATTTTATTTTGCTTTCTTGATAGGATCTTGCTAGGTAGTTCACACTGGCCTTGAACTTGCTATGTAGCCCAGGCTGGCCTTGAACCCACGGGGATCTTCCTAACTCAGTCTCCTGAGTGCTACATTAATGCAGTGTTAGAATGGCACTGGTGCAACCCTACATTCTGTTCATTATTGACTACACAGTCTGTGCTTGGGCACCATGCCATTGAGTTATGAAAAATATCTCTAAAGCTCACATCATATTAAGTTAGGATCATTATAGGCTACATTATCACCTGTCCCAGTCTACATGCAACCCGTGCAGGGATTATACATGCCCCATCTAGAGAGTTCATACTGGCTTCATACAACACTGGTGGCAACAGTTGGGGCTGTACTCAGCTGGATCCTTTTTGTGTTCATAATGTAGTGTTAGCTGTACGGCAGAGTATTTGGACATGGCTTCAAACTGGAGGAAGCTGCTATTCCTAGGTCTAGAACTGGTAGTATTACTTTTCCCTTCCTCTATTGGTTAAAATAGTCATAGCTAACCTATCCTACATTCAAGGGTAGAAAAGGCGTATTAAGCCTTTTTTTTTTTTTTTTTTTTTTTCTGTCAGGAGTGGGGGTCATCATACACAAGATAGATGTGTATACTGCCACTGAGCTATGCTCCATAGCCCCATCCTATCTTTCAGTGGAAGTAGGAAAGAATCTGTAGCTGTCTCAAAGCTGCCACTGGCATTCTTATAACAAGTCAGTATATTAATTACCTTTATACTTTATACTTATAAATTTGATAAAAAGTTTGCAGCCAATTTGCCAAATATTAAATTTAATTTTGTTTATGGTTCCCCCTCCCCAACACACACACTCTTGCTATGTAGTTCCAGTTGGCCTTGAACTCATTATGTATCTGAGTCTGGCCTCCAACTCTTATTTCTCCTGCTTTGGCCTCTTGAATGCTGGCATTACAGATGGTGCCAAACATATCTGGCATATAGACTTGTAAAATTAAAGTTTAAAAGAGTTTTTGTTTTTGTCCGTTTTGTGAGTTTTGTTTTGTTTTGTTTTGGGGTAGGAGTGTCGTGTTCTCTAGGCTGATCAACTCCTGTGCTCAAGCATCCAGGGCCTTATACATACAGGCGAGCACTTTACACCTACACTGTATCCCTATCCCAGTGTGATATTTGGTATGTGTATACACTATGTAAAGTTGATGTAAGAATACTTTCTAATGTGCTGGGTTAGGGGACAGTAACAATCTTTACAGTTTTGCTCTTCTAAAACAAGACTATGGCTGGGCATAATGGCAAACTTTGTGATTGCCTTTCCATATTTGCATCATTTTTCTGTATAAAAACTCCATAGTTTCTCATAACATTAATAAACTTATTTATACTACCATACCATAAACATGAACTAAATTCAGATCTTTACCAGTATCCTTTATAAAATTTCTTTTTTATAGCATTTATCAAACCTAGAGTCTTGTGTAATTTAGCACTAGACACATGCTCTAAGTAAGCTATATCTTAGCCAGATTTCTTTGCAGTTCTTTCTGACCTAATTAGGTTATATAAAATACCACAAATTTTTGTCTTATTTTGCTTTTTTTTCTTGATTTAACAAGGTTTCATTCTGTAGCACAGGCAGGCCTCAAACTCAATCTTCCCCCTCGAACAGTAGCATTATAGGAAGGTACCAGTATGCCTGGCTGAATTCTTTTTATCTAAATGATTATTACAAGCTTTATATACTATTAATTTCTCTCTCTTTTTAAAATTTTTTAATTTTTTAAATTTTTTAGTCAGGATTTTGTCAAATAGTTTATGCTGACCTTGAACTCACTATGTAGCATGGGCTGAGGTTCAACTCAGTGCTTCTGCCTCAGCCTCCCAAATCCTGGGATTACAGACATGTACTTCCCATGCCTGGCTATATATCTATATTTGTATATATTTATTGATGACTTTTTCATTTCTTCTGACAAATAACAATCCTTACTTGATTTTTTTATTGTGATAAATACCCCAGAATATGTCATCTCAACCATTTTTAGGCGTAAGTAGTGTTAATTATATGAACATTGTTGTACAGCAGAACTTTTTTTTAGCAAAACTGAAACTTCTTGTTGGATAATAACTCCCTTTCACCCCATCAGCCCCTGGAGACCACTATTGTGTCTTCTGCTTATAAGAGTTTGACTAGTTTAAATATTCAACATGCATACATATATACAAGCATTTTTCTTTTGTAACTGTCTTACTTCATTTGCCATAATATCTCTAGGACTCATCCATATTGTAATATATATGTATTTTTTTCATTTACTCTTATTTATTTTTTATTTTAGGGAAGGGTTTACAGGGTGTTCAGGGTCTCACTACTAGGTCGGACTCATAGTGAGCCGCCTATTTACAGCCTTCCAAGAGCTGGGATTACAGGCATGCGCCACATGCCCAGTCTCAATTGCCCTCTTAGTGTGCCCTGGGGTTGGGGCCGAGGCCAGCACAGCAGGCCTGGGGATCAAACCCCAGGCCCCTGCACCTGCTTGCAGGCGTTTTAATCCACTGAGCTATTTGGCTGGCCCTCATAGGCATAGTGATGCACTCCTGTAATCTTAGCACTTGGAAGCTTGAGGCAGGAAGATCACCATGAATTTGAGGCCACCCTGAATTACAGAGTGAGACCCTGCCCCCCAATAAAGTGTGTGTGTTTCACATATTCTTTAGTCATCTCTTAGCATTTATGTTGTTTCTACTCGTTGGCTATCGTAAATAATGTTGCCCCGTGTATAGGTGTGCAAGTGTCTCTTGGAAATCCTGTTTTGAGACAGGGTCTCCTAAGATTAGTCCTCAACTCTGTGCATGTAGCTTAGGCTGGTCTTGAATTTGCAGCCATTCTGCCTCAGTGAGTGCTGGGATTATAGGCATGTGACCACCACATTCTGCTAAGCTTTTTAACTTCAATGATGTTTTTCTAGTGGCACCATTTTACATTCCCAGTCTGCTTTTTATATTCCCATCATAGTCTAAAGAGTTTGGTATTTTTTCTCATGTCCAACAGTTAATTCCTTTTTTAAATAATGTCTCTTCTAATGGGTATAAGGTAATATTGTGGTTTGTTGTTTTTGTGGAATTGTTTTGTTTTGAGACAGGGTCTCATTATGTAGTTCAGGCCAACTTAAGTTCAGTGCGTTACCCAAGCTGGCCTCAGACTCACAGCAATCCTTCTGCCTTAGTCTCCCAAGAGCTGGAATTATAGGCGTGTGCCACCATGCCCTGCTTAATATTGTGGTTTTGATTTGTATTTCTCACATCATAAGTGATGTTGAACATTTTCTCATGTTTGTCAGCTGCCCTAACCCCTTAAACAGTACTGGGGATTGAACTAAAGGCCTTTGCACTGAGCTGTATACCTCACTATTTTTAAAATTTATTTTTAGTGAAGGTCAAGCTAAGTTGCCCAGGTTGGGCCTGAACTTGCTATCTGGAAGGCCTCAGTCACCTGGCGTGCTGGGATTGCAGGTGTGTTCCATCACACCCAATTTGCTTATTTATATTTTTTAGAGAAGTGTCTATTCAGGGCCGGCCAGTTAGCTTAGCGGGCTAAAGCACCTGCTTAGGCAGAGCGCAGCGGCCGGGGTTCGATCCCCAGTGTGCTATGCCAGCCCTGCTCCTGGGGTGCACTGAGATGGCGATTGAGACTGGGCATGGTGGCATGCGCGTGTAGTTCCAGCACTTGGGAGGCTGAAAACAGAATCACTACGAGTCTGATCTATGTAGTGTGACCTTGTACACCCTGTCCTAAATTCATAAAAAAAGTCTATTCAAGTTTTTCCCTCAATTTGTTTTGTTGTTGTTGTAAATGTGTTCATATTCAGTTATAATTTAAAAATTCCTTATATAAGAGAACTATATAAAAACTTACACTTGGGCTGGAGAATGCCCTTCATTGGTAACACACTTCCTCACCTGTGGGAGCCCGTTACAACCCACATCCTATGTTTTCCACAAGTCTCACCCTGCCTTTACCCTTTGCCTCATATTTCTTTTGACCCACTCACTACACAGAGACAATCATTTATCGGTTTTTGGTTTATTCTTTTTTTTTTATTTTTTTATTTTATTGTATTTTTTGGTTTATTCTTTCTTTCCGTATTATCTTCCATTTTATTCAAAAGCTAGATTGTGAATTAAGTAAAAGTGTTTTTTGTTGTTTTTGTTTCTCACCCTGCTAGAGAGCAAACCTGGGCGTTAGGCTTGTTGGGTAAACTACCAACTGAGCTACATTCCGATCTTAAAACTATTTTCCTTAAAGCTTGGTGAGGACTGAGTCAGTATTTATAAGGAGATTACTTTGTGGCAGAAGTTAATTTAAAAATATCTTTGAGGATCATTAGGCTGTAGTAAAATTGTTTTTAGATCTTGAAATGTTATATAAATTTGTCTATTTCATTCTTATCCTTCATTTTTTGTGGGAGGTTGGTTTTGTTTATACTCTTTTGAATTTCTGGTTATTGAGAGATCTTGCTATAGAATTCAGACTGGCCATAAACTTGCAGTAATTCTCCTATCTGAACCTCCTGAGTGCTGTGACTCCAGATGTGCACCTTGGTACCAGGCTGTGTTTGATTTTTGGAGTCAGGGTCTCACTGTGTAGTATTACAAGCATGCGCCAACATACCTGGCTTTTATTGCCATTTTATCCGATTTTTAATTTTTTTTTTTTTTTTTTGTTACATTGTAATTGTCACCGTTGGAATAGTTTTTCCTAGATTTTTGTTTATTGTTAATTGGGGTAGCTGTTGACACAGGGTCTTGCTGTATAGTTAAGGCTGGCCTTGAACTCAGCATGTACCTCTGGCCTGCCTCAAATTCACAGCAATTCTCCTGCTTCAGCCTCGCACATGCTGGGATTATAGGCATGTGCCACCACACTCAACGGTTAAGTTTTTAAATAGGCTATTATTTTTAGAGCATTTAAGTTCATGGCAAAATTAAGTGGAGGTACTGAGAATTTCCAGCTACCTCTTGTTTACCCTTCTTTATCACATTGACATTGTGGGTATATTTGTGAACCAAGGTTAACACATCATTATCACTTAATCATGTTTTTTCTCTATAGTTTTAACATGGTAAATCCTAAATGCTTCACTTATGCTTTTGGTTTTTTTGTTTGTTTGTTTGTTTGTTTTGGTTGTTGTTGTTGTTTAGATTTGTTATTGTCCACTTGGAGATTTTAAGTGCCAATTTACTGATCTTTTTTTGCGGGGGGGGGGGGAGAGCGGGGGCAGAACCAGGGATTGAACTCAGACTCTTGCACTTGCCAGGGAAGCGCTTATTGCACTGAGCCATCTCCCCGGCCCTAATTTATTGGTCTTAAATAGATGTAGGTAGAGGGTTTTAAATCCTGAATATAATCAGCATATATCTAGATTGATGTTCTAAGACTTTTTTGGTAACATAATTACTTTGTGTATTTGTAGAGAATCAAGTACTTGGTAACTATTTGCATCTGATTCATTCCCCTCCAAATTTAGTAGTATAGGGATGGGCTCAATTGTCTGGATTTTTTTTTTTCTTTTCCCCCCATTGCATTTAATTTTTCATTTTTTGAAGCTACATAGTTTAATAGTTTAGGCCAACCTTGAATTCACTATAAAGCCTAGGGTGGCCTTGAACTCAGGGGCAGTCCTTGCCTTAGCCTCCTGAGTGCTGGGATTACAGACATATATCACCACACTCTGCCCCTTACTTAGGTAACCCTGATACAGGGAAAATGCACTGAGAATTCCAGAAAGATATTTTATTTTCCTTATTATTAAATGCTAGGTTAACTTTTCTTAAAAGTTTTGCCTAAAATTTTTTTAAGTTAGTTATAGAAATATAATAATAAGTAATTTCTAGGATGTTTAAATTGCTTAAATTCTACCTGGATTTGGAGATACAGCTCTATGGTAGAACAACTGCATAGCAGCATACTTAAGGAAATTCCATCCTTTTTTTTTTTTTTTGGAAAGAGTCTACAGGGCGTTCAGTGTCTCACTACTAGATTGGACTCATAGTGATCCGCCTGTTTACAGCCTCTCAAGAGCTGGTATTACTTACAGGTGCATGTCACCATGCCCAGTCTCAGTTGTCATCTCAGCGTGCACCAGGGTCAGGCCGGCACAGCATGCCCGGGTATCAAAGCCCAGGCCCCTGCACCTGCTTGCAGGTGCTTTAATCTGCTGAGTTATTTGGCCGGCACCAGGAAATTCTATCTTGAAACACTTGAATTTATTTCAAAGGTATACAACTATGTATGTATATAATGATCTCTTTCACCTTATCTGCTGAAAATTTTTTAGAACTATTATTAGCCTTTTTTTTTTTTTTTTTTTTTCCTGCATTTAGGATAGGATCTACAGGGTCTCACTACACAGACCAGGCTCGTAGTGATCCTCCTGTTTTCATCGTCCCAAGTGCTCAGCTTACAGGCGCATGCCACCACGCCCAGTTTCAATCAATGTCTCAATGTGCCCAGGGACGGGGTTGGCGCCAGCAGGGCACGCTGAGGATCACACCCGAGCTACTGCGCTATGCCTAAGCAGGTGCTTTAGTCCGCTGAGCTATCTGGCTGTCCCTAGCCTGTATCTATTAAATACAGTCTTACTACTGTTTTTAAAAATGTAATTTAATGTCAGTAGTCTGTAAGGATAATAGCTTACAAAGTGATTTGATGGGTTATTCAATTACGAAATCAGATATTCTGGGTTTCTAAATGATGTTTTCTGTCATCTCACCTTTTTTTTTTTTTTTTTAATACAGAATCTAGATCAGTCATGGTGAACCTTTAAAGATGAAGTGCCCAAACAATAACCCCAAGTCCACTTATTTATGGTAGACTGTCAACACTGCCTTTATGTGCGATTATTCAATGCCCAGACTGTGGCCATTCTGGGTAACTTGTCCTGAGTTGTTTTTTTAAATATTTATGTATTTATTGCGGTACTGGGGATTGAACTCAGGACCTTGTGTTTGCCAGGCAAGCCCTTATTCTACTGAGCTATCTTGGCCCTTGGCTTGAGTTCTTACCGAAAGGAATCTGTGTGCCTACTGTGGCATTTGTGCCATAGGTTTGACCCTACTGTTCTAGACAACCATTTTAGAGTGGCCCTGAACTCACTGTTACGTAACCTAGGCTTGTTTTGAACTCACAGGCACTCTCCTGCCTTAGCCTCCCTCTCGAGTGCTGGGATAGACATGTACCATGCCTAGCAATAGATTTTTAAATTTTATTTTGTGGTTCTTTCCCATTTCAACTATCTGCTACAAATGTAACTTGTTGGAATTTTTTTTTTTAAAACTCAGGTTGAATCAGCAGTTCTATATATGTCTTACTGGTGAAAGTTTTACTTTTGCTAAAACAAGAGGGCCAGCAAACATTGACCTGTTTGTATTTTCAGTGTTGTATGGCATTCCAAAGCAAATTATTTCTGTTTGTGTATATGATAGGATCCTTGTAGGGCTTCTGAATCATTAAAAATGAAATCTTATGTGGCTTTATTACTTTTGAGTTCAATTATTTGCAAACTACAAATGCTTGAAATATATCAAACTGATATCACACTTTAAATAGTAAATTGCTCTGGTAAGAGGTACTTGGTTTTCTAGCTGTTCTCAGATTTTGTTTTTTGCTTTGTTTGCTGTCATGTGTTTTCTGTGCTTTCCTTTACATCTGTCTTACTTGGTGTTATTAGTCCACTTTCCTGTCACTGGGACACAATACCTAACACCCATAACTTAATTTGGGTTACATTTTCAGGGGATTCAGTCCCTAATCTGATTCCAGTGTAAAAAAACATGGTGAGAGGGTGTGGTGAAGCAGAGTTTAGTTCATAAACAGCCAAAGCGCAGCACTAGGGGGCCTGCCCCTTAACTCAGTTCTTTAAGTGGCTGCTTCAACAAAGCAGTCAGACTCAGGTTGCTGTGGTTCAATCCCCACAACTCAAGCCAACCAAACCTGCCCTAAAGGCATTCAGACCAAAGAGCAGCACTATGGAATCAGCTAGAGGGGAAGGGCCAGAAACTAACACCCAAAGTCACAGCTCTTGACCCACCCAGTTACACCTAGAAGTGTGCAGAGGTTGGTAATCCCCAGAAAGGTCCTAAGCCAAACAGATTCACATGGTTAAGTTTAAACACCATATTGGGATTCTCTGAGTTTATGTGATCTATAATTGATCTCTATTTTTTAAAAACATAATAATGGTTATCACTTAATGTATTTATTCCTCCTTGTTTTTCTCATTTCTCCCATGTGCTTGATAGTGTTCAGTAGTTTGGTAGTTTACTTTTCTCTGCCCAAGTCACTGTTGTCACTGCACATCATCCACATTTTCCATTATACTTTTCAGCATACTGATTCCAAGTGAGTTTTTTTTTTGTTGTTTTCTTTTTGGTAGTGGGAATTGAACTCACACGTATATTCATTCTCTCACTGAGCTGTTTCAAGTCCCTTTCAGATAGCTGTAACTTACAGGTCATGTGTGGCTTTTATTCTGTTTACTTATTACTTGACGATAGTTTTCCTCCTTCCCTTTGCTTTTGATTGAATGTTGGACTTTATGTATAAAATAGCAATTGTGGAATCAATTATGTTTATGCCCAGAAATAAATACCTTTCTTGTTAGGCTGTTTGAAGAACTGAATCAATTTTAATCTGGTTGAGGTTTACTATATATACTTTTTTTTTTTTTTTAATGAGCAGAATATATTTATTGAGGGAAAGAAAGCTCCTGTCCGAGAGAGGGACAAGAAGGGGGCCTGAGCGGGTAGTTCCCCAGGAAGCTGTCTCTTTTAGGGACTTTTATAGTGTAAAACCATGTGGGGCTAAGGTGGAGAAAATGGGAACTCACTTAGGTGGATGTGGGGTGGGACAAAACTATGGTCAACCAATGAGATTACAAGTACCATTGCTCAGGTAAAATTAATTTAAGTCCGGGACCAAATGGAGGAAGGGAATCAGGTAGCAAGGGGGCATAAATGTAAAACAGGATCTTATCTGGTAGCCATCAGATAAGGATTCTTTCTGGCTTTCTCAGGGCAATGACCAATCTGGGATGCTATTCTTGAGGGAGGTTAGCATTTGTTTGCTTTAGGTCTGGCTCACAGCAGGAGTATCCATTCCTCCCACAGTTGTAAGATATCTTATATGTATGCTTTCTCCTTCGAAGGCCTGGCCCTGTCTGATTGCCTGTAATACTTCTATCTAACTCGGCTGCCTGCAACATCCCCTCCTCTGAAGAAGTAACCCAAACTGCTGTGAGGGAATCATGGACGATGACTGCTCTAACTTCTTCAGGCTGAAAGGGGTCGTAGTTGTTGACCGGCAGTCAGATACATTCTTTAGAGGTTCTATCTAAAGGCCCAATAAATGACAGGGATTTTCCTCTTGGGTGGATGTATAGCTTTGAATCTTTGTGGGTGTCCCCATCTTCTTTCTAATTGATTCCTCCACTCAGGCATCCCTGAGTAGCCCTCTCCAGAGCAGGTGGATGCTCCTCTGTCCAATGATCTTGGTCAAAGCCTCCAAATGATACAGGGAAAAAAACTGATCTCGGGTGGGTGACTTCCAAACGATACAGGGAACCTCCAAATGACATAGGGAAAAAGGGTCTCCCGACCTGACTTGCGTGAGTTTGTGTTCTCTAAAACAGAAGAACGAATTTTAGGAACAAATGGAGATTATAAGCAGAATATATTTATTGAGGGAAAGAAAGCTCCTGTATGAGAGAGGGATTGGAGGGGGGCCTGAGCAGGTAGTTCTCCCTACTCTATGTACTTTAATCACGTGTGTACCCATCAGTCTGTCCTTCTAAAAAAGTGTTTCAGAGTAAGTTGCAGATACTTGTGTGCTTTCCCTTCACTACATCATAAATATCATTAGAGTGTAATATTAGATGACAGTTTTTTGGAAGGGAAAGTAGAACCTATCATAATTGTGTTATGTTACGGATTTTAGCATATCCTTGCAAGATCATTTGTGTGTGTGTGTGTGTGTGTGAGAGAGAGAGAGAGAGAGAGAGAGAGAGAGAGAGAGAGAAAATGAATGAATGAATGAATGAATGAATGAATCTGTCTTACTATGCAGTTTAGGCTGGCCTTGAGCTCGCTTTGTAGCCCAGGCTGGTTTCCAATTCACTATGATCCTCCTGCCTCAGCCTCCTGAGTGCTGGGTTAGACATGCACTATGACACACAGCTTTTTATTTTTAATTGGGACTTGTATCTAGCATATCCTAATTCTGTTGTTTTAAATCCCCCCCCCAATACAATAGACATGCTCCATCACTTGGTCTCTTTGTTGCAAAAGTTCTATTTGTATATTTTCTATTTTTTATTGCTTCATTTATATTTTGGGTTTCTGATATGAGAAACTGCTATATTTAAGCGTATGCATGTAATTTGTTTTACTTTACATTATGGTCTCAAGGTGCATCTATTTTCCTACAAATGCTTCATTTGTCCTTCATTTTGACAGTAATGCGCCATTTTACATAAATGCTATGTTTCTTTATCCATTCACCTATTGATGGATAAGTAGGTCAGTCTCAAGATTTAGTTACTATGAGCTCTGCTTCTTTAATTGTGGGAGCGCCTTACCAATGTAATATGTTGCCTTTAACTCTTAGGAGAAGTGGAATAGTAAGGTTGAATATAATTTCTAGGTTTAATACTAGTTTGCATTCCCACCAAAAATGTAAAAGGATTCTTTGCTCCACAGTCTTACCAGCATTTGTTGTTACTTGATTTTTTGAGACAGGGTCTTGCTGTGTACTCCAGGCTGACCTTGAACTCACTCACTATGTAAGCCAACTTGGCTTCCTGTTTATTATTTGATTTCTTAATGATGGCCGTTCTTTTTGGAGTAATATGGAATCTCAGTGTTTTTTTAATTTGCATTTCTCTAATGGTCAGAAATGTTGAACATTTCATTTATTTTTGTCTTTTTGAGACAGGATCTCACTATATAATTCAGGCTGGTCTCAAGCCCACAACTCTGCCTCAGCCTCCCAAGTCCTAGAATTACACACATGTACCACCATGCCCATCCCTGAACTTTTTTTTTTTTAAACCTTAGGGC
>NW_004524734.1:3278779-3284126 GCF_000260255.1 Octodon degus | reverse complement strand
TGCTCCTGGATGAACAATAAAGAGCTCTCAATATGATAGTTATGCAGGACTATATAAAAAATATATTAGATGAACCCTTATTTAAAGGTCATTGCAGATTTCTGTGAAACAGTATCAATCTTATGTTTGGTTATACACATTTTTTTTTCCATATATGTGTGTGTGTGTATAAAAGGGAAGAAGTAATATAAAGTCAACAGAAAATGGAAATATACTTTTTAAAGTTTGTAATACTAGAAGATATACGATGTCTTTTAAATAAATTATAAGTCAAAGATACAGTATAAATCTTAGAACAAAAATTAAGATTAAGCAATATTCAGAAAATTAAATACTAATTAATTGAAAATTAAATGTTTCAAAACAATTGAACGAAGAAAAAGTTTTCATGATAGCGAAGAAGTACTAAGAGTAAAACATAAGATAAATACTGGAATCCCTGAACATTTTTGATGTATTTATTGGTCATTTGTACTTTTTCTGAAGAGTGTCTATATTCATTTATGTCCCACTCTTTGATTTAGTCTTTTGTTTGGGGAGGGGCAAATTTTTGAATTTTTAAAAAATCATTTATTTATTTATTTGGTACAGGGTCTCCCTGTGCAGCTCTGACTCATAGTGAGCTTCCTGTCTCAGCCTCCCCAGCACTGGGATTACAGGTGTGCACTACCACACTACTGCCACACCCGATTTCGATGGCATGACATGCGTTACTGGGGATCAAACCCAGGTCCTTGCATTTGCCAGGCAGGCACTTACACTGCCAAGCTATCTCCCCCACCCTTTGAATGTTTATATAGTCTAGATAATAGTTCTGTTGGAGAAAAACTGCTTTTTTTTCCTGTTCTGTAGGTTGTCTCAATGTGAGTTCATGTTCTTCTCAAAGTATGGAACATGGCTTAGAGATATAGCTCAGGCAACCCCCCCCCCAAAAAAAAAGATTAAAAAAAAGACTGGGCATGGTGGTGCGTGCCTGTAATCCCAGCTCTTGGGAGGGTGTAAACAGGTCACTAGGAGTCTGATCCAGTAGTGAGACCCTGAAAACCCTGTAGAAAAAAAAAAAAAAAAAAAAAAAAAAAAAAGTAGATCAGTATGGTAGAGCACTTTTCTAGACTATGCAAGGCCTTGGTTTCAATTCCACAGAGATCTGAGAGAGATCATCATTTTTTCAGGCCTCTTCTATGTCAGTCCCTGCCCTCAGATTAACTCTACAGAGGCAGCCATTCTTGTAATTTTTTTTCAACAGCTGGATTAGTTTTGCTTAAAATTTATATAAATATGCAAGATGACTGGGGATGTAGTTCAGCAGCACAGCACCTAAGTTTGATTTCTGGTACCAAAAACCCCAATATGTATGTACTTTTTTTTTTTTTTTTTTTTTTTGGAGACAGGGTCTTGCTGTGATAATTAAGGCTGGCATTGAGCTAATAATGTACCTAAGGATGGCCTCAGACAAATGCATGGTGATCTTCCTAACTCAGCCTCCTGAGTGCTGGGATTATAGGGATATGCTACTACATTTGGCTGTATATATTCTTATACAAGACTTTTTTCTTGTTTGTGAAATTCATCCATATTGTGGCAGATATCTTTAGACTATATTTGTAGCACACTTATTTCACTGTTTTGGTTAAGAATGTATCCACTTGGTTTACCGGTAAACTCTTGTTTCTGTGTTGGGCTCTGCATGTTAGGTTTTTACAAATAAAGGTGATGTTAACATTCCTGTACAAGTTTTGTGTTGGACATACTGAATTTGTCTTGGATAAATACCTGGAGCGTGATTATTGGGTCATAAAACACATTAGTTGTTTTGTTTTGTTTTGCGGAACTGGGGATTGAACTCAGTCCCTTGTGCTTGCCAGGCAAGTGCTTATTCTACTGAGCCATCTCCCTGGCCCCAATACATTTAGTTTTATAAGCAATTGCCATTCTTCCCAAAGTGGCTCATCTGTTTTACTTTCCTGCTAGCAGTGTATAGGAATATAATATTTTCAAGGAATTTGTCTATTCTATGTTGACAAATTCACATAAAGTTGATACTGGTAATGTTTCCTTAGAATGTCATTAGCAGGTGTGTCTGACCTGTAGCCCATGCTGCATGTAGCCCTATATAGTTAGTCATGCAGCCTTACGGGATTATAAACCTAACATTGTGATTTTTGGTGATATTTTTCATGACTTATTAGGAGATGCTCAAGCACAGACTGCATAGATAACAAAGAAATGTTGTGGGTGTGGCAGGAGGTGCAGCTCCATGCTGACTTCACCCCCACACTCTCCACACAGTCAAATCAAAGCCTTCGTGTGTCAGCTATTACACCCATTTGTATGACTGCGAATAACACGCAGGAATTACTAGCAATAGTATTTTAGCCTACCTCATTTTGTGTCCGAGAAGACAAGTATTTTCGTTAAACAGTCGCGGAAGTTCTCTTAATTATTAAATTTGAGCGTATAGTAATTTAAAATATTTAAAAACAAAGGAACTTTTACATAGGGATCAGGATTTGATACAGGTCCCTGACCCTGGGCGCCATTGGGCATGGTGGTACATGGGTAAGCTGAAAATAGGAGAGTCCAAACTGCGTAGTGAGATCCTGTACAAAAAAATGCATTTTTAAAAAAAGTTTTATTGTTCATATACATTAGCTATTGTATATTATATATTTTTTCTTTTTTAAAAATTTATTTACTTATTTGTTATAGGGTCTCCCTACACAGTTCAGACTCAAGTGATCCTCCTTCTATCTCAGCCTCCCCAGCAGTGGGATTACAGGCATGACGTACAGTATTGGGGATTGAACCCAGGTCCTTGCACTTGCCAGGCAGGTGCTATTAGACACTGAGCTATCTCCCCAGCCCAGTATAATGTTTTATTTGTGGCCCAGGACAATCCTCTTCACTCATTACAACCCAGGCCAAGCCCAGAAGTTGGATACTCATGGTCTGTAGTACCTCTAGTGGTAATTCCCTGCTTGCATTCTTGACATTATCTTTCTTTTAACATTTTAACTGTCTATCAAAGATTTCAACTTCTGGTTTTAAGTTTTTCTGTTACTTGTTTCTATTTCATTATTTTCTGTTGTTATTTCTTTCCAAATCTTAGTTTGAGTTTTCTGACAGGGTTCCTCTACATCTTAGCATTTACTTATTTAGATCATATAAGTTTTTGGAGAGATGTCTCCATTGGCTAATAATAGCAGCCCTCCATCCCTTAGTTATAGCAACTGAGAATGTTGCTAGACATTGTCAAATGTCTCCAAAGGGGCAGAAATCACTCCTTGGGAAAAAATAATTATACTGACATAAGCTTTTTTAAAAAATATATATATATATACACATGATGATTACATTTTTCCTGGGAATTTGGTACATCTTAGTTCTTTTTCCATCTCCTACCTTCCCGTCCATCCCTGCTCCTTTCAACTCTTGACCCCTCCAATTGCAAACTCTAGTTCCTTTGTTTCTCTTTAATTTTTTTCCACCCCGTTTTTCTCCCCTTTCCCTACTTTCTCTCGTTTCCTCTTCCATTTGAAAAAGATCTCCCTACTTTTTAAAGCTATATGTTTGTTTCTTTTCAAACACTCTTTTGTGTCTCACTATTTTTATTTTTTTTTTATTTTTTTTTAACATTTATTTATTTGTGTGTGTGTGTGTGTGTGTGTGTGTGTGTGTGGCCAGCTCAGCCCACCAGGGGGCGCGGCTGGCTGGCATGTGGTGCTGGGGGATTGAACCGTGGTCCCTGAGCTTTGCCAAGCTTGTTCCAAGTAGGTGCTTTAGACCACTGAGCCATCTCTCCAGCCCATGTCTCACTATTTTTAGTGTATTTTCATTACCATTTAGTTAGAAATTCTTTTCATTTTGTGGTTTCTTCTTTGACTTATAGGTCATTAAGAAACATGTAAATTCCAAATATTTGGACTATTTTAAAATATTTGGTTAATGATCTTTAATTCCACTGGGACAAGAATATATATTTGTAAGATTCTCATCTTGTGAGATCTATTAACATTGAGGTGTTTTTTGTTTTTTGTTTTTCCTGCTAATGGAAAAAGATTCTAGTCTTGTGAAACACAGCCTATACACCTGAAGAGAATTGTATTTTGCTGTCTTTGGATGCAGTGTTCTGTTGGGCTGGTTAGTGTCATTTAGGTCAGGAGGTTGAGATTGCTATCTTTACAGATCTTTTTTTATTTCTTTTCTTGAGAAGTGATAAAGCCTTAAACTGATTGTGTAGTTGTCTGTTTCTCCTTTTAGTTCTGTGGGGTTTTGTTTCAATTTTACAACCTTATTAGGCACATACACACATGCAGTATGATTGTTAGACATTCCCAATAAATTTACCCTTTAGCATGATGAAATGTTCCTGATAAACTGCAACTTTTTTTTTTTTAAACTCCATTGCAAATTTTGCCACACTTTTTACTTATCTGTCTTTAAAATATACTATGCACATGTTTGGGTCATGCTTTCCTTCCTGTTTTTAATTCATTTTGACAATATGCCTTAAAATGAGTATATGATTCACTAATGATACTATTTTGTTAATATACTTTTTGAAATTTTTGTCTCATTTTTTCTTGTTACACCTATTCTGCTTTTCATTTTGATTTGCTTTCTTTTCTTTAGGATTCTACTTTGACTCTTGGCTTTATAGGTATATCCCTTTGTATCTGTTTATCTTCATCTGTCTTGCACTAGACATCACAATACATATCCTTAACATATATTCTTACCCTTACACTTGTAAGACTTTATGTAAATGTAAGAAACTTCTACCAGTGAGTTATTTCTACCTTTAGACTTTTTTCATATGTATTATATAAGTTATAAACCCCACATTGAAACAGAAATGTCTATTTTAAATTTCTGGGGGAAAGTTGTATATATTATAAATATATTACAATTTCTTGTTTTTTTTTTTCATTCTGTTATTGAAACAGGATCTCACATTTTAGCTCAGGCTGGCCTTGAACTCACAGCATTCCTCCTGACTCAGCCTCTTGAATAACTGGGGTTAACGGACATGATCTGCTGTGTCCAGATTAATATTCTGTTGATCTGCTTAATATTCTGTTTTTATCCCTTGGAGATTCAGACATTCCTCTGATCTCTATCAAAATGCCCTCAAACTTCATATGAGTGGCAAGTGCTGTACCACTGAGCTATATCACCAGTCCTTTATAAATGGAATTGTACAATGTGTACTCTTTTATGTTAGGCTTCTTTGTTAAATATTGTCTTGAGGTTCATCCATATTATTAGAGATTACAGTGATTATTTTTCATTGTGAATATATCCAAATTTATCCAGTTATTGATAATGTGAGTTAGTAGTTTGTATG
>NW_004524734.1:3273273-3277066 GCF_000260255.1 Octodon degus | reverse complement strand
TTGGATCTGGCTGCTGTGCTCCACTTCTTTCTGCTGCAGCCATTAGAGTTGAACCCTTTGTGTCTCTGGCAAGATGTTCTGCTCCTGAATCAGCTGGGAGGGTCTTGCCTCTAGCCTCTTTGCAGGGAGTTCTGCTGAAGGATTCCATGCTGGCCCTGCAGCCTGGGTCAAATGAGGATCCGTGGGCCCAGGTCGTCTCACTCACTCTCTGGGCCTGTGCTCTGGGTCTATTCAGGATCCCGCGGCCTGGGTCATCTCACTCACTCTCTGGGCCTGCACTCTGTGTCTAATCAGGATCCGGAGGGCCCTCGGTCATCTCACTCACTCGCCTGGCCGGTAGTATCTTTTATTTATTTATTTATTTATTTATTTATGTGTGTGTGTGTGTGTGTGTGTGTGTGTCCAGCTCAGCCCACCAGGGGGCGGGTCTGGCTGGCATGTGGTGCTGGGGGATTGAACCGCGGTCCCTTGTGCTTTGCTAAGCTTGTTCTAAGTAGGTGCTTTAGACCACTGAGCCATCTCACCAGCCCGGTAGTATGTCTTTTGAATCTTTTTTTCATGCAGATACTTTCAAACAGTTTTTTTTTTTAAATGAATTTAGGACACGATGTACAGGCCCCTCCCCTTTTTAAATAGTTATTAATGTTTGCATTTTTTCAGGGTTATCAAAAGTGTTAATGATGCAAAGCCAAGCATGATAGTGCATGCCTATAATTGGGAAGCTGAAGCAGGTTCACTGCAAGTTCAAGACCATCCTGGACTACATAATAAACTATATAAAGGAGCTCTATCTCAGAAAACCAACTAACAAGCAAAATAGTGTCAATAATGCAGAATTGCTTGAAATTGCTCCATTCTTGTTCCTGAGACAGTCTTCCAAGCCATGAATGTTTAATAATAAAATGTCATGAGTGTTTTCTATATCCTGTCAGATATCAACACAAGATTTATTTTCTTTCATTCGTTCTTTCTTTTTTTTTTTTTTTTTTTGGAACTGAGGATTGAATTCAAGCCCTTGCGCTTGCCAGGCAAGCACTTATTCTACTGAGCCATCTCCTCAGCCTACAAGATTTTCAAAGTAAAGTTCTTATCAGTACAAGGGACATCAGTTTTCTTACATTTACTTCTGGTTGTCACTTACTGTAAGACCACTGATTTTTTTGATTTTTGTTTTGTTTTGTTTTTAAGATGACTGCCAAATACCTCAGCAGATTAAAGTGCCTGCAAGTAGGTGCAGGGGCCAGGGTTCGATCCCTGGGCATGGTGGCGCTTGCCTATAATCCCAGCTCTTGGGAGGCTGTAAACAGGCGGATCACTACTGAGTCTGATCTAGTAGTGAAACCCTGAACACCCTGTAGACCCTTCTCTAAAATTTAAAAAAAAAAAAAAAAGATCAAACTCAGGACCTTGAGCTTACTAGACATGTTGCTTATGCCACTGAGCTATCTCCTTGGCCCTCTGGTTTTGTCTTTTGGGACAGGGTCTCAACTATGCAGACCAGGCTGGCCTCAATTTTATGATGACCGTCCTGTCATAGCCTTCTGAGTGTTGGAGTTACAGGCACATGCTACCACACCCTGCTAAACTTTATTTTATAAAAAAGTTTATGTCATTTACATACTATTCATCCATTGAAAGTATAGTCATTTTGTTCTATTTTAGTTTGCTTATTTTAAAAAATGTGTTTAGTACAAGGGTCTACAGGGTCTCATTATACAGATTGGACTCACAGAGATCCAAATTTTTTTTGAGCCCCCCAAGGGCTGGGATTACAGGCATGTGCCACCACACCCAGTCACAGGTGCCTTAGTCTGCTGAGCTGTCTGGCCGGCCCTTGGTTTTTGTTTGTTTGTTTGTTTGTTTGTTTTTGTTTTTGTTTTTGTTTTGAGACAAGGTCTCCCTGTGTAGCTCAGGCTGTCCTTGAACTCATGATTCTTCAACTTCAGCCCCAAAGTGCTGGGATTACAGGTATATGCCAGGTTGTTGTTTTTAATATATCCACAAATAAATATTACGGTTACCACAGTTGATTTTAGACCATTTCATCACCTCAAAAAGAAATCTCAGTCCTCCTTTATCACTTATTTATTCAGATACCAGGGATCAAGCTCAGGACCTTGTGCTTCCCAGGCAGGCACTGATACTTCTAAGCTATCTCCCAGCCCTCCTTCATCACTTGGAATGTCCCCCTTGCCCCTGTCCTTAGCAATCACTAATCTGTTTTCTGTCTCTGTACACATTCCTGATCTGAATGTTTCATATAAGTAGAATCATATAACATGTCAGCTTTTATGCCTGGTATATTTTACTTGGCATAATGTTTTCAAGATTCATTTACTTTTTTTCAAGGTTCATTTATTTTATAGTGCCAATACTTTGTTACTTTTATGACCGCTGCAACTCACTGTAGCAATCCACTATATTTTATTTATTTGTTGGCTGATAAAAATTTGAGTTGATTTCACATCTTGATTAATGCTGATGTAAATATTCATGTACCAGGTTCTACTTGGCACATATTTAATTTTTTTCTAAATATTTTTAGTACAGGCTCTCTAGGGTCTCACTACATAGATTGGACTCATAGTGATTCTCCTGTTTTCAGCCATCCAAGCACTGGGATTACAGGCACACACCAACACACCCAGTCTCATTCACTGTCACAGTGTGCCCAGGGGTGGAGCTGGCATGGCACACTGGGGATCGACCCCGGTCCCTGCACTCTGCCTGAGCTATCTGGCTGGCCCTCATATTTTCTTTTGCCTATAGAAGTAGAATTGCTAACTGAATGTGGTAGCATACACCTGTAATCTCAGCTCTTCTGAGGTTGTGGCAGGGAGATTACCAAGGGTTTGAGATCAATCTGTGCTACATAATGAGTTCAAAGCCAAACTACAGCAAGACCCTATCTAAAAACAAAGAACTTTTGAGTTATATGGTAACTCTCACTGGTGGTCTGTATAAGGCTTCTGATTTGTTTACATTCTGGTCAGTGTTTTTGTTTGACTTTTTGCTTCTGGCTGTTCTTATGAATGGAAAGTGGCATCTTACTGAGGCTTCAACTTGCTTTCTCCTGGTGACTAATAATGTTGGTAGTATTTTTCATGTGTTTATTAGCCAGTCATGTATCTTCCTTGGAAAAGTGTCTATTTTCATTTTCTGACCATTTTTTAATTGGATGTTTTCATTTTATTGTTGAGTTATAAGAGTTGTTTATATATTATATTCTTATTAGATGCTTATTAGATAAATACGATTTTCTACATTTACTCCATTCTTCAGTTCTTTTTACTTTATTGGTAGAAATCTACTTTCTCTTTATTTTGTTGCTTACACTTTTCGTATCATAGCTGAGAAATCATTGCCTAAACCAAGGTCACAAAAAATTATATATGCTTTTCCAACATTTAATAGTTTTAAACCTTTAGCTCTTTTTTTTTTTTTTTTTTTTTTCTTTTTTTTCCAGAGCCCAGGATTGAACTCAGGCCCTTGCGCTTGCCAGGCAAGCACTTATTCAACTGAGCTATCTTCCCAGCCCCACTTTTAGCTCTTGAATTTTAAGTCTTGGTCAAGTTTTAGATATTTATTTTGTAAGAGTCTCAATTTTAGTCTTTTATCTGTGGATAGTCAGTGTTTTCCATACTGTTTGTTGAAGAGGTTTTCAACAAATATCTTTTTTTCTAAATTTATTTATTTATTTATTTATTTGTGTGTGTGTGTGTGTGTGTGTGTGTGTGTGGCCAGCTCAGCCCACCAGGGGGCGGGGCTGGCTGGCATGTGGTGCTGGGGGATT
>NW_004524734.1:3243533-3273173 GCF_000260255.1 Octodon degus | reverse complement strand
TGGTCCCTGTGCTTTGCTAAGCTTGTTCTAAGTAGGTGCTTTAGACCACTGAGCCATCTCACCAGCCCCTCAACAAATATCTTGACATCCTTGTTGGACAGAATTTTATATTGATCTAAGACATTTCTGAACTCTTTACACTGAACTAGGTCTGGCCTTATACCACTCTAGTTTTTACTATTATTACTTTATAGTAAGTTTTGAAAACAGGAAGTGTGAATTTCTCTTTTTCTTTTAATTGTTTTGGCCATTTTGAGATCTTTGCAATTCTGTGTGCATTTTAGACTCAGCTTTTCAATTTGTGCAAAGAAATCAGCTTAGAGTCTGATGAAGATTACATTGACTCTGTGAATTTTAGGATCATTATCATTTTAACAGTGCTAAATCTTCTGATTCATGAATATGATATGCTTTTCTATTTATTTGGATCTTTATTTCAAGGATTTTTTATGGTTTTGAGTATACATTTTCATCTTTGTTAAATTCTGAAGATTTTTAAAAATTTTAAGTAAAATTATTTTCTTAATTTCTTTTAGATTATCTGTGCCACGTATGTAAAAGTACAATTTTTGTATATTGTATATTGCAGCTGAGCTAAAATTACTTAGTAGTTCTTGATAGTTTCTGCTGGATTTCTTAGGAGTTTCTGTATGGAGGAGCATTATATCATCTACCAGTAAAAATAATTTTACTTCCCCCTCCCCAACCAGTATGCTTTTCTTAGCTTAAAAGTGGTGAGTGCAGACAGTCTTGTCTTGCTCCCAGTCTTAAAAGTGTCTGATCTTTTACTATTATGTGTGATATTGCCTGTCCATTGATTTAATTAATCAGTGAATCACCAATTTAATATGTAGATTTTAAAGCTTTATTTCGGTTTCATTGTGTGTACAACGCTATAAAAGGTTAACTTTTAGTTTTGTTTTTTTTTTAATTTTTATTTATTTGTGTGTGTGTGTGTGTGTGTGTGTGTGTGGCCAGCTCAGCCCACCAGGGGGCGGGGCTGGCTGGCATGTGGTGCTGGGGGATTGAACCGCGGTCCCTGTGCTTTGCTAAGCTTGTTCTAAGTAGGTGCTTTAGACCACTGAGCCATCTCACCAGTCCCAACTTTTAGTTTTTAAAATTTTATATGAATGGAATCATACTGTGTTGTTCCTTATATTGTCTTTTTTCAATATTACATTTGAACTTTGTGAGTTTAGATCTTTCTAAGTTATTTTTATTGTTGTACTCCATTGCACAACTTACCCAGTTTTTTTCTTGGATTTCTTTCTTTCTTTCTTTCTTTCTTTCTTTCTTTCTTTCTTTCTTTCTTTCTTTCATGTTTGGCTTTTGTAGAGAGCATTACTGTGGTCACCCTTGTCTGCATATTCAGTTGTGTATGTGCAAGTTCCTTAGGATACATAGATGGTATTGTTGGTTACTGAGGGGAGCTCCTGCTTAAATGACACCAGGGTGGTTATATTGTACATTCCAAGTAATACCAAAATGATAGTTCTTGTCTTCTATGTTGGACTTACAAAAGATTAGATTTTAAACAGTGAGGAGACCACTAGCATTCTTTTAGTTTATGTTCTTGCCTTAAGGCCATGACTTTAGAAAATAGGTTTATTTTGGTAATAATTCTTTTGTGTGTTTGTTTGTTTGTAGAGAGGGTCTCACTGTGCAGTTCAGGCTAGTTTTGAATTCAGTATGTTTCAGCCCAAATTGGCCTCAAACTTAACAGCAATCCTCCTACCTCAGCCTTCTGAGTATGGGATTACAGGCATACTCTGCCACACGTGAGTACTTCAGTATAATTAAAATAACTACAGGTCTGTACTACAGGTAGTTAATGTCAATTGAATTGGAATGTAGGACACTCATCCATTTGGTGTTAAAGAATTGCTGACAGAGGACCAGCTAAATAGCTCAGCAGATTAAAGAACCTGCGAGCAGGGGCCGGGGGTTCAATCCTCAGGCTTGCCATGCTGGCTCTGCCCCTGGGGTGCACTGAGATGGCAATTGAAACTGGGCATGGTGGCGGGCGCCTGTAATCCTAGCTCTTGGGAGGCTGTAAACAGGCAGATCACTGCGAGTCTGATCTAATAGTGAGACCCTGAACACCCTGTATACCCTTCCCTAAGATACAAAAAAAAAAAAAAAAAAAATTGCTGACAGGACATAGTTTGACACACATTTTCAACATTGGCACTGCCACCTCCATCAGGATGGTAAACATAAGGGATGGTCACCCTTAAGTTTTCTCCTTTTCTTTTTAATCCTTTTTGCTCTTTATTTATATTTGGCTTCTTTATCAGCATATTATTTATGTAGTTGCCACTATGAGATTCTATTGTCAATTATGATAGGAATTTTTTTTTTTTTTTTTTTAAAGGACAGGATCTACAGGGTCTCACTACATAGATTGGACTTGTAGTGATTCTCCTCCCAAGCTCTGGAATTACAGGTGCACGTCACCATGCACAGTTTTAGTCGCCATCTCGGTGTGCCCCAGGAGTTGGACCTGGGTGGTATGGCACGCCGGGTATCACACCCCTGCTGCTGCACTCTGCCTAAGCAGGCGCTTTAGTCCACTGAGCTATCAGGATGGCCTTCTGTTTATGTTTTGGTGGACAGTTAACTTTTCAACTTTGGGATATTCTTACTATAGTTATTAAAACTTGTGTGGTGCATGCCTATAATCCTGGCACTTATGAAGTCCAAGCAGGAGGATTATGTAGAGTTCCAGGCCAGCCTGGGCTACACAGTGAATTCAGAGGTTGTCTGAACTGCATGGCAAGACCCTGTCTCAAAAATGAAGGAAGGGTAAAGAATGGAAGGCAGGCAGGCAGGCAGACACCGAGTAGTGGCCTGGAGATACCAGGCACATTCTCCTTTTTTTTTTTTTTTTTAAAAAAAAAACAGCTTACACAAGTAAATGGGCTCAGTGGTACATGTCTATAGTCTCAGCTTCTCAGGAAGCTCAGGCAGAAACATCATGTTAGCCATGAGTTTAGAGCCAGCCTTGCCAACATAATCAGACCCTGTGTTGTGGTGTGTATCTAGCTGTTTCTCCAAAGCCTCATAATTGGGGCTTTTCAGAAATGACTGGATCTAGAGTATGTGAAAATAGATAAAGGGTTTGATGACTAAATTAGCTCACTAATTTGTTTAGCATGGTGCTGGGTGTGGATAATAGGAAGGCCCTCCCTGGATGTGGGTGGCACCATCCAGTAAGTAAACTTGTAGCCTGGATGGAATAAAAGTACAGAAGCCTTGCTTGCTGCTTGCTGCTTGCTGCTTGCTGCCTCCTCCTTGGCCTGCCATGCCATGAACTATTATTTCTCCTCTGCAGTGCCTCTTGGCCATGCTGTTCTGCTTTGGAGCCAGCCAACTGTGGACTAAAACCTCTATAAACTGTGAGCTAAATAAATCTTTCCTCCTTTAAAACTTTGGGTATCTTCTGACTTAGCAATGAGGAAATTAACAAAGCAGCCTGTTGCTTTTAAGGAAGAAAAAAAAAAAAAAAAACTTCTGCTTAAATGTTAAGCATACCTTTACCTTTATGACAGTATATCAAAAAATAGTTCTACCACTTTAGGTTTTTAAATACCAGTGTGTATTTTTCTTTTTTAAATTTTTTAAATAGTGTATTTTTCTTTTGTAACATGTTTAAATCTTTTGGGTCGGGCAGGGAGAAAACAGTGTTTAAATCTTTTTATTTTAGTACTGATTTGGACAGTTCACATACACAAAAAGCAAAAACAATAGAAGAAAAAAAAACAGGTAAATGAGACTTAAGACTTTTATCAGTTAAATTGGCCTGCAATATTAAACTTAAAAGAAAAATCACGGACTGGGAGAAAATATTTGTGAACCTGTCTGATAAAGGATAATAGCCAGAATATATGAAAAGCTCAAAATTCCTTAGAGGAAAAATGCCAGCATTAAAATAAGCTGAGTACAAATATTTATAGTGTCTTCAATCATGTTTGTCAAGCCAGAAACAGTTCTAGGTTGAACCAACAAATCTTAAAAGTTTATAAAATATTTAAATTACATAAAGTATGTTCTTTGAACATTTAGAACTCATTGAAATGTCAGTTTTCTTAAAATTGTTTCACGTGGCATTTCTTGTTTTTTTGTTGTGGTGGCAGTAGTGGTGGTGTTTTTTCAGAAAGGGTCTCTCTGGTCAGGTTGGTCCTGAACTCATTATGTAGCCCAGGCTGGGCCTGACCTCACAGCAGTCCCCTCTAGCCTGCGCCTCCTGAGTGCTGGGATTATAGGCATGCACCACTACACAGAGCTCACTTGGCATTTCTTTTGCAACTGATAAAATTTAATCCCTCTTTCTAGTGATTCATCAGAAGCCTAGCAAGAAGTCATTTGTCCATTTTCAATTGAGTTTTCTTTTTAAGTAATTTATATATTAAACTGAGTCTTTGTTGGTTATGTTTGTTATACATATATGCTTCTATTCTGTAGTGAAGACTTTTGAGTACAGAATGTTTTTTGATGAGCACATTTAATTTTGTATAAAAACCCAATCTTTCTAGTTAGCATTTTTTTGTGTCTTGATTTAAGATATCCTTACATGAAGATAATCTCCTTTATTAACTTCTAAAGATTTTTTTAATTTGACTTTCAAATTTCAACTTTTTTTCCACTGCAAATTATTTTTTTGTATGTAGTTAAGTGGTCTGTCTCATCCATTTCTTTTTAGGTCCCATTCCACTTTGGTTTTTTGAGACAAGGTCTCACTAAGTAATTCAGGCTGGCCTTGAACTCAGTGATGCTCTTGCCTTTGATATATACATATACATATACACACACACATACACTCATGCACACACGCACATATGCACACTGGGGATCAAACTCACGACCTTTTCCTTGCCAGGCAGGCACTTAATTTGCTGAGCTATCTCCCCAGCCCTTTGCTTCTGTTTTCTGAGTGCTGGGGTTATAGACATGCACCACCACACATAGCTTTGTTCCTTACAGTTTTTTTGTGACAAGGTCTAAACTACACAGGTAGGCTGATTTTGAACTCAGAGTGGCCCTCCAACCTCAGCCTACAGATACACATTGCCACTCCCAGCTGTGGTTACTGTTTTAAGTAACTTCAGCCATTAACAAAAATAATACTTTTTTTTTCTTTTATCTTTTGGTCATTCTTGAGACGGGGTCTCGCTATGCAATTTAGTCTCCCTTCAGCTCACTTTGTAGACTAGGCTGGTCTCCAAACTCACACGATCCTCCTGCCTCTGCCTCCCTAGTGCTGGGATTACAGGCATGTGCCACCATGCCTGGCAACACAAATTATTTTCCTGACAAAATTTAGATAGAAGATACAAGTATTTCTGATTTAGTGTTCAGTCTGGTGTTAAAATAGAATATTTTCTTTAATCCTAGCACTGGAGAGGCTGAAGCAGGAGGATTACCATGAGTTGTAAGCCAACCTCGGCTACATAATAAATTTAGACCAGCTTGGAACTACATAATAAGACTCTGTCAAAAAAAAAAAAAAAAAGAGTATTTTACAAATTTCCATATTGTTAACATTTCTGTATGAAGCTAATGATAAAAATATTCCATTAAAACCGGTAAAGAGTAATAATACATATTCTCATTCATTATTACTTAATTTTTGGGTAGGCAGGTACCAGAAATTGAAGGCAGAACCTCACTTGACAGGCAGGCACTGTACTGTTAAGCTATATTTTCCCCCTGCTCACCGCCCCCTTCTCCCCCCCTCCTTTTTTTTTTTCTTTTTGAGACAGGTTCTCACTGTTGCAGTTTAGGCTGGCCTTGAACTCACTTTACAGCCCATCTTGTCCTTGAACACACAGGGTGATCTTTCTGCCTCAACCTCCCCAGTGCTGGGATTACAGGTGTGTGCCACCTCACCAGGCTCACTTAACTTTTTTTTTTGTCTTTTTGAGACAGGCCTTCACTATGTAGTGCAGGGTGGACTTGAATCCACTGTGTAGCCCATGCTGGCCTCAAACTCACAGCAATCCTTCTGCCTCAGCCTTCCAAGTATTAAGGTTACAGGTATACACCACCATGCCTGGCTCAGTTACCTTTTAAAAAGAGACAAATATTATTTGATAAAACTTTTGTTTTGGTTATTAATACATCTGTGTTTGCCCTAGTTCAAGTGGTAAATGTATTTTGTTTAGTTTTTTCATTTTTATATAATTTTTTATTTAGTACAGGGTCTCACTACACAGATCAGACTCGTAGTGATCCTCCTATTTTCAGCCTCCCAAGCACTGGGATCACAGGCATGCGCCAACACACCCAGTTTCAATCTCTGTCTTGGCATGCTCCACAGGCAGGGCTGCTGGGGGGAGGGGACACAGCATGCCAGGAATCAAACCCTGGTCTCTGCATCTGCCTAAGCAAGCACTTTAATCCAGTGAGCTATATGGCTGGTCCTAAATACAGACTTTGAAGAAACTTTAGAGTAGTGCAGAGAGGTGCTGCATTTTTCCAAATGTTAACTTTTTTTTTTTCTCCTCTGTCCTTTACCTTTTTTTCCCTACTATTATGAATGAACAGAAGTTTGTTTTTTGTTTTAATTCCATTTTCTTAAGGGTACTATTCCTATTAAGTATGTTTAGGCTTCCAAGTGACAGTGATTTAATCATTCTCATCTGATCAATTGAGTCATATTTGCCAATATTTCAGGCCATTCTGGTTTCCAACCAAGTAACTAAAATGTTAGTGGATAACTGAGATATGAAGCTTAAACAGTATTATCAGGGATTGTTTATATTTTAGAAGTGGAGTTTTAATAACCAGTGTTATGGCTTGTATCTGAATGTCCCCCAAAGCTTCAAACAGTCATAGGTGGGGCTATTTTAGAGGTGCCTGGATCTAGAGTGTGTGACACTGGGGTTAATTTTTGGTACAGTGCTAGGATTAAGAGCACTAGGATTTTGGGTGTGAGTTGCCTGTCCTGAGCAGACCAGATAAGATATAAAGGATAGAAATAGCTGTAGTCATTCCTTGCTTACTTTTGCTTGCTTCTGCCTGCAGTGAACTATTTTTCTTCTGCAATGCCCCTCTGCCATGTACCACTCTGCGTTGGAGCCAGCCAACTACAAACTGTGAGCTAAATACACCTTTACTCCCTTAACTTGTGGGTGTTGGGTATTTTTTTTCTCAACAACAAGAAGGGAAACTAAGACAACCAGTGACTGCATTTCTGACTTATGATCTTTAGCTGTATCAGCAGAATGGTGTAGAAGGGCTTGATATGATCAGGGAGGAGCTAATGCTATATCCAGTGTTTATATACATACTTGTCTAGTTTGAGACTTTTCTCCAGTGAAGTCATCAAGCCTTGCAAATTTCATTGTAGGAAGGTTTTTGTTTTAAATTTTAGATTCACTTTTCATACATTTATTTGGATGTTGTATGTCATGTTACAGATTTTCTTCTAAGGTATTTAATACTAGGATGCATAGTAAAGTCTCATTTTGTCATCTCTGAGCTTAGTTGTTACATTTCATTTTACCTGTTTTGGTCATACTGAGGATTGAACCCATGGGCCTTACACATGCTAAGCAAGTGCTCTAACACTGAGCTATATCATATCCTAAGTCCTTTGTACTTTGAGACAGTGTCTCACTAAGTTGTCTGAGCTGTTTTTAAACTTGTGATCTTCCTGCCTTGATTGTCTCGGTAGCAGTGATTATAGGTATGTGCCATCATACCTGGCTTCAATTTTTCTTGATTTATTCTTGTTAAAATTTATTTTTATTTTATTAGCATCATTGTTTTTCTGTTTGTATAATTATTTTGTAGTTCATTAGTGTTTATTCTTGATTGATTTTCTTCTCCCTTTCTCTTTTCTTTCGTTTTCTTAACTTACTGTGATGCAAATGTAAATCACTGAGGTTTTTCCATTGTTCCTTTTATATTACACAAGGTTTAGTTGTTGGTATCTTCATTATCATTCACTTCAAAATATTTTCAAATTTCCATTACAATTTTTTCTTTGAGCAGTTGAACTTCTTTATATATTTAGGGGATAAATAAAAAGTCTTACTATTAAACTTTCTGTGTAATAGGAAAAAAGGTCATTTCTCATTTAACATTTTAAGTAAATTATATAGGATGGCTTTGAATTTACTGGGTAGCCTAGACCATCCACAAGCAAATGGCAGATCTGCCTCAGCCTCTCAAGTGCTAAGATTAGGCAGATGCTATCATGCCTGGCTCTTTTCTTTTTTCTTTTCTTAGGGCTGGTCTTGAGCTTACTTTATAGCCAGGCTTGCCTCAAACAAACTCAATGATCCTCTTGCCTCAGCCTCCCTCATGCTGGGGTTACAGGCATGCACTACCACGCTTGACTCATTGCCAAGCTTATTATGCTGATTCTAAAATGTGTACTTGTGAGGTTGGGATGTAGGTTTTTCAGTATTTATTAGTGCACAATAGCTAGTGGGGGAGTTGGTACATGTACATAATACAATACCCCTGGCCTGTTTTCACTTGTCCCCTCCCTTCCATCCACCCTCCTCTCTGGGATACTTAATGGTAGAGCACTCGCCTAGTATTGTATGTACAGGGACTTGGGCTTGATTCCCAGCCTCAAAAAATTCAAAGTTAAATAACTATGCACTTGCTGATTTTATAGCCACTAATAAGAACAGAGGTTATTTGTAACTATAACTTGGTTTTTTGAGACAGGGTCTCACTGACATAGTTGGTCTTGAATTCACTGTGTTGCCCAGGTGAAGTCAACAGCAGTCCTACGCCACTATGCCTAAGCTCTATAATTAAAAGCTTTAATCAGAAGTACAACTATAGGAGTGTTTTTTGGTGGTACTGGCGATTGAACTCAGGACCTTATGCTTGCCAGGCAGGCAAGCACTTACTCTCCCCAGCCCATGAGCATATGTAAAACATGGCTTTCTGTTGTGAAATACAGGTCCCATTAAGTATCAAAATAGTTATAAGGAGCCTAGAAAACAGCATTGCTTATAAAATATAAAGGATGCATAATTGATAATTTAATCAAATATCAAATTAATTTGCTGGTATATGTGGGACAAAGAACTTTGAACTGGGAAAGACAGTAAGTGAATAGCAAGAACCAGATACAGTATTACACACCCGTATGCCCAACTACTTGGGAGGCTAAAGTAGGAGAATTCACTGGAGCCCAAATTGAGAGCTAACCTGGGCAACATTCTGCAAGGCACCATTCCTCATCTCAATAAATGAATAGATTGAGAATTCTAAGGTTTTTTTTTTTGAAAGTCCAGTGTTATATCATAATCAGTGAGTAATCTGAACTTGTGTGTGTGTGTGTGTGTGTGTGTGTATATATATATGTACATATATATAAATTTTTATTTATTTTTTTGCCAGCTTGAAGATTTACAGAAATTTGATTTTAAACTCTCTTATAGTAATTGATGGCTAGTTTATGTCATAGTGAAGATAGTACTTTTTCTACAGTGATTACTAAGTACCATGAGTTAATTATATTGTTCTTTTATATATATTTTTACAGATGGTAGTGAAAACTTTCATGGATATGGATCAGGACTCAGAAGATGAAAAACAGCAGTATCTCCCACTAGCCTTGCATCTTGCATCTGAATTCTTCCTCAGGAACCCTAATAAGGACGTGCGTCTCCTTGTAGCATGTTGTTTAGCTGACATATTTCGAATCTATGCCCCAGAAGCTCCATATACTTCCCATGATAAACTTAAGGTAAGTGCAGCCTTTATAGAATCATGTTACTTTTATGTTTATAGTGTAACTTATCTGTATGAGCAAGTATTAAGTTATTCTTGTCATTTAAAGATTATAGGTTGTCATTTAAAGGTATAATTCAGGAGTAAAGTGGTTGCCTAGTATGTTTGAGGCTTTGGGTGTGATCCACGGGCTGCAAACAAAATGAAACAAAAAAAAAACAGCAGAAAAATTAATCGAGTACCAACATAAAAAACACTGTCACAATTTCAGTGTACCAGTATACGATGTGATGTCTGCGTGGCACGCATGAGGATATGAGTTCAATTCCTGGCACAAAAAAAGAAAAAAACATTAAAAAAGAGGTTGTATGATAAGGTTTTGTTTTGTTTCTGAGACAAGTTTTCACTCTGTAGTTTAGGCTGGTTTTGAACTCAACAGATAGCCCAGGGTGGTCTCAGATTCACGATGATCCTCCTGATTCAGCTTTCCAAGTGCCAAGATTACAGATGTGAGCCATCACGCTAAGCTATTCATATCACAAGTTTTATTTATTTATTTATTTATTTGTATTTAGTATAGGGTCTACAAGGTCTCACTATGTAGCTCGTAGTGATCCTCCTGTTTTCAGCATCCCAAGCTCTGGGATTACAGGTGTGCACCACCACGCCCAGTCTCAGTCATCTCAGCACACCCCAGAGGCAGGCCAGCCTGGCACACCACAGCAGGGATCGAACCTGGCTGCTGTGCTCTGCCTAAGCAGGCGTTTTAGTCCACTGAGCTATCTGGCCAGCCCCATATCAAAAGTTTTTTTTTTTTTTTTTTTTTTTTTTAAGACCGGGGATTGAACTCAGGCCCTTGCACGTGCCAGGGAAGTGCTTATTCCACTGAGCCATCTCCCCAGCCCCATATCATAAGTTTTAAAACTTTATTATTTTTTCAGTCATAATGTTTATTGTCTGCAAAAATTAGTGTTCTTTTTTATTTCAAGACAGGGTCTCATTAACTTGCCCAGGTTGGTAATCTTCCTGCTTCAGCCTCCTAGAGTGTTTGGGATATAACCAAGGGCCACCATGTGTAATTGTTGTTCTGTTTATTATTAACTATATTATTCTTTTGCTGTACCTAACTTACAAATTATTCTTTATCATAGGTTTGTATTTATAAGGAAAAAACTATATGTTGAGTTCAGTGCCATCTGTAATTTCAGGCATCCCCTAGGGTTCTTGAAATGCATCTCCTTTAGACAAGAGGAGAGTAATACAAACAACTTTTTGTGCTGTATTTATGTTATTTTGAGTTTACAACTTTCAGAGAAAGCTTATTAATTAGTAGACTGGCTTTGTTTGGTGGCACACACCTGTAATCCCATCACTCAAGAGGCTGAGGCAGGAGAATTGCTCAGAGTTTGGCGCCAGCCAGAACTACAAAGTGAGATCTCATCTTAAAAAACAAAGAATAAATAAATAAAAGAAGCAGACCAATCTATTGCCTTTATTTTCCTAAAACTTTAAAGTCAGATAACAAATTTAAACTAGGTGATGAACATTGCTGTTTGGGCACAGGAACTAGCACTGGAAAATCTCAAATTCAGCTCCTCAGAAATAAAATAGTGGGGCCGGGGAAATGGCTCAGGAAAATAAGCACTTCCCTGGCATGTGCAAGGGTCTGAGTTCAATCCCCAGTTCTGCCAAAAAAGAAAAAAGAAGTAAAATAGTTGTTTTCCATGATGGCAAGTAAAGGTAGTGAGAGAAATGAAAGTGCTGTAATAGAAAAAATAGGAATGGAGTATGTGAACTCTTACAGAACTCTTATATAAGGCTTATAGAAAGAACACCCTTTCTTTTTGGTTTTATAAGATGAGGTTTTAGGGCCAGTAAGATAGCTCAGCAGACTAAGTGCCTGCTTTGGCAAGCACAAGGACCAGGGTTCAGTCCTAGTCCCCCATGCCCCACTGGCCACTGAGTCCAGATATGATGGTACATACATGTAATCCTAGTGCTGCGGAGGCTGAGACAAGAAGATCACTATGAGTCTAAGCTGCCTAGTGAGACCCTGTACCAAATATATAAATGGAAAAAAGTATATATAGTTTTATTTTCAAATGATTTTAAGTAATGAAGTAGGCCCGTCCCAAGGCAATCAACTGAAGGGTGAATTTCTTTTATTATAGCTTGTATGTCATGAAAGAATGATAAGCATTTGTATCTAAATTAATGTTTTATTTTTTTTTAACAGGACATATTTTTGTTTATTACTCGACAATTGAAAGGTTTGGAAGATACAAAGAGTCCACAGTTTAATAGATACTTTTATTTATTAGAGGTAAAAATAGCATTTATTTAATATATAGCACATTTCACGTAGCAAATTCTTTATATACCAGCATTATAATGTAAAATGAAACTTTTTTTTTTTTAAGTGCAGTACTGAAATATTTTTTCATGAGGAAAATGTTATTGTCTCTCATTCTATAAGTTATTTACTGAAAAAAATGTGAAATTATTTGAAACTCTAGCTCTTATTTTCTATTTTAATCTCAGACTATGTTTGCTGCTCTTAAAATTTATATGTGTATCTATATATCTATTTATCTATCTATATATGTATATATTTTGAACCCCTAAATAGTTAGTGTTAATCAGTTTGGAAAAATTGATAACCCTCAGGTAATGTCTTTAAGGATAAGTGTTAAATAACTAGTTTGTTTTCACTTCTAATTTTTTATGTTGGATATTTATAGGCTTTAATGTAGATTCTTAATTCTTAAAAATTAAAGTTTACTAATGAGTTTGCTTTTCTGTGGCTGTTCTGTACATATGTAATTATTTATTTTTATTTATTTAAGAATTTAGCTTGGGTTAAATCATATAATATCTGCTTTGAATTGGAAGATTGCAATGAAATTTTTATTCAGCTTTTTAGAACTCTCTTCTCAGTGATCAAGTAAGTTCTTAAGCATATTTACTTGTCTTTTTCTTGCTCTGTATATCAAAATGTTATGTGCTGTATATGTGTGAAAAAGAAAGAAAAATTCTGTTTCCCTAAAAGCTGTCTTTGGAATGAATTTAATGGTTGACTCATCTATACCTTGTCCTGTACTGGTGGCTATGGAATAGTAGTGAAGTTTAAAAAACAGCCCAGCTGGGCATGGTGACATACACCTGTAATCCCAGCACTCAGCCTGAGTCAGGAGGATTTTTGGGAGCTCAAGGCCAGTCTGAACCACATAGTGACACCCTGTTTCAAACAAAAATAAATAAGCCCTTGTTTTAAAGAAATGTGTAGTCTTATCTAGCATACTTTCTAAGAAAATGGAATGAGAAATTAAGATACTGAAGCACTAAATTATGAGGCACAAATCATGAGTATCCCATATTCTAATAGTATTGAGTTATATAGCTAAATTCTTTTTTTTCCCATAATTTTATTGAGAAACAAATAGCAAAGAGACAGTTTCAAACCAAAGTGGTAGGACAGTTTCAGTAATTAACACATTGCATACATTCTTCCTAGTGGTTAATTGCTGTACAAGATGCGGACATGATACCCTATTTACAAACAATATTTAGAACAAATCTCTATAAATTAAGGGAATGTAACTACATATCTATCCTAACCACTTTGAATACACAGATACAAAATGGACATTCATCTGTATCCCCTTTTTTTGTTAAGTTCCGTTATTTGAATATTATTGGTGTGTTAACTCTATATAGCTAAATTCTTAACTGACTTTGATTATCTTCTTATTTTAAAGCTAGAAAAAATGATAGGCTAATTGTGATGGTGCACACCTATAATTCCAGCTATTTGGGAGCCTAAGGCAAGAGGTACACTAGTCTGAGCCCCGCTTTGGTGATTTAGTGAGGTATTGACCATATTTTAAAAATAAGATTGGATGAAGATGTAGCTCATCAGCAAAGCATTCGCCTTGCATCCATCAGGTCCTGAGTCACATCCCTAAAACTGCAGAGGAAAGTTTTTTTTTAAAATTGCTTAAGTCACCTCTTCATAAAAAAATTAGGGAAACTAAGGTACACACAGTATGGCGGCTTAATAAAAAGAATTATCACTTCAACATGTGACTTTATACTTAAGATATTCAGTAGCCATATATAGCTAATGGCTTGTATACCAGATGGCACATTTTGAGAATCTCATGTAGGGTTTTTAGGAATATTGAATCATTTGTTTTCCTACTCCTCTGATAGAATATAGATTAGATGTTAGCTTGGAATAACTAGGAATTAACTACTACCTTGCTTTAGAGCTAGAAATTAAAGAAAGATGGCTTGGGGAGCTACTTCATGTGTGTTGTGACTCAAGTAATTGATAAGATACATAAACCTTACTTTTGTATTAACTGGTGCTGTGTAACAGATGAACCTAAATCACATAAAGTGGCCATATTTCATTTAATCCATGCTTCTCCTTAGCTGTTTCATCTGGTCTGAATCCTCTCCAGAGTTTGTGGTCAGCTGAACATGTCTTTCATCACCCACCAGACCAGGCCAACCTCTTCATATGCTGTGTAGGTTTCAGAAATAGCAAGAAAGGGCAAGCTTTGTTCCACAAGCAATTTTTCAAACATTGGCAGCTTCACTGGGGCCAAGCAAGACACTCAGACAAACCCAGATTCAGGGGTTGGTTGGCTAGTCTCCATATGTTTTTATAGTTTTGTATGTGGTGCTAGGGATTGAACTCAAGGCCTGGTACGTGCTAGGCAAGCTCTCTACCAGTGAAGCACACATCTAAGCCATCCACTCTGTATAGTATAGGAAGAACAGTAAATATTGTAAAAAGATATACTTACAGAAATGGAAATGATTAGTGACCATTGTTTGTTTTGTTGGACTTTGGGACTTTTCTTTTGAGATTCTGCAACTCATTTAACATTTTGCTCTTTCTTCGACCTTAACTATATACTTAAATCTGCTTCATCCCTGCAGTTATTACAATTCTGCCAATCTCTTTATTTCAGGATTACTGATATGTACACACAGTTTTGGGTTTTGGGGTTTTTTTTTAGTCTGTTAATATTTTTATTTCCTGAATCTGAAGACTGTTTCCCTTGTTCACCTAATAATTCAAGTATTTTACAATGAAATATGAGTAAACAAAGACTTGCCTTTAAGAAAGAAGAGCTCACCAGGGGCATGGTAGAAATTCAAGGCCAGCCTGAACTGTGTAATATGACCCTATCTTAAAAATAAATAGATATTTAAAAAGAGCTTGTTGATTGAACTTAATACATATGTCATATCTGATATTCATTTGCATAGGTACAGATTTGCATCTAGTGTAATTTATTTTTTTCTCAGAACTGGGGATTGAACTCAGGCCCTTTGCTTGCCAGGCAAGTGCTTATTCTACTGAGCCATCTCCCTGGCCCCTAGTGTAATTTATTTTTAATCTGAAGGACTTTCTTTAACATTTCCTATAATTCAGATCCACTGGTAATAGAATTTCTGTACCTGAAAAGGTCTTTGTTCCATATTTACTCTGGAAAGTTGTTTTTACTATATTCAGAGTTTCATATTGATAGCATGTAGGGTTTCTTCCCCGTTTCTTTAGTATACCGTCTGCCCAGTGACTTACCACATGCTAGGCAAGCTACCACTGAACTACATCCCCAGGCCCCTTTCAGTACTTTAATGATAATTGCTCTATCTTTTTCTGGCTCTTTGTTTGCAACAAGGTATTTTTTGGTTTTGAATTTTTGTCTTTCTCTGTTTTTCTCTCTTTTGTTTTTCAAACTGTCTTTAGGGTTTCTCTTTATTGTTCACTTTAGGTGATTGTATTATAATATACTATGGTTTTCTTTCTGTTTCTTACACTTTGAGGCTGTTAGAGCTTTTAGTATTTATAATTTTATATATATACCCTTCTGATTACTTTTGAAAACTTTTGTTTCAGGGAGCATTCTCTGGTTCATTTAGGGGCTTATTTCCTCCAAAATCAGGGGATTTTCTCACTGACTGTGATCGGCAAGCATTTGAAGATTCTTTGTGCTTGGAACAGGGAAATACCTCAGCAGTGTAAGAGTCTGCCTGGCAAGTGCAAGGTCTGGAGTTCGATCTCTGGTACAAAAAGAGAGAGAGAATACTGAAAAGATTCTTCGAGCTTGTGTTGAATATACTTCTCTGAAAACTCTTAAGTCTTCATAGATCCCCACCCTGTATGACAGCCAGAAACTTACTGTGCTAAGCTAGGAAAATTGCACCATGTATGTGTAAGGTGTCTAAAAACTATTTCATATATTTTGTCTGATTTCTAGTTGTTATAAGTATTAGGAAAAAGCCTATTTTTGTAGTCAACTCTTACTAGAAGTGAAAGTCTGTGCTTATTGATTTAAATTGTTAGAAGTTGTGGAATAATTTTAAGTCTCTATCTTTGTATCCCTTCCTTACCCTCAAGTAATTATGGGTCTGAGAGTGAAGTACTCTGGTTTTGCATTGTTTTGTATCATGTTCTCCCAATTCCCCCTGTGCTTGATGCCCATTTGTAAAACTATAGTTGATCCTTTACAATCTTGTCATCTTGTAAAGTAAAATATTTGAGAGTATGCAAAATAAATTTCTTTGTCAAGATTGTAGGAAGCTGTGCCTCTAACAGCATGAAAAGTTTTTTCTACCAGATTTTCAGTTTTTATCTTTGAATATTTTTTACATAGTAAATAAACTTTATCTGCTCCTTGAAGATGACATTGCTAATAGCCACAGATCCGCATATAGTACAGTTTGTATTTACTATTTACAGTAGTATTTTTTTCTCTGAAAAATATACAAAAGCTAAGTAAACAATGAGGTACTGCCATGTGGGGTTTATCATATGTCATAGCTTAAATAACTAGTCTTTAGCAAATACTGAGGAATCAGTGTGGTTAATAGTCAATTAAATGCTATAATTTATTAGAAAAATCCACCAAGTTTCACCTCAAAATATATTGCACAGATCTTTAAAAAAAGAAAAAAAAAAAAACCCACTCTAGAAATAAATAAGGTAAGCAGATCTTTAAAAAGAGCAAGAATGAAACGATCATTAATTGAGCCCATAAATCAGTTAAGTTATTCAAAATATCTTTTTAATAACATAAATTTCTTCCGAAAAGAAAACTGAAGACAAAAGAAAACATTATCATCACTTCTCCACTGATGAATCTGTTGTAAAAGCAGTCTGCAGTATACCTATGGGCCAATGTCAGATCTTTGTCACTGGCTACATGAAGGACCCTAAATGACAGCTTCATTCTCGAATGAATGAGCATACATGGACAGTTTTCCAAGTAGCAGTTGCCCAACATCACTCTCCTCATTTCTTCAAGATGAAGATTGAACCCATGACATTAGCCGTGTATCTTCTCTTTGCAAAATTTTCTTGAGTTTGATCATCAGGGAACTTTAGTACAGTGGTTATAACCTTTGTCATGGTCTTAGTCTCATGACCCATCATATACTCAAAGAGCACTTTTCATAAATATTTAAACTCGTTAGGTTCTCCAAAAAGTGAGACATCAGTATGGTAAAAATTGCTCCCTTTATAAGGTGTTGCCACATACATATTCTTTTCATATTTCTTTAAACAGTCTTCTAAATTGTGAATCTGTTCTCTGAACTCCTGGTCTTTTCAACTTTGAACCACTGATTACATATGTCTTCCTTGCTAGTTGTATCTGTGGTGCCATAATTGTTACATTAACATTATCAGCAGTTTCCTGCTGTAGCTTTTGATGATGTTCCTTCCACAGTTCCTTGAGTTGGGTTTGCAGGTCCATTACTTTTACAGTTATTTCTTCACGAGCATCAGGGATTTCTTCATTCATATCTTTTGGCTGTTCTTTGTAGATCATCATCCTCTGCAATTTTTTTATTGTCCTTTCTTGATGGCTTTCTAAAAGTTCAGTCTCTTTATGTTTTTTTTTGGCGGAACCGAGGATTGAACTCAAGCCCTTGCGCTTGCCACGGAAGCGCTTATTTCAATGAGCCATCTCCCCGGCCCCCAGTTTCTTTATGTTTGAATATTATCACTGAAGTGTTAGACAAGTCACTTTCGTTATTTTAAGTTAATTGGTAATTAAAACATCCCCGTGTATTTATAATAGTGTAAGTATCATTTTCCTTAGGATGCCATTCAAGTCAGGATGCATGTGTGTGTGTCTACAGAATATACTTCATTCAAAATTAGGGTGATCTTAATTTTTGTGAAATACTTTCTCATGCCTTGCATCCGTCAACAACAGAGAGGGAGAGGTAAATACAGCTGCCAAAATTTCTTTGCCATTATTAGCATTGTTTTCTCAAGTGAAAATCCTTTTACATTGAGATTTTTGTTTTAAACTGGGAAGTTTGTCTTTCTATATATATATACCTCACTTTTTTTATTTCCTTTTCCAGCAATAGCCACAATAAGAAGGTACAAATGCACATGCTAGACTTGATGAGTTCTATCATCATGGAAGGTGATGGAGTTACTCAAGAATTATTGGACTCCATACTTATTAACCTCATACCTGCACATAAGGTCTGTGTACTATGGAAATATGAAATATTAATATTTAAAGATAGTGTTATGATTAACTTTTGAGAATTTGTAATCACATATAATCATTTTCAGTTACCCTCTTTCTTGTCTCTAATAATGTTGCACATGTCTTGTAGCTATCATTTTTAGAAGATCTGCATATGGTTAAGATTATGTGAAATATGCTTAAGATCATGTAAGATTTTTATTTCATTCTTGTTTTTCAACATTAGGAAAGGTTTATATTCATTACTCATAACTCATCTGGGAATTAAAAGGTGGTCTTAGGAGGGTTTGTTTTGTCTGGTAAAGAAATGTCTTTTGTCCTTTATAGCATAGATCTGGAACATGGGAGCTTGTATTTCTTTCCCAAATTCATACTGTACATTTTTTTCTTAGGCACTAACAGAAAAATTTGGAGCAGAATTGGGAGCTTATAGTTAATGTTATGGAGAAAAGGATGGTTGAGTGCTGTATCATTCCACCCCATTTCTTTTCTCTATTCTTTTCACCAGGTTCTCCAAAGAAACTGAAGGATTTGACTTCCCATAGGCTCCACACCTGGCCTTTACTCAAGTGCCTCCTTTGCCCAAGTTTTGATATTTGCCTTCCTGTTCTTGTGCCCTAATTGTTCAGTAACATATTATCAGAAGTTAGTTGAACAGTGTCTCAAACTATACTTACTTTTAACATGTGATTAATTTGAAATTCTTGACTATAATATTTGCATTTTATTAATGCAAATGAATATGGTTGGTGAAAAAACATCAAGGGTAGGAAAAAGCGTATCTTAAGCAAAATAAGAAAAAACATAAATAGGAAGTATGTTTGATAACTTTTAGGCTAGATATATTCTAATATTTTGTGAATGGGAAGGATATACTCTTTCAAGAAACAAATAATGACTTTATCCTTTTGCCAATGGAATAAAAGCTGAGAGCAAGGGTCAGGAAGCTATAGCTTTTGGGTCAAATCTGGACTATTCCCATATTTGTGTAAGGACAGTAGTCCTCTCATTTTTATGGCTTTGATGTCCACATTTTTATCTACACTGTCCAAAAACATGGAAAATTCTACAAATAATGCATATATTTGAAATCGCATATTCTGTCTAGGGTAATGAAGTACCACGTTGTCTAGCTCTATCCTGGCCAAAGTGAATCATCTTTTTCAGTGTATCTACATTGTATATGCTAGTAGCCCATTAATGATTTGTAGTCAAGTTTAAAGTCAGATGAATTGGTATTACAGTGTTTCTTACATTTACGTAACATTTATTTTATTTGTATGGTACCAAAGGCCAAAAGTACTGAGATTGGCACTTCAGATAATGCTGAGGTTGCTAACATCTCTTGTAAGATCAGTAGGAAAAAACAGGTTGTACATCTCCATACTGAAATGCTACACAGTCCAAAATCTTCTGAGTACCAGCTTGATATCACAAGTGGAAAAAAAAATCCATGACTGACCCCGTGTGATGAATTGTAATGAAAACACAGTAGGACCAAAAATATTATATAAAATTACATTCAGGCTCTGTGTGAAGGGTTTATATGAAGTATAAATGAATTTCAGGTTTGAGATTTGGGTCCCATCCCCACGTTTTCTCATTATGGATATGTAACTCCTCCAAACTCAGCAGTCATATACTTCTGATCCCAAGTACTTCAAATAAGGGATATTTTACTTATTTATGCAGTGGTTGGTACCATCTGTGGTTTCATACTGATGGGGGTCTTATAACATTTCTCTCAAAGATAAGGGAGTATTTTGGGAACCCAACATGCTGTTTTTATTTTGATTATGGCTGCTTTCAGGTATACCAGCAAACTTGTGTATTTGCAGCAGTAACTGTATAAATTTTTATAGGGCCGGGGGAAATGGCTCAGTGGAATAAGCGCTTCCCTGGCAAGCACTTCCCTGAGTTCAATGCCCAGTTCTGCAAAAAAAACTCCAAAAAAACAAAAAACAAACAAAAAAAAAACAAACCACTTTTACTGTGTGGCCCACCCTTTACATACAGTGTGCTAACCATTGCCCTACAGGGTAGGATTCCCTGGCCTTTCTGAGATAAGTACAAGATGATGGTGAGTCAATCGCAGTTTGGTCCCAAACTTCATAGTATAGAGATATTAGCAAATATTTTTTAAACACTTTTTTTGATATATTCTTTTCAAAATTGAACATTTGTCATTGCTTCATTGTTTCTCAGACCCTTTAATTTGTTACAGTGCCCTGGGACTTGAAGAGGGAGTGTAGTAATCACCATTTCAAGAATAAAATCAATCAATCACCTTTTTTTTTTTTTTTTTAACTTTCCAGGTCTACTCTTCTTCAGAATGTGTAGTAGTTAAGTAATTAAACACTGACTCTGGTGGATTAGAATGAGGGGGTGGGATGAGGCGTTTGTTTAGGATTCATGTGAATAATTGCCAGCTCATAGGTTAAAGCATTATATTTTTCATTCATTTTAATTGAGCAGAATACTATAGTGTTTTAATGATTTTCATAAATTCATCAATTTAATTTGTAACTTTGTATGTTTTTATTGTTTTTCAGAACTTAAATAAACAGTCCTTTGACCTTGCAAAAGTCCTCTTAAAGAGGACAGTTCAGACTATTGAGGCATGCATTGCCAATGTATGTATTTTTTTCTGTATTTGTTCTATAATTGTATAATCTATTGTACCATATTATACCCATTCATATACATATTTATTCAATGAACAATTTTCATGTTTAGAAAAAAATGTAAAATATTTATAATTCTAGCATAAAAGTTGAAATGCAGCCTGACTTCATAAACTATTAGCTTGCTTTTATTTAGTGCAAGATAGTAGATGCTATTTTTTGAAAATGTACCTACAACCACCAGCCATTCTTTCTGCCTTTGTATCTATATTTTTCTTATTATCTCCAAGGTACATTAATTGCTTTTACTTTCTCTCTTCATCTTGATCTGTGAATATGTGTCTCATTTTATTTTATATATTTTCCTCTGTTTCTTCTAAATCATTATCCAGAAATCCTTCTGTTTATTCTTCTTTTATAGGTTTTATATAAATACATTGGTTAGAAAATTTATTGATTAAAGGCTGGGATGAGGCTCAGTAGCAGTGTACTTGTCTGTCATCTTTGAGGCCCTAGGTTAGATCTCTGTACCTCGCAAACACACACACTTACTCTCTGAAAGTTTGCTATGCTCAGTAATTTAGAAAAAAAAAAGTATTATCTCAATATAGCAGTTAATTGTTGCACATTTACTTGTATTCATAGCTGTTTTTTTATGCTCCATGTAGCTTTTGTTCTATATTTTTATTTTTTAATTTTATGAATGGCTGTAAATGTCCTTTGAAATTTGTAATACCCATTTATTTATTGCGCTGCATTAAAATTTGTGCTTTCCTTTACAAATCAGTCTGCACATGTAATGTCTATCTGCTATTGAATATTTTGTTAATTTAGATCACATAATATCCTGTTACTAAATTTTTTAATGGATTAAAAAAGGATTTGTAGGGGGCCGGGGAGATGGCTCAGTGGAATAAGTGCTTCCCTGGCAAGTGCAAGGGCCTGAGTTCAATCCCTGGTTCCACAAAAAAAAAAAAAAAAAAAAAAAGAAAAAAGGATTTTTAGGTAGTATAAAAAGTACACAGTGAAACAAACATGTTTTTCAAATATAATACTGTATTCTCACATTACAGAAATAACCATCACTGTTTTTATATATTCATGATTTCCACAAGTATCCTAAGCTTATTTTTGTGTAGGTCATTAAAATTCTTTTTCATTATTTACAAGGTCTCATATAATACATTTTCTATAAAACAATTTTATTGTATGATTATGTTTAAAAGTGTGCAGTACTATTTTATATATCCTTGTTGTTTTGTTTTCTGAGACAGGGTCTCACTGTATAATTCAGGCTAGCCTTGTACTCACTGTGTAGCCCAGGCTGGCCTTGCACTCATGGTTCTACTGCTGTCTCAGCCTCCTGAGTGTTTAAATTATAGGCCTGCACTGCCACACCTCGTTAGATTCGCCTTTTATATTCTTCAGCCTTGAAAACGTATTCTTTGATGAGTATTACAGACGTGGGGCCAGAGAAACTTAGGGAATGAACAATTAGAATTAGTTGTATTTTAGAGGAGCACATCATTTAATTCACTCACTTTTCAACTAAATAGAAGGTACAGTACTTAATTCACTAAATATAGCAAACAGTGGTATAATTTTTTAAATATATATTATGCATTTAGTACAGGATCTACAGGTTCTCACTTTTTACTTAAGACTTTTATTAAAGGTGGCAGCACATTATCCTATTTACCTAAGTTAATGCTTGTAATATAAAAGAATAATGCATAGCAAGAAAGATGGTGAATCCCCAAATATCAAGGGGTCTGAGTCCTCTTCCCCAGGAATTTTTCACCCTTGGGAACGTGGTCAAGGCCTTGACTATCCTTCGGTGCCCTCTAGAGGGCGTAGACTCAGAGCGCCCACGAGAGGAGACTCAAGAGGGAGAAGGTGAGCTGAGTGCAGAATGCATGCAGGGAAAGCAGTGCTATGATCAGGGTGGAGGCTGCAATGTCTTTTGCTTCTCACAAGCCAAAGGAGATACAGGGTCTCACCTCACAGATAAAACTCATAGTGGCCCGCCTGTGTGCAGCCTCCCAAGAGCTGGGATTACAGGCTTCTGCCATCATGCCTAGTCTCAATCTTGTGGTCTCAGCATGCCCCAAGGGCGGGGCTGGCATGGAAGTCGGGGAATCGAACCCCCAGTCCATGTCCACCTAAATAGGTGCTTTAATCCGCTGAGCTATCTGGCCTGCCAACAATGGTATAACTTTAAATTATAGCTAATTAAAAATTTTAATTGCCTTTCATTAAAGAATTGGTAATAGTATGAGCAATATGAACCATCATTTCCATGTTTATTTATTTATTTTTAATATATTTAGTACAGGGTCTCACTACATGTAGATTGTACTCCTTAGTGATTTTTTTCAACTTCCCAAGTGCTAAGATTACAGATGCATGCCACCACACCCAGCCTCAGTAGCTATCTCAGTTCGCTCTAGGTCTGGGGCTGTCTCAGCACACTGGGGATTGAACCTCGGCCACTGTGCTCTGCCTAAGCAGGCGCTTTAGTCCACTGAGCTGTCTGGCCAACCCTCCCATTTATTTTTATTAATGCACATTTGCAATACATTTACATTCATTTTAGGGAGTAGGTTACATGTATCTAACATACCTGCATTATTTTTAATTTCTCCTTCCCACATCATCTCCCTTTTATTTTGTTTTCTGGTTGGTTGGTTTGGTTTTTGTTTTTTGAGATAGGTCTTGCCTTGAACTTACTGTGTAGCCCAGGCTGTCCTAGCACTCGTTGATCCTCCTGCATCATCCATCCAAGAGCTGGGATTATAGACATGTGCCACCACTCCTGTTCTTTTTAAAAATTATTACACATTGGGTTTCTCATATAAAAGAAAGTGTGCTATATTTTAAGTTGTGTACATTGATGACTTCATATTTTTTGTCTGAGTTTCATTAATTTCCACTCTAATCTTATGATTTTCTGTTTCATACCAGAGTTGGGCTTAACTGTTCTTGTTTTTCTAGGACATTTAGATGTTTTGTTACTTACCTGAGCTTGCTCTGCTCTACTGTGAGTCTTCACAGCAGTAAACTTCTTAGGATTTTTTCATTGTGTCCCATAGGTTCTGTTATGTTTACTGGCATTATTGTTTGATTTTTTTTTTTGTGAGAGCTATTGAATATTCATAACTTTTAAAAATGTAAATGCTTATAAAGTTTCTATGGTTTCTGTGAGTATATGATGTTGTCCTTCAAATGTGTGTTTATGGTCACATATTCTCACATTGGTTACTTCTGTTCATAGATTCAGTAGAATTCCTTATCTTTGGGATTTTTGTTTGGCACCTTTTCACGGACTCTGTTTCTTTAGTAAGGTTGTGTTTTATATTTTGAATGGTTTCAGTTAGCTCTGCTAACTTTTTTGACTCAGCTTTACCACATTGATTGATTTATTTAATTGTAATTTTGTTATATTACTTTTGTGCTTGCTGAATTTCTTTTCTGCTTCTTTGATCATTTTGTATGGTCTGCCTGTTTGGTGTTTGACTTCTCCTATATTGGTGTTCTTTTAAACTGCTTTGGGGGTAGAAAGCATTTTTTTGCTTCGTTTATTTCATGTTCATATGTATGGTGCTAAGGGTTTGAGATCAAGTGAAGGGAAGAGATTGTTGGTATGAAGATCTCTTTAGTTAGGTTCTGTTTCCAGTTCTATGATACTGGTTTTATTTGTCAAGAAATTTCTGTCTACCATTTCATTCTGTTCAGTTTAATTGGGTTCGACCCATTCTCTGTGTTGTAAAGGGATAATTCCTACTGGTTATACAGCATCCATACATCATTCAAGAGCATTTAACTTTTTTAAAATAATTTCATCATTTTATTAGTGTGTCTTACAGGTTTTACTGTAAAGCTATTATTAATTAGTTAGGGATGTGGAGGGAGTAAGGACAAAAGGGAAAAAGGGAGAGTATGTAAGGAGTCTTTTCCTGAGCCTGGTCTCTGCAGCTCTGTCTCTTTCCCTTGGGCTGTTAGATCTGCACCTAACATGGCCTGTTAGCTGAGGTAAACGTGTCAGGGGAGCTTTTGGACCAGCTCTTAGCCCCCATCCCCCATTTCCTTTTTCAGATGTTTTATTTCTGTTTTCAGAATTCATCTTTTATTTTCTGTCGATATTTCTCTCCCCCTTTGAGATTACTTGCATTATCATTGTCTTCAAAGCTTCTTCAGTTTATCTTCTTTATCATACTAAAAAGAATATGAATATTTTCAACTTAATTTGTGTTGGCTCTTGAAAGGTATCTATTAATGATACCAGAAACATGCTTTTATCAATTGTATACAACTCCCTTTTTAAAGAATTTATTTCATTCTAGTAAGTTTTTTAGAATCTGGGAGGGTATCTTTTAACTTGTGCCCCTTAGTGTTAATATATTTTTTTTCTGTAACATGTTATCAGCTAGTTTTTGTATCATCAGTTTTCCTTTTTGTGTCTTGAGTCAAAATGTATTTACATTTTTCTCATACTGACAAAACAAATGAATAAAAAGCCTTTTCATATTTAAATATTGTTTATTAAAAAGCCAATGGAAAAATAGTTTTAAATAAGCAGATACTGAGAATTTAAAATTTTTCTCTACATGGAAATAGCTGTATCTGTATAAAATTCTCTATGGTAAACTATATGGTCTGTATAAATTACTAATTGAAACACAGCTAAACAATCCAATGCATTTTTTACTTCTTGTAATATTTGTGATTTGATATTAATCAGAAGTATATTTCTTCTGTTTATATGCCTGCCCTATTATATATTAATAATTCAAACATCTTATTCTGTATCATCTGTCTGTTTTATAATCAGTGCCTGACTGTATAATTTTAAAAAACATTCATGAACTGATTCAAGTTTTTAAATGAAATATATGTTATTTTTAATATCTCCTATAGTTTTTTAATCAAGTCCTGGTGCTGGGAAGATCGTCAGTAAGTGATTTGTCAGAACATGTATTTGATCTCATTCAGGAACTTTTTGCCATAGATCCTCATTTGTTATTATCTGTCATGCCACAGCTTGAATTCAAACTGAAGGTAAGATTGACTAATTTTCAAGACCTTTAAGGTTTTTTTGTTTCATTTTGCTTTTTTTTTTTTTTTTTTTTTTTTTAATTTTTGGTAAGGGTCTTCCAGGCTGTTCAGGGTCTCACTACTAGATCGGACTCATAGTGAGCTGTCAAGGTCTTTAAGTTTAAAGAATATATTGGAGAGGTTTTTTTCAGAACTATAAGAATGTAATGTAAGTTGAATTTGCTGTCTTTTCAAAGATACATTTCTCATTTGTTTGAAGAAAACTCATTTGGGTGAGAGGTGAACTTACATGTCAAAGATATACCTAGGTATTAAAATATCTCCTGATGGGTGGGGGAGATAACTAAGCAGTCTAAGCACCTGCCTGGCAAGCACAAGGACCCAGGTTTGATCCCTGACACTGTACCATGCTGGCCCCATGAGGAGCCAGTTACCAAAACTGGGCGTGGTGGTGCATGCCTGTAGTCCCCGCACTGGGGAGGCTGAGATAGGATCACTAGGAGTCTGAGCTGCATAGCGAGACCCTAAACCAAATGAATGAATGATGAATGAGATTTTTAAAATGTATCTCCTGATAAACTGAATAATGATGTTACTCTTAAAATTTACAATATATACTATATTGACATTAAATCATGTTTATTAGACTAGTTGTATTTTTAAAAGAGGATTTTAAACTGAGTACTCAGAGGTTTTCAGTTACAATTTCATGACCCTTTTATGGTATAGATCAAGGAAAAAGTTGTTGCATTAGTTGAGAGTATATTTTTGTAACTAACTTAGCAAGGAATTACAACTTTAAAAAAGCTTACATTCAATCCCACATCTTAACTTTGCAGAGGGGTTGGTGGTTGAGGCAGGGTCATATGTATAATTCAGCCTGGGCATGAACTAATTACGTAGCTGATGATGGTCTCAAACTCATGTGATCCTCCTGCCTTAACCTTCTAAGTGCTGGGATTAGAGGTGTACACCACCACATCTGGCTAGAGTCTAACTTTTAACTATTTGAGTACCAGGGATAGAACCCAAGACCTTGAGCATGCTACGCTTTACCACTGAGTAACAACCCCAGTTCTTTTTGTTTTACGTTTTGAGACGCAGTATAAGTTGCCCATGCTGGCCTGTGACTTGTGATCTTCCTCTCTCACCCTAATGAGTTACTGTGTTTACAGGCATGTCTCACTATGCATGGTTTTATATATACATATATACAGGTAGATGGATAGATAGTATTACTTGATTCTTAACTCAAACTCTTATATAATTAACCTGAAAGTTTATTTTTAGTTAAAAAAGATGAATGTTTTGTTTAGCCTTATATATACATGATTAAAAATTGTATATTTTCCTTATTATAAAAATTTGATATTTATAGTATAAAGGACATGGCATCAATAGGGGTTTTCTTGTGAAATACTGGTTTTAAGAAAAATATCCAGAAAATGGTTTTTTTGGGGGGTTTCATTAACAGTATAAAAATGACATTAAATTTCATTACATGATAAATTATTTTTATGTGTAAGTAATTAAACTATTTTCCCCATACCTTTTATAGAGTTTAAATATGTAAAATCAATCCCTTTTAACTCTCAGGCAAGACTACTATGATAAATGGTAGCAACAGATTACAAATTAATCTTAGATTTATTTTTTTTGAGCTTATTACAAGCTGTGGAAAGCTGTGCTATAGTGGTTATTCATACTGAATGTTTTACTTGTTTCTTAAACTGATATATACATATATGATAATTTATTCATATATATTTATATATTTATTATATATAATTTATATATTATATAAATTATATCATGTATATAATTTATTTAAAGCAGAGATACTAAGAAGCTGAGTCCAGATTGCAAATAAGTCCAGATGTATGCATTTTCAATGTTAAAACAGACAATCTAGCATTGTTGGGCTCTTGTTTCTTTTCTTTTTTTGTATTTAGTACGGGGTCTACAGGGTCTCCCTACACAGATCAGACTCGTAGCGATCCTCCATTTTTCAGCCTCCCAAGAACTGGGATTACAGGCCCTCAGTACCATGCCCAGTCTCAATTGCCATCTCCTTGTACCCTGGGGATGGGGCTGGCATGCCATGTCTGGGATCAAACCCTGACCACTGCACTCTGCCTAAGCAGGCGTTTAGTTTGCTGAGTTATCTGGCTACCCCTGAGCTCTTGTTTCTTACATGACTACAAAACAGCTAGACCGCACACTGTCAATAATTATTTCTTTATTTTGTACCTACATTTTTTTCATTGATGAAAGTTGATTTCATAACTGTGCTCTAATGTTAATGAATATGAACATGAATTTTTCATAAACCTCTTAATTTTTTAAAACTAAAATTTCTGTTTATGACTATTGAGTCTCTTTTAAGTTAATATGTCTAGCATAAGACCATCAAAGTTTTTTTTTATTAGTAAATTTCTTTAATACTGTGTCTAAATAATGATAATGGTTCTTACAATAAACAAGTGCCATTTTCTCTTTCCTTATTTGCTTAGTAAATCCTGCTGTGTAGTAGCATTTTTTTGTATCCCAAATGAATAAGCAAGCTAAGAATGTCTGAGTAAATGTAATTGTAGTGGCCTGTTTTCAGTCAGCAGCATATGCTGAGCCAATAGCCTACAAAGTTTTTGTGGCTTTAAAGATTTTCTGTGATTGTAATTTTGAATCATATATCCATAACCTTTTATAGTTGGGAGGCTTTGATTACAGTCCTTTGAGCACAATAAAGACATTTGATAAGATGCTTCACTATAAGACTTTGTTTGGTTTAACTGTATACTGTGCTACTGGGCTCTACATCCATTGCCTGCTCATGGATTCAGTGTACAATTGTCGTGTGTAATGCATACTTTGCAGTTGTATTACTTAGCAGTCTTGTCCAAAATTAATTAGGAATTTTCCCTCATTTCACATTTAAGAATTATGTTCATGGTGAAGGAAAGAAAGAGGAACACTTATATTTCTTCTTCAAAGTTAAACATTTTAAAACAATTATATTTGCTTCATTTTGGTTCAGGTAAAAACCAGCTTTTGATAGAAAGTTATTCAAAATTATTTTATAATTAAAAGCAATAGTACAGTTACCATTTCCTGCTAGAATTGGACAGAAATAAAAATTTGATTGGCTTCATTGAATTTTTTGAGATGTCAGTGAATTATTAATGTAAATTGTCACTTTTGTTCATTTTTATTACAGTTGTTTATAATTCACTGTATTATGTGATACTTACTTTGGCATAGAAGAACAATACAACTCTGCATCAGAGACATCAGGTCTCTGTGCCACAAAGTTTATCATCAGTCACTGTAATCATTCAGTTTTATTTAAGAACTATGCTTTTTAATTTTGCAAAGTCAGTAAGAGGCAATTTTTTACTTAGTATTTACTTTAGTACTTTATAGATGTGGAGTCTACTTAAGTAGTCATTCATAAGTAGAATACAGTGGATTTATTCCAGGATTTGACATTGAAATAATTTTTGCTCTTAAAAATAATGTTGGCTAGTGAGTTTACAGTTATTAAAAATGGTACACTTCAGCATTGTTCACTTTGCCTGAGAAAAACTTTTTTTTTTATTAATTTAATTGAGAAACAAATAGCAATGAGACAGTTTCAAACCAAAGTGGTAGGACAGTTTCAATAATTAACACATTGCATACATTCTTCCTAGTGGTTATTTGCTGTACAAGATGCAGACATGATATCCTATTTA
>NW_004524734.1:3220742-3242353 GCF_000260255.1 Octodon degus | reverse complement strand
TTTTTTTTTTTGCTTTTTTGTTTTGAGACAGGGTCTCATTATGTAGTTCAGGCTGGCCTTGAACTGATGTTTTAGCCCAGGTTGATCTCAAACTCTCAGTAATCCTCCTGACTCAGCCGTAATCCTCTTGCCTCAGCCTCCTGAGCATAGTGCCTGGCACTAAGTTTTGCTCTTTTGTAGTGGTCATTTCACCTGACTGAATTAGCTTTCCCGTTGCTGGCTTCTAATATGTAATAGCTACAATTTAAAGATGGAGAGGTTTAATTTGCCTTATGGTTCAGGATATTGAGTACATGGTCTTCTGCCTTGAGTGCAGCAATGATGCAGGGGCATGTCAGTGAACGATGCTACTCTCTTCATGACAGCTAGCAAATTGAGAGAAGAGAGGACCTCTAGTAACCCATCTCGAGCCAGGACCCATTTGGTTAACAGCACTAAACTCACCACTGCTGTTTCACGAAACAAAATAATAGGAATTCAACAATGGTTGCTGTACTACATGATGGTATAATATACATTTGTATAAATGTGATATAAATGTGTAAGATTCATTTAAAGAAAAAAACAATGAAAAAAGAAGTTATAAGAAATTCAAAAAGAGGAAAAAGAAGAAATACCAGAGTAAAAAAAAAGATTAAGCACTGTAACTGCTCCTTTTAAAAGACCAGCAGAAATTGACCATACAATTATCCAAACTATTCTGTTTATATACCTAAAATATAATTATTTTTCCCTTTCATTTGTCCTTTTCCTCATCCTAGTTTTTCCTTGGGGGACATTTTAAATTTAAACCAAAGTACTAATCTTTTTTGGACCTGCCTTTTATTTTTTTTATTTTTTTTTAAGTTTTATTGATAAACAGATAGCAGTGAGACAGTTTCAAATCAAATCGGAAGTACAGTTTCAACAAATAATACACTTCATGTATTCTTCTTAGTGGTTAATTGCTGTACAAGATGCAGACTTGTGATCCTATTTACAAACACCATTAGAACAAATCATTCTATTCATTAAGAGAAGGCAACTATATATCTATCCCAGCCACTTTGAATACACAGATACAAAATGGACATTCATCGGTATACCCCATTTTTTCTAAGTTCCGTTATTGAATATTATAGGTGTGTAAACTCAGCAAAATATTCTAAAAGAGTCCAGTAGCCCATAATAGCGTTGGGTCTTCTGTTTAACTGGCAATGTCAGAAATTAGTGACCTGAGTCCCCCACAGCTCAACTTAACAGCATGGCTTTATTTCCTATATTTCGTCTTCATACTTTTCTACTGGATGGTTAAGACCAAGGTAAAGCAGGACCTGTGCAAAAAGAGTCGTAGCTTTTTGGTCTAAGAAGGTCAGTGAAATGCCCTCAGGATTTATCCTGAGATCCTGTACCTCAGATTGTAGAACCTTTGTCAGTGCAGCCATGTGGATGAGTCACGGCCATTGCTTGGCCAATGTGCTCTCTGTGAAAGCCTGAGAGAGTGTCTTCTCCCAATGTGACTCTCCTTAGGCACACTCTACGTCATCGATCACTTTGCTCTTTGGCCCCATCATCTCCTTGATCAGAAAATTTGGGACACTACCGAGGTACATGACGTTACAGTACAAGTTCTCATATTGGACCTGCTTTTTATTTTTTTTTTTTTTTTTTTTTGTTGGAACCGGGGATTGAACTCAGATCCTTGCGTTTGCCAGCCAAGCGCTTATCCTACTGAGCCATCTCCCCAACCCCCCTTTTATGATTCTTGCTCTTTGCTTCAAATGAATTTTTCTAAATCATGATAGTCTTCAGTATCATTCTGTAGTCAGTCAGGGATCCCTGATTAAAAGTTTTCATATCAAGAACTTAATTAGTCTCTGTTAATGTTGAAGCTTTAATTTGAGGATAGATTTCTTACAAAAGAAAGGTTGTTAGAATTGCAATTGTTTGTAGCTTTATCCCTTACAGACTTTTTTCCCTAACATTTCTTTAGACAATGTTAGAATTCAATGAAGTAATTGTAATTTGGACAAAATCAGCAAGCAGTGAAGTAGGCATAAATTAGCAGTTTGGAAGGTAAAAGATCAGAGCACAAAATGATCTTGCATGGAATGCAATAAATTTTTTCATAGTAAGTGATAACCATATTTTAAAATTCTCACTATTTTTAGTAGCCATGAGACTGGATCTTGATATTTCATTTTTTGGTAATCTGATAGTAAAGCTCAAGCTTCCATTTGTTTTCTCTTCCCCTTGTAGAGCAATGATGGAGAAGAACGATTAGCTGTAGTTCGACTTCTAGCTAAATTGTTTGGCTCTAAAGATTCTGATTTGGCAACGCAGAATCGACCTCTTTGGCAGTGTTTTCTTGGACGGTAAGAGAAATGAAATTTGTACTTCTGTATTTTGGAGGGTCAAATAGGTTTCAACAGATTCAAACATTGTACTGAAATTTTTTGTTCAGTATTTGTTGGTTTCCTAGCATCTGTGTTGCAGTTTTTCTTGTAGAATGAATTGTAGGACAAGTTTTTTTAATTAAAGATTATTTATCCATTTAACTCTTAAGAGTAGGTAATCACTCTACTGCTGAGCTACATTCCTGTCTTGGTTACTTTTCTGTCATTGCTTGGACAAAATATCTGACACTCAAAATTAAGGAAGGAAAGCTTTATTTAATAAGCTGAGTTTGTGGAGGTTTCAGTTCATAATCAGCTGGCTCCAAGGCAGAGTGCCAGGTGGTAACCCAGGCTGGCTTTGGAGTGATCCTCCTGTCTCAGCCTCCCAAGGGTTGAAATTATAGGCATGCCTCACACTACCCGGCTTTGTTACATACTTAACATCAAATTTTAGGTCTATAACATGGGTAGTTTGAATTGGAAGATAGATTTGTATTGTTTTTTGCTTTAGCAGGATAGTTTCTATTTTTCCAAAATTTTCTGTAAAATTCTGTATCTTTTCACTTATTGTATGTTATATGTTCTTCCATCAGAAGGATTTTTTTTTTTTTTTTTTTTTTTTTTTTGCTAATTTAGAATGCCTTCAGGGCAGGTTTGGCTGGCTTGAGTTGTAGGGATGGAACCTCAGCAACCTGAGCCTGACTGCTTTGTTTAAGTAGCCACTTAAAGAACTGAGCTAAGGGGCAGGCCCCCTGTTCTTCCATCAGAACACAGTAAGCTGTTATAATGCATTTTCTAGTCAGAAGTTTATAAGCACCTGTTATATATACTTTATTTGAAAATGAGTATTTTGCCTTAAAATTAATCATTAGCAATCATTTTCTGTGTAGATTCAATGACATTCACGTTCCTGTCAGATTAGAAAGTGTGAAATTTGCCAGTCACTGTTTAATGAATCACCCAGATTTAGCAAAGGATCTCACAGGTAAGCTACCTGGTTTATTCAAATTAGAGTAACCACACAAATACATTTAAATTGTACCTGTTAACTAGGTTCACTTTCTGAATAGATTTTAATTCTGGCACCATTTCAGATTTCTGTTTTTTATAGTATAGGAAATTATTTCATGTTCTTAAAATGAAAGTATTTTTGAAGTTTTCATGTTTTGATTCTTTGCAATTTTTTAGATGTTCAAGTCTGAGAAACTGCAGTGTTATTTATAATGTTGGGTTTGTGCACAATTATATCTATATAATGTAGTGACTTAATAATAGGAAATCTATTGTCTTCTGGAGTACATTTTTCATTTACGACGTGAACCTAGAATATTTAAACCTACCCATTTGATAGTATCAAGTAAATGACTGCAATCAAAATGTTATTTACTAAAAATGTAAAAAAAAAGAAATGTAATTCATTTACTTACATTGTAAAAGGACTTTTATTTTTGTTATGTGGTAAAAATTAAATTTTTGGGGGGGTCTATTTGAAGCAGGGTCTTGCTGTACAGCTTAGGATGGCCTTGAGTTCACTATGCAATCCAGGCTGTTCTCGAACTTGCTATGATAGTCTTGTGTCAGCCACTTGAGTGCTGGGCTTCCAATTTAGGAATTCTGTTTTAAAGAAAGATTATATAATATTAATCTAGATTTTATATCATGTAATGGTATAGATGTATACCTAACAGAATTTTTGCTATTTTTTGAAGTCTTTTATCTGAAATCCTAATCTGTGTAAGATACTATGTTGTGATTCAGCTTTTACACTAAAACACATGGTTAAAAGGTGGCATATAGCTGGATGTGGTGGTGCACACCTATAATCCCAGCACTTCAGGGGCTGAGGCAGGAGCAAGACCAAGATTGGAAGAGTTTTGCAAGTTTGAGGTCCCCCAGGGCTACAAAGTAAGTTCAAGGCCAGCTTGAACTGCCTGGTCAAAGCCTGTCTTAAAAAGAAAGAAAAATAGGTCAGGGAGATGGCTCAGTGGAATAAGCTCTTCCCTAGCAAGCACAAGGGCCTGAGTTCAATTCCCTGTTCTGCAAAAAAAAAAAAAAAAGATAGTGCTTTATGGTGATAAACTGTTTTGTGAGTATTATGAAATATTGTTACCTTGAAAATGATTTTCATTCATTGTGCCTTTAGTCGTAGGCCTATAATCCTAGCTCTCAGGAGCCTCATGCAGGAAGATCACTTAGAGTTTTTGCCCAGCCTGAGCTAGAGATCCTGTCTCAATTAATTAATTAATTAATTAATTTATGTGTATATAAATATATCATGATCTATTATTATCTTTATTTCATGCCACACTTTACAAGCCATGTTTCAGCATGGATAAAAGCTTAAAGCATTGGTCTTTTGTGTCATTGTGAATCATGACAAATTAGATAAATAATGTTTAAGGGTTTCTTTCTTATTACAGAATATTTGAAGGTTAGATCACATGACCCAGAAGAAGCTATTCGTCATGATGTCATTGTTACTATAATAACAGCTGCCAAAAGAGACCTTGCCTTAGTAAATGATCAGCTCCTTGGTTTTGTAAGGGAAAGAACACTGGATAAACGGGTAAAATATAGGGAATTTTGTTGTTTTCTAATTTATTGTGTTTACATTGTTTGTTAAATATAATCAATATGATTTTTAAAATAATTCTAGAATACTAGCTAACGCTTTTCCCTGAGACAATCAGATTAACAATCCTAAATAAAGAGCTGTTGATTAGTATGTCTCACATTACATCTTTTTAGATCTTTTTAGATTTTAGGCATGGGTTTTATAGCATCCCATTGTAAAAGAACAGTAAATTAAACCAATTTTTACACTATCTTTTCACACACCTGCTAAGTTTGCTGAAAATAGTTGTCTGTATTTAATTCTTAGAGTTAACATTTTCGTCTATTACTCTCATATAATGTAGTTCTGTTATTCATTAAACTAAATAGCATACTTCTAAAGAAATAATGTTTCTATGTGTCATGCTACTCTCCCAGTAGAAATTATTATGTGCTAACCTCCTGGTAGAAATTATGTTTAATTACTTTTTTTCCAGTGTCCTCCATTTGTTGTAATTAGAAACCTGCTCAGAAAATAATGCTAAAAACAATAATAGGAATTGCTAAGGAATAGTGGTGTCAATCAGAAATAAGAGACAGGCATGCAAGGCACACTGAAATAAGAAATAACTCATGAAATGTATTAGGAAATGCTGCATCTTCTATTTTAAACAATTACTCTGTAATGTACTGTTCTATTTGGCATTGTTGAAACCTTTTGTCTTCTGCTTATGTGTAATTGAGATATAATTACAGATTGGCAAAGCATCTGGTTTTGGAATACATCAAGAGATAGTTTAGGTTTTCACTTTTTTAATAGTCTTAAAGGAACTATTTTATTTTATTTTATTTTATTTTTTTTAAGAGATTGTCACTGAGATCTGGGTACCTGTGGTCCCAGCTCTCCTAAGACTGAAGCAGGGAGGATTGTGTGTGCAAGGCCAGCCTGTACTGTACAAGACTCTGCCTCACTTAAACAGGGAAAAAAATGTTGATCCTAGGTAACTTGTTCAGCTGTGTCAACTAAATCTCCCTCTCTGATCACCTTTCACTTTAATTTAAATGAAATAAAGTTATGTCCACTTAGTGATTCTTCAGCTTTACTCCTGTTGCTCTCACTTAACTCATTGTTACTTATGTTATTTCCTCCTCTTTTTCTAAATGTCACTCCTTGTTAATGTTTCTGTACTTTCCAAAGAGTTGAATGACTATAATAGCACAGCTATCATAGCACCAACTGGACCATTTTCAGATCTAGATCTTTGTTCTAAATAAGTTAGGTCGGGACCGGGAAGATGGCTCAGTAGAATAAGCGCTTCCCTGGCAAGCGCAAGGGCCTGAGTTCAATCCCCGGTTCCGCAAAAAAAAAAAAAAGGTCACAGGGGCCAGAGAGATAGCTTAGGCAGCTGCAGGGGACTGTGGTTCAATGCCTGGCACCACATACCATGCCAGCCCTGCCCTCAGGGTGGGCTGAGCCAGCCCAAAAAAAGGTTACAGCTGCTTTAACATTTGTTTTCTCCTATACAAAGTGTGGGAAATTGACCTCAGTTCTTATTGCACACTTAAAATTTCATTGAGAAATGTGAAAAGGCACTTATTAAGCTGCTATACAGAAACATAGTTTCATTCTATTTACTGAGTAAGTTAGAATAAGAAATAACTCATGAAATGTATTAGGAAATGCTGCCTTCAGATGTTGATTTTTCTTACATCTTATCATGGTCTTCCCTCTAGATTTTCAAAGTTTTTTTTTTCTGTTCCAACTTCCTCCTACCATCATTCTTTCCTTCCCTAGCATAGTACTCCTCCCAACCAACCTCTAAAAGTCCAGGGCCAGGGAGATGGCTCAGTAGAATAAGCACTTGCCTGGCAAGCACAAGGGCCTGAGTTCAATCCCTGGTTCCGCCAAAAAAAAAAAAAAAAAAAAAAAAAAAAGTCCAACTGTTTTGCACTGATAGATTTTTAAGTAAATTATTTGCTTTTTGTATCTGCAAAGTAAAGAAATTCACATATGTTGATCACGAAAGTCCTTTCCAAATTGGCAGCCTTGGAAGTCTTAGTACTGGTTTTTCTTATACTGGATTTAACATCAAAGGGGATATATTTGGGAACTAAAACATTCTAGAACCTAGGGCTTTTGTTTGTAGAGCAAATAGTACGTTTTGTGTTTTCTGTTTAGTCACTTCTAAAACTAGGCCAATATGTTTTTAGAGAGAATGAAATGAAATCTATGTTAAGGTATTATTTGACTTTGAGAGAAATGAAAAAATTGGTAATTCATGAAGTGTCTGCACTAGAAAATTTCTGGAGTAATCTGAGAAATTTTTTTGATGGGTAATATTTGGTATTTGTTAGTAATGTGGTTTTTAAATATAAACAAATGCAAACTGGTCGGTAAACTTTGCGATGAAATGTTGTACTACTATATTACCTGCATTTGTAAGATTGATTGTACAACCTAGTAAAGCCATGCCAGTTTTTACAGATAAATATACATCTAATAAATGTGGTACTTTTTTTTTGTACTTTTCAGTGGCGAGTACGAAAAGAAGCTATGATGGGTTTGGCTCAATTGTATAAGAAGTACTGTCTTCATGGTGAAGCCGGAAAAGAAGCTGCAGAGAAAGTCAGCTGGATAAAGGACAAACTTTTGCATATTTATTATCAGAATAGCATTGATGACAAGTAAGTATAATGTGTTGTAGAAAGGGTGAAGGTAAAGCTTTTCTGTTGTTGTAAAATAATTTACTTCTAAATTTAGCAATCACTTAAATATTTGTATATACCTTCTTTTATCCAAGACTATCCAAAATATAAGGTAGCAAATAGTGAGATAGGCATGGACTTTGGAATTAGACGAGGCATTCATTATTTAGTGTATGTCTGATAATTCCACTTCTGTGTACCTCAGTTTTACATGAAAAGGAATAATCATGCCCTCCCTAAGGGATTATCTTCTGGATTACATAAACTAATAAATGTATGACATTCTCGTCTTCTGTCTGCGATCAGCAGTATTGGATAATGCCAGGTTATTAATTTTTTTTTTTTTTGCAGTGTCATCACAACCAAAGGAGAAATTATTGAGTTCTTTCCATTTTCTTAATGTTACTTACAATTATGGTTCTGTATTACACTAAGTATACTTGGTTTGTATAACATACTTTGCAGTGTTTTATTACATTAGAGTGGTTGCTTGACCAACTATCCTTTGTTAGTTAACAAAAAGCTTTTTTTTATTATTCCAATAATACTGAATAATAGATGAAATCTTAGCAAGGATTTGATATTGGTGAGGAAGTTAGACACTAAAGAGAAAATCAAATGTGCATGTTTCCAGGAAGTAGTATGAAGGAAAACCCTCCTATTTTCACTACATGGCAACTTGGTAAAGGTTGAACTATTACCAGAAGTTATTGAGTTTCTTGAGAATTAGCTATATTTAGAATTGTAATTTCACAGGATATGTAGGGTTAGCTAATTGTGCTAAGTTCCCAGACTAATAAAGAAAAGTTGGAATGGCCTCAGTGTTTCATGGCATAATGAAATAAACCCACAAGGAGAAAATATATCTCTAAATTTAAAAATAACTAATGTTGATCTTCCAAGGCTGATCATATGCTGGTGTTTTCCTTTGGAGGTGTAACTGTCACTATCGATACAGTATCTTTGCACAACGATTTAAGTGACTTGTTTCTTCAAAGTAAAATAATTATTGGGTTTCTTTTTTTTTTTTTTTTAATAGGCTGTTGGTGGAGAAAATCTTTGCTCAGTATCTTGTTCCTCACAACCTGGAAACAGAAGAGAGAATGAAATGTTTGTATTACTTATATGCTAGTTTGGATCCAAACGCTGTAAAGTAAGTTAAAATGTTGAAATGACTGAGTTATTTCCTAAAGATTTCAGCAAAATACTTGATCTTATCTAGTTAGTTGTGGATGCTTCTTCTGAATCAAATATCTCAGGTAAATAAGGGGAAAAAATTGTTTGAATTCAGATCTATTAACAGCAAAGATATTCCTGTATATACAGACTTATTTGGCACTTGGTTTGGTGATATGGTTTCAGAGATTCAAAAGTCCCTGTGTCCAGTTACTGTATAATTAATGTTTAAATTGCACTAGTGGGACCAGGGATGTAGCTCTGTGGCATAGCACCTACCTGGTAAGCACGAGGCCCTGAGTTCGATTCCTGATATCTAAAATATAAGTTATACTACTGGCCTTTATCCTTCTAGAGTAAGAACTAAGCCTAAAAAATGACTATTGGTTCTTTGTCTGGAAGTCCTATTTTACCTCTGTGTAGGTTTACCCCATGACTGACTTATTGTCCAAAGAGAATTTTTGAGACTCAACAAAAATTTGTAGGGGAACTACAAATATTTTGCTTGGATAACCAGCATACACTGAAAGTACGCTAATTCAAGCAGGTTGTATGATCACTGTACTTAAATGAGCTTTTAAAAAATGTCATGTGTGTGTTACAATCATGTTATATACCCAGACATAAGCAATTTATATTTATCAATTAAACACAAATTAATCTGTCAATAAGAATTTTGAATTCTTTCAGTTAGGACTTAAGCTTTATGTATACATATACAGACATATATGTTAAACATAACTATAGGTGTATAAAACATAAGTTTTCACAGAATTTCAAAATTAAAGCTATCTCAGCGTGCACAGGGGCAGGGCAGGCAGGGTACACCAGATATTGAACTGGGTCCCTGCTTCTGCCTATGCAGGCGCTTTAATCTATTGAGCTATCTGGCCAGCCCTCATTGTTTTCTCAGCTGTCTAGATAACATCCTCAATAAATATTTTCCCCCATTTAGGATTACATGTTACGTATTTAATTGTATCTCTGGTCACTTAATCTGAAACCATTGCTTAATCTTTGTTTTTTTATGGCTTTGATATTTTTTGGAAGGATATTGTATCTATCAACTATTTTGTATAATATGGCCTTATTTTTGTCTCTTCCAATGTTTCATTATTAGACCAAGATAATGTATTTTTAAAGAAATTCTGGCGAGGTAGTATATCCTGTATCATGTCACATTAACGATCATTCTTTTAAAAGATTTACCAGGGCTGGGGAAATAGCTCAGTGGTCTAAATGCCTGCCTGGAAAGCGTTAAGGACCCAGGTTCTGTACCCAGTACTGTGTGCCATGCCAGCCCCCTACTGAGTTGGCTACCGAAATCAGGTGTGGTGGTGCATGCCTGTAATCCCAGTGCTGGGGAGGCTGAGACAGGAGGATCACTAAAAGTCCAAGCCATGTAGTGAGACCTTGTACCAAATAAAATTTAAAAAGTAAAAATTATTAAAAAGTTTACCACATAGTCATTAATCATGCCCAGTAAGAAACCCTAGCCAGGATAATAGCTCAGTAGAATAAGTGCTTGCCTGGCAAGTGCAGGGTCCTGAGTTCAATCCCCGGACTAACAAAAAAAAAAAAAAAAAAGGAATTGGGTGTTTGGGCTGGGGAGATGGCTCAGTGAATAAGCGCTTCCCTGGCAAGCGCAAGGGACTGAGTTCAATCCCCGGTTCTGCCAAAAAAAAAAAAAAAAAGGAATTGGGTGTTTGGGCTGGGGAGATGGCTCAGTGAATAAGCGCTTCCCTGGCAAGCGCAAGGGACTGAGTTCAATCCCCGGTTCTGCCAAAAAAAAAAAAAAAAAAAATCCTACACGAAGGTTTTAACATTTTCTTGCATTTGTAAATACCTGGCCAAAGATACTCAGAAGTAGGGTAATTCTCAGACATGTATTAGGTACCTTGAGAGACCATTGTCTTTTATGAAGAAAAAGTTACTATAAACAATCAATGTAAGTCTGTTTCATAGCTTCCATAGCCACATGTAGAACGCCTTTCTCATGTTCTCGTTTCCACCTGCACTGTGCTCCCATACTTCATGCATGTTGAAGCATAGACACGGTTTGCAGTTTCCTGTGTGTCATCCTCTTAAGCACTTGAGCATTTCCTGATCTAGTATTTTCTAGCTCTGTTTCAAATATCTTTCCATTTCTTTATTTACTTGGAAAGAGGTATTGATTATTCTGAACTCAGGTACATATTTCTTTTTAATGGTAGAGCACTTGCCTTAGCATATATGAGCCCTTGGAATCGTCATTTGCCATTTACACCAGAAGTCTTAAATACCAATAGCTAAATTGGTGCTTAAATGTTATGTAGATGCAAAAAAAGTATGTAGTATAAAAAGTTGTAAAGTTAAATAATTTGCAGTATTATTAAATAATGCATGTTTTCATAATCATAAATTTTAGAGCTCTCAATGAAATGTGGAAGTGTCAGAATATGCTTCGGAGTCATGTTCGCGAGTTACTGGATTTGCACAAGCAGCCTACGGTAGGTTCATGATTTATTTAAATTGATAAACTTATTTGTGAATTACAGCTTTTTTTCTTTTCTGTAGTAGTATTTAAAGAAGAAGAATCTCATTTATTTTTCACATAAACTAATTTTTGTAATTGTCCAAGCTACATTCTTGTTCCTCCTCCTCCTTTTTAAATTGTCATTCTAAATCAATATAACAAAATTATTTTCTGACATGGACAAAGAAATTATAATTTCTTGCTTATCAAGTGTAAATTTTTTATTTTGGAGGTTGGACCTAGGTCCGTTTACATGCTAAGCATGCACTCTGCCACTCAGCAATCCCCCAGCCCTGTCTGGTTTAAAATTATTTTAATATGTAGACTCAAACATCAAGATAAAGTTATATTAGTTACACTTCTCCCCCCAACCCCCTTTTGAGACAATCTCGCTATGCAGGCTGGCTTTGATCTCCCAACAGTTAGCCTGCCCTGGTCTGGTATTGTGGGCATGCACCATCCCACAAGGTTAGAAGTCTTAATTTTAGAGTGTATTGTTCTTGTTCCTTCAGTGTAGGGTTGATACTATCAGTACTATGATACCAATGTCAAATTAATAAATTTTTTGCTCAAATTTTCTAAAAGACAAAACCCTTAAATTATTTTAATGGCCATTTTGGGCTTGGGTTGGGGGTTTTGTTTGACATGGGGTGTCCCTGTGTTGCACAGGTTGACATCAAGCTTCTGATTTTCCCACAATTAACCTCCCAAGTAGCTAGGATTTCTTCATTGATGTTTCAGTGTGTTTGCTAGTATAGTATCTTGATGCAGGAGACTATAAGCAAACCCTGTAAAGGCACATAGATGCTGGAGAAGAGGCTGGAAAACTTTTTGTTAACGGCCAGCTAATACAATATAGCCACCTATAGAGTCTTGCTTAGGTTTTCATCTCTGCCTTGATACACAAAAGCGGTCACATAGTGTGTAAATTCATGGGTGTGTATTAACAAAATGAAGCTACCCATCGAGATCAACTTGGGGATTGGGGATACCAACTTCTTATCCATTTAATGAATTCCAATTTAGTATAAATTTAAGGTAACAAAAATTTGATTTTTTTGTGTTGATGGAAAGAAAAATAGTTTTTTATTTTTAAGCTCAAAAATTTTTTAAAAATAGTTTTTGAAGAGATCTTGAGAGTATTCTCATTCTTTAAGAGAGAATATGTTTTTTAGACTGGCTCTGAACTCCTGGCTCAGAGCCTTACTTTTTTTAAAGTCTCTTTTCTATTTGTCTTAACCACTGTTGCTTCTCCACAGTTCTTTGCTGTCAGCTTTCTGTGTAGATGTGGTAAGCCATTTTCCAGTGGGTAAATTGTGATGAATTGTGGAATATGTATGATGCTACGTGTTGTTTTTTTCTTAACGGTGTATTTTTAGTGTATATGACTTCTCTTTCTTTCTTTCTCTCTTATCTCTTTTTTTTTTTTTTTTTCTTTTTAAATTTCAGTCAGAGGCTAACTGTTCTGCCATGTTTGGAAAGCTGATGACCATAGCAAGTGAGTATGTTCATTCACCCAGTAAGTGTGATAAACATCAAGAGACCATTACTGGCCCATTGCTAAGAAAAATAATCCTTATCTTAATATTATTTCTAAGTTGTTACCTTTTTTAATAGCTTTGTAATTTTAGGACATTGGGTTTTTACTTTAGTAGTTCTCTTTCTTGGTATTGATTCACTCTTCATTTTATAGAAAACTTGCCTGATCCTGGCAAAGCACAAGATTTTGTGAAGAAATTTAACCAGGTTCTTGGTGATGATGAGAAGCTTCGGTCTCAGTTGGAGTTATTAATCAGCCCTACCTGTTCATGCAAACAGGCAGATGTTTGTGTGGTTAGTAGTTTATATTTTCATGGTTGTTCTTCTAGCGTATTTATATAAATCCTTATTTTCTTAAAACCTTTTTATTTACAGTGATTTTTGTGAATTTAACATTATTGTAAGCACTGAATTACCTGGCAGTACATATGTAGTCAATTTAGTTCTTGTTTTTGAGTCCCTACTTTCAGTCACAGTCCAGGGAAAACATTAGAGATGTAAGCCAGAGAAAGTGACCTCAGGAATTGAGTGAGCTAAGGTACTACATAGTTAGCAGACATTTAGTGAAGAATGCTGTTAGATTCTAAATGTTGTATCTGTATACATTTACTTCTCTATCTTACAAGGGGAATAACCTCTCCATAAATGAGCATTAGAAATGTCATATATGTGATTTCATTTGTAGACAGGTAAATTTCCTAGACAGGCTTGTTTTCATTCTATTTTTGGATTCTTAAAGAGAACTAACAGCATTGAAACTTGCTCAGAAGAAAACTTGATAGGTTCATTTATTCAGCATTTTATGAGCCTGAGGCTTAGATCTAAATTATGAGCTCTGTGTTCACTACCATCATGGTCTTTAGTAAGTCACTCATTATTGCTGTGCCTCATTTTCTTCATCTACAAATATCATCAATTCCTCTAGGATTTCCAAGAGCATAATATACTTTGACATTTCACATATGATTAATTCAAGCCCCCTTCATTGCCCCCCATAGATTTAAAGAACTAATCATTTTTGTGATTTCCAACATACATAATGAGCAATAGGAACCCATAAAATTAAAGTGGGAGTGAGGATCTGCATTATTTTTTTAAATTTATTTATTGATTTTTTTTTTGGTACAGGGTCTTGCTGTGCAGCTCCGACTCATAGTGATCCTCCTGTCTCATCCTCCCCAGTGCTGGGATTGCAGGCATGCACAGGCCACCACACCCAGTTTTGGTGGCCTGCATGGTACGCCCAGTTCCAGGGCCAACATAGCATGTAGTACTGGGGATTGAACCCAGGTCCTTGCTGGCAGGTGCTTGGACTGCTAAGCTATCTCCCCAGCCCGATTTACATATTTTAACAGATGCTCAAAATCCTTCTGAGATGTGTGATTCATCAAGTTCACTTTAAAAAAATCCTTCCCTTCAGGTTTATCCAGATACACAATGTATATTCTAAAGTCTGAATATTATCCATTGTGCCACTGCCCCACCCTCTAGAAGTCTGAATGTTAGTTTGTCCCTTAATCAAATTTATACTGTTCATTTTTTTGTTTCATTTTGTGATTAAGGGAGTGTGGAACCCAGGGCCTTATACATACTTGCAAGTATTCTACCATTGAGCTATAACTTATCCCTAAGCTTAGGCTGTTATAATGTAGTGTATGTAGTTGCTCATCTTGCTTACATATAACATGACAGAGACAGGTAAATATTTCAGGAAACAATCTTATGTGTGGCTATAGAATCATGTGCTTTGATGACACAGTGAGCACCAGTCATCCCAGGCAGGGATGTTAATGGGTGAGGAATGGCTTGTTGTCTACTAAGTGACTCCTGATTTAAATCCTAAAGGTTAAGTAGGAGTTTGATGACTATTGAAAATGGCAACTACATTTCTAGCTTAGAAAAATGCATAGCAGATGAGATACTGTTGAAATAAAAAAAAAACTATGTTGTGTTTAGAAGTTATATTTAAAAGTCTGAGATTCAAGGCTGGGATGATACCTCAGCAGCCTAAGCACCTGCCTGGCAAGAACATGGACCTGGGTTTGATCCCCAGTACTGCATGCCATTCCAGCCACCAAAACCAGGCCTGATGGCACATGCCTGTAATCCCAGCACTGGGGAAGCTGAGACAGGAGACCACTACGAGTCTACACTGTACCAAAAGAAATAGGAATTTTTTAAAGTCTTGAGATTTAGAACTTGTTGCTGTATATTAGCAGTTACACCTCCTAGAAACACTAACCTCCCTCGGGAATTGTTTGACCTCCTTTTTTTTTTTTTTTTTTTTTTTTTGGTATTTGGTACAGTGCCTCATTATGTAGCTCGGACTGATAGTGATTCTCCTGTTTTCAGCCTCCTAAGCCCTGAGATTACAAGCGCACACCACAATGCTCAGTCTCAATCAATCACCTTCTAAGTACACCCCTGGGGTAGGGCTGGCTGGCCAGGAGGCCGGGGATCAAACCCCAGCCACTGCACTGTGCCTACACAGGTGCTTTAGTCCGCTGAACTAGCTGGTTGGCTGTGGAATTGCTTGGCTTTGAAAACAAGACATTAAAAAGGGTATGGCAAGGGCTACTATGCACATGAAAGAGTAAACACAGTTTAATTTTAAGTATGCCTAGTTTTGCAGGCTGTTGTGGGGTGTGCTATAATTCCAGCACTCAGGAGGCTGAGGCAGGAAGATTGCTGAGAGTTAAAAGTTCAGTCTGGGCTAAATAGTGGGTTCAGGAACAGACTGAAATGCATAGCAAGATATGGTCTCAAAAAATAAGCTTAATTTTTAAAACAGATTAACTATTAAATACTCGTAGTAGTAACCTTAGTCTATGATGTTAGCATAAATTTGGTCAGAAATTTCTGAAACGTTGTTAAGGATTCAGAACTTTTTTTAAAAAACCTTTCTGGAACTGCTGGTCATGATGGTGCATGCCTATAGTCCCAGCACTTGGGAAGCTGTGCAGAAGAATCTCTGCAAGCTCATGGGTAGCCCCAACTGCATAGCAAGACTCATCTCAAAAAAAAGAATCTTTCTGCTTATTGTTGTTTCATAAAAGGATTATATATGGTTATTTTTGGATGAAGTTTTCTCAACTTTTTCAGTTTTTTTTTTTTTATCTCAATTTCTGTGTTGGAGCTGTGTGTTGGCTGTTAAAATTAATTTAAAGTTTCTATGGCCAGGGAGATAGCTTGGTAGAGTAAGAAGGGCCTCAGTTTAATCCCCAGTTCCATAAATAAAGTAAATAAATAAAATTTGTAGTATTTATAAATAGATTTATATACTTCCTTTAGTGTTACATGTATTTATAAATGTCTTTTCTAATGCTTAGTTTTTCCATTTATTATTATGTTATTTTAAGTTTGCCTAGCAATTTTCCATTTTTTTTTTTTTTTTTTTTTTTTTTTTTTGTTAGATAATCTCTGACATATTTACCTCAGGTAAAAAAAAGGAACCAAATTTTATGGTAGGGGAAAAATACCCTTTGAGGAGTACCTCACCAAATGAGACTAAGTTCAAACAATTGCACAGTATTAAAGTTTGGGTTTAAAATATAAATTTAGCACAAAATATATAAGGCCTAAACATTGAATAGAGTTTGTTTATTCATATTAGTATTTAAATAGTACAGGGTCTGTAGGGTCTCACTATGTAGATTGAACTCATAGTGATTCTTCTGTTTTCAGCCTCCCAAGCACTGGGATTACATATGTGTGCCACCCTGCCCAGTCTCCATCACAATCTCAGCGCTTCCTGGGGGCAGGACCAGCCAGGCACATAGGGGATCGTACCCTGGCCGCTTTGCTCGGCCTAAGCAAGTGCTTTAGTCCCCTGAGCTATCTAGCCGACCCTTATTTTTATTTTTCAAATCTTAACTTCTTGCTCAGTTAGCTACAGCATGATAAAATAAAACAGGCCTCCTAATGATTAATTTTCCTCAGGATCTCAATCCATTGGGTAATTATATTAAGATGTTAACAATAAAAATTGTTTTTCTGTTTTGTTTTATATAGTACATATGGCTTTAATGAAAAAAATATCTTATAAATGGAGGGTTAACATTTGTTGGTGCATTGTAGTTTAGTAAACACATATAATGTACATTATCTGACTGATTGGCATCTTATGTGCCTGTAAACATAAGTATTTGAGACACTGGGGCAAGAGGATCTCAGGTTTCAGGCCAGCCTTGACAACTTAAGACCCCCATCTCAAAAACTAAATAAACAAAGAGGAGGGAAGAGGGAAGATTGGTGTGTATTATCTCCTCAGCTAAAATGCACATTCACTCATCAGAAATACAGTATTCAGTTAAAAGTACTTCCCCACTCCTTCCTCCCTTCTTTCATCCCTGTACTCAGTTGAATCCAGACATTCTAAGCAAGTATTCTACCAGAAAATGTTGTTCTTAAAGTTCATTTCTTTCCAAGCACGCAGCACATTTTAAATTCCTAATTAAAGTGTATTGTATAATTACTCATCTTCAGAAACTTCCACCTAGAAGTATTTGATGTAAAGCCACCATGTTTCATCATTGATAAACTTCTATTTGGATCCTTGACACAGCCTGAAATAATTCTATGTTCAAGTTATAAATTAAATGATAGGGGAGTGTATGGTTGTAATTTGTCCTACAGTGGTGTTCTTTCAAAACTTTACAAATATTCATTCACTTAGAATATCTCCACAAACTCCTCTCTGGTCTCTGCCACCCACTCTCCTCCCACTATTTATTCTGAGACTGGGTCTCACTACTTTACTGTTTGTCCCAACTAGTTTTAGTCTCTTGGTCCCAAATAATTCTCTTGCCTCAGCCTCCCAAGTAGCTGGGATTACTGGGGTATGTGCCACAGTACCTGGCTGAGTGTATTCCCTTTTTAAAGCAATTAACTAAAGGAACTGTATTAGATCAAATTATGAATTAAATTTTTAAAAACCTACAAATGGTGTAAACTGTTATTCTGTTTTTCAAAGTAAAGCTTTTGGAAAGGTGGTTATGTCAAACAACTATTGGGAGGGGCTGGTGAGATGGCTCAGTGGTCTAAAGCACCTACTCAGAACAAGCTTGGCGAAGCACGGGGACCGAGGTTCAATCCCCCAGCACCACATGCCAGCCAGCGCCGCCCCCTGGTGGGCTGAGCTGGCCACACACACACACACACACACACACACACACACACAGAGAGAGACTTTAAAAAAAAACAAACAACTATTGGGAGAATTATGAGGCAAATGCAAAATTCACAGAAATCACTTTATCCCTTTCTATTCTCCACTATCTGTATTTTGTAGTGATTGCTTAGTGAGTGAATAAACTTTAGTCAGGTCTAAATTTATGGCTACAATCATTTTTATTTAGAAAACATGAAAATCATACCTATGTTCAAAATTCTTTCCTTTCTGTAGAGAGAAATAGCTCGGAAACTTGCTAATCCTAAGCAACCAACAAATCCTTTCCTAGAGATGGTCAAATTTCTGTTGGAAAGAATTGCACCTGTGCACATTGATTCAGAAGCCATAAGGTAAGCTGGAAAGTTATATTTACTAAAAATATATTAGACTGAGCTACATAGTGAATTCAAAGCCAGCCTCAATTACAAGCAAGACTGTGTGTCCAAAACACACACACACACACACACACACACACACACACACACACACACACACACACCCAGAATCCCGAGAAATGAAATTTTCAGAATTATATGGCAGTCAATCTGTTTTCTCTTTGGGGTTTTCTTTGGGGGGTGGGGGGGGGGTAAGTTATGGTCTTGCTGTGTAGTTTAGGCTGGCCTCCAACTTATGGCAGTTCTCCTGCCTCAGCTGCCCTGGTGCTGAGATTATGGGCACTTTCCACCATGCCCAGCTCCATCCTACATTTTCTTAACTGTTTCAGTGTCCACTTTATAGTCTGTAGTGTTTATTGTGTCTCTGCTCACTTGATGGACAAGCACAAGAATGACATATCCTTAGGAGGAGAAACCTGTTTACAAAACAAAAGACTACTTGGTGGCTCTGGAGTAGAGCTCCTCTTTTTCAGGATTCTTCTGTGCATATGAAATCTTGTTGGACAGGGCCAGCCAAATAGCTCAGTGGATTAAAGCACCTGCAAGCAGGTGCAGGGGCCTGGGGTTCAATCCCCAGGCCTTCCAGGCCAAACCTGCCCCCAGGGCACACTGAGATGGCAATTGAGACTGGACATGGTGGTGCGTGCCTGTAATCCCAGCTCTTGGGAAGCTGTACGCAGGCAGATCACTACAAGTCCAATCTAGTAGTGACACCCTGAACACCCTGTAGACCCTTCCCTAAAATACAAACCAAAAAAAAAAAAAAAAGGAAAGAAGGAAATCTTGTTGGGTGATTTTGAGAATTAGGAGCAAATAGCTTGATGTCAGAGGCACTGACAGCTGACTAAGTAGTTCCATAGCTTCTGACATTTTGTTTTTGATAATTTCCTGTTGTAAAATTCTATGAAGGCTTTTCTCCTGCATTAATTATTTTTTTCAGCAGATAGGTATCCCTCCCCTAGTTTTGGGTAGTGCCTACCACTTATTTTCTTTCCTTAAACATCTAGATTTGGAGGCCTGGTTCTAGTGCCCAAGCCACTAGTTTTTTCACCTTTGTGAATCACTTCTATGATTGCATTGCATTGCTGAATTAATTTTTTTTGTGTGTGCTAAGACTGTCAGAATAGCACAAACTTGTCAGGTTAGACAGTGGAAATGTGTTTGTTATATTTCTGGAAAATATTTGCCTGAAATCAAGATATCTGAACTTTTCTTTGCTCTGAAGTTTCTGTCATTGGCTTGCAGACGGAGGAACTGTAAGTTTGAGGAATAAGTGGTTTATTCACCATTGGTTATGTTCAAAACTTCAACATAAACCTAGCGATTATTTTCTATGTTAGGGTTCTTCTATAGCTTCTATAACTCTTAAGAGTCAGTGTGGGGCCTGGGGAGATAGCTCAGTAGAATAAACACTTGCCTGGTAAGCGCAGGGTCCTGAATTCAATCCCAGTACTGAAAAAAATAAAAAAATAAAAAGTAGATGTAGGTTTAGCAGGAATTGGACCCAGGGCCTCAAATATGCTGAGGATATTCTATCCACAGAACTACATCTCTGTCCTTATAGCATTGATTTTTAATGGGCTATCCAAAGATATATTATGATAGAAATAAACATTGTTACTACTACACATTCTAATTTTGGAAGAAATGCACATGTGGGTCTGGTTTATTTTACTTATAAGTATATCTTCAAGTGGCATCCTCTTAAATACGAAGGATTCGAGTTTATCATTCTTTATAGCTGAGTAATATTCCATTGTATAGAAATACCACATCTTTTTCAACCATTCCTCATGTGACGGGCATCTTGGTTGTTTCCAAGATCTGGCTATCACAAATTGTGCTGCTATAAACATAGGTATGCATGTATCACTATGATATGACGTTTTCAGTTCCTTTAGGAAAATTCCCAGTAGGGGGATAGCTGGGTTGAATGAGATTTCCAGTCTTAGTTTTTTAAGGAGTCTCCACACTAATTTTCATAACGGTTGCACCAGTCTACATTCCCACCAGCAGTAGAGAAGGATTCCCTTTTCCCCACAGCCTCTCCAACATTTGTTATTCATTGATTTGTTTATGATAGCCATTCTTTCTAGAGTGAGATGGTATCTCAGTGTTGTTTTAATTTGCACACGGATGGCTAGTGATGTGGAGCACTTTTTCATATATTTTTTCGCTTCTTTAATTTCGTCCTCTGAGAAGTGTGTGTTCATCTGAGATGCCCATTTCTGGATTGGGTCTTTAAATTTCGGTGCCCTGATGTTTTTTTAATTCTTTATAAATTCTAGAGAGCAGACCTTTGTCTGAGTGATTATTAAGATTTTTCAAAATTTGTGGGTTGTCTTTTCACTTTGTTGGTAATTTCTTTTGACATGCAAAAAGTTCTCAATAAGAGGTGGTCCCAATTGTTAATTCTTTCAAGTATTTCCTGTGCGATTTGATTTTTGTTCATGAACTCTTTGCCTATCCCTTTGTCTTCAAGAGTTCCTCCTCCTTTCTCTTCCAGGAGATTTAGTGTTTCTGTTTTAATGTTCAGGTCTTTAATCCATTTTGACTTTAGTGCATGGTGATAGATCTGGGTCAAGTTTTAGTTTTCGGCATGTAGAGAGCCAATTTTTCCAGCAACATTTGTTAAAGAAACTATCTTTCTTCCAGTAAGTATGTTTGGCCCCTTTGTTGAAGATCATGTGGCTGAGTGTGTTCCTAGAGGCCTCTGCATCGTCTAATCTATTCCATTGATCCTCAGGTCTATTCTGTTGCCAATACCATGCTGATTTTATCACAGTATCTTTGTAGTATAATTTCAAGTTAGGAATTGTAACGCCTCTTGCTTTGTCTTTGTTGACCAGGATTGCCTTTGCTATTCTAGGTCTTTTTTGGCTCCAAATAAATTTTAGGTTGGGCTGGTGAGATGGCTCAGTGGTCTAAAGCACCTACTTAGACCAAGCTTAGCAAAGAACATAGACCGCGGTTCAATTCCCCAGCACCACATGCCAGCCAGCCCCGCCCCCAAGGCGGGCTGAGCTGGCCACACACACACACACACACATAAATAAATAAATAAATTTTTTAAAAAAATAAATAAATAAAATTTTTTAATAATTTTTTAGGGGCTGGTGAGATGGCTCAGTGGTCTAAAGCACCTACTTAGAACAAGCTTGGCAAAGCACAGGGACTGCGGT
>NW_004524734.1:3213426-3220537 GCF_000260255.1 Octodon degus | reverse complement strand
CAGCTCAGCCCGCCTTGGGGGCGGGGCTGGCTGGCATGTGGTGCTGGGGGATTGAACCGCGGTCTATGTTCTTTGCTAAGCTTGGTCTAAGTAGGTGCTTTAGACCACTGAGCCATCTCACCAGCCCAAAAAAAAAATAAATTTTAAGAATGATTTCTCTAGGTCTGTGAGGTATGTCAGTGGTAGTCTTGATAGGGATTTCATTAAATCTGTACAACAATTTTATGGCTATCTTCACGATGTCGGTTCTTCCTAAGGAGCACGGAATATCTTTTCATTTTTTGAAATCCTCTACTATCTTTTTTCAGAGTACTGTAATTTTCCATGAAAAGATCTTTGACTTCTTTAGTTAGATGAATTCCTAGGTATTTCATTTTCCTCGGTGCTATTGTAAAAGGTATTGTTTCTCTAAATTCCGTCTCAATGTTTTTATCTGTGTAGAGGAATGCTGTTGACTTTTGCGTTTTGACTTTGTATCCTGCTATGCCACTGAATTTGTGTATCAATTCTAGTAGCTTCTTGGGTTTTGGGTCTTTCAAGTAAAGTATCATGTCATCTGCAAATAATGATAATTTAGCTTCTTCTTTACTAATTCTTATTCCCTTTATTTCTCCTTCTCTAATGGCTCTAGCTAATGATTCCAGAACTATATTGAATAGTAGGGGTGATAGAGGACATCCTTGTCTTGTACCAGATTTGAGAGTATAAGATTTCAGTTTTTCCCCATTGAGAATTATATTAGCCATTGGGTTGTCAAAGATGGCTTTTATCACATTGAAGTAGAGGCCTTCTATTCCAATTTCCTGTAGGACTTTGAAAATGAATGAGTATTGGACTTTGTCAAAAGCCTTTCTCTATTGATAATAGTGTATTACATTTCTAGATTTTCGAATATTGAATCATCCTTGCATCCCTGGGATGAATCCTACCTGGTCATGGTGTATGATCTTCATGATGATTTGCTGTATTCTATTTGCTAGGATTTCATTGAGGATTTTTGCATCTATTTTCATGGGGGAGATTGGCCTGTAGTTCTCTTTTTTAGATGTGTCTTTCCCTGGTTTTGGTATCAGTATAATCCTTGGCTCCAGGAGTGATTTTAGGGTAACTGTTTCCTCTTCGATTTCATTAAAGAGTTTGAGGAGTGCAGGGATTATATCTTTTGTGAATTTCTTGTAGAGTTCAGCTGTGAATCCATCAGGACCCGGACTTCTTTGTTGGTAGACTTTTTATTACATTTCATATTTCATTATCTGTTATTGGGTTATTGAGAGTTGTTATGTCTTCTTTGGTAATTTGTACCTTTCTAGGAATCTGTCCATTTCATCTGCATCTTCTATTCTGTGAGCGTAAAGATTCTCAAAGTAGCTATTGATAATCTTCTGAATTTCCACTGGGTCTGTGGAATTTCTACCCTTTTCATTCCTTATTGCTTGTATTTGAAATTTTTCTTTCCTCTTTTTGATGAGGTTTGCTAGGGGCTTATCAATTTTATGTAATCTTTCAAAGAATCAGCTTTTTGATTCGTTAATTCTTTGAACTGTTTTCTTCATCTCAATTGAATTAATTTCTGCTCTAATCTTTATGATTTCTTACTGTCTTTGGGCTCTGGGTTTGGTTTGTGCTTCCTTTTCTAAATGTCGAAGGTGCAACATTTGGGTATTTATTTGTTCCTGTTCTGTTTTCCTAATATGTGAGTTCACAGCTATGAATTTCCCTCTGAGAACTGCTTTCATCTCATCCCATAAATTACGATAAGTTGTGGATGAATTTTCATTGAATTATAGATATTGTTAGATTTCTTGTTTAATTTCATCTGTAACCCATTGATTGCTGAGTAGGGTGATGTTTAATTATCATATATTTATGGGGTTTTTCTGGTTTGTTTTGTTGTGTATTTCCAGATTCATTGCACTGTGGTCAGATATAATATGCATGGAATAATTTCTGTTTTCTTGCATATACTTAAGCATGACCTATGGACTAGTATGTGGTCTGTTTTAGAAAGTGACCCATGACCAGCTGAAAAAAATGTGTATTCAGTTGTGGTTAGGTGGAATACTCTGTATATGTCTACTAAGTCCATTTGTTCCAAGCTCTGGTTCAGTTGTGCTACTTCTTTGCTAATTTTTCGTCTGGTTGATCTGTCTTTTTGGGATAAGGGTGTATTAAGGTCTCCTGTTAAGATTATTGTATTGGATATTAGATTTTTCATGTCTATTAAGGTTTGTCTTATATAGTTGGGTGCTTCCGTGTTTGGTGCATACATATTTATAATTGTTATCTCTTCTTCTTGAATTTTTCCCTAGTCAGGATATAATGGCCTTCTTTATTTTGTTTCATCATTCTTGGTTTGAAGATAAGACTGAGAACAAGATTGCTACCCCTGTTTTTTTCTGAGGTGCTGGGGCATGTGGTATTGTTTTCCATCCTTTGACTTTTAGCCTATGAGTTTCTTTATGAGTTAAGTGTGTTTCTTGAATACAACATACTGTGGGGTTTTGTTTCCTAATCCACTGTGCCAATCTATTTATCTTAAGTGGTGAATTGAGGCCAATTATATTGATGGTTATAATTGAGATGTGTTGACTTATGATTGACATGTTATTTACCTGCTGTTTTTTAACTCTTTTTTTTCTCCTATGTTTAATTGTTTGCCCTGTTTATTGCATTCCTTCTGTTCTTGTTGATGGAGTTCTGATCATTTTGGTCCCTCTCTAGAACATCTTTCAGTAGTCTGTATAGGGTTGGCTTTGTCATCATGAAATTCTTTAGTTGTTCTTTGTCATGGAAGTATTTCACTTCTCCATCAAACTTGGAAGAGAGTTTTGCAGGGTATAGTAGTCTGGGCTGGAATTTGTTTTCATAGAGGACTTGAAGTACTCTGCTCCATGCTCTTGCCCTCATGGTTTGTGAAGAGAAGTCGGCTGTAATTCTGATGGGTTTTCCTTTGAATGTGATCTGCTTCTTTTCTCTAGTGGCTTTCAGTATGATATTCTTGTGTTGGATTTCTGGGATCTTGACTATTATATGTTTCAGTGTGTTTTTTAATTAGGTTGAAGTTATTTGGTGTTCTGTATGCTTGAGTTACCTCAACGTCAGATTGTTTCCTCATATTTGGGAAGTTTTCTGCTATTATTTTTGTCCTTTTTTTTTTTTTTTAAAGGTAAAGTTTCTTTTTATTTGCAATTTGTGGTTGTTAAATCTGCTCACATGTAGTTTCTCGATACAGAGGGTTACCATTTGGTAAAGCGAGTCCATTATCAAGATTGACCTTAAGGAAATCATTAAGGAGAAGTGAGATTTAGTTTAAGGATGTCCATTGCAGGGCTGTGTATACTTGTGAAACTTCAGAAACAAGTTAAATAAAAAGAATATGGCCTTTGCTTAAGTGAATTATTGACTTATAGTGAAAGACATGGTATGATAATGAACATTATGTTATACATCTTTTAAAAGGACGAATAGGCAGAACGTATTTCTAAGAATAAAAGACAGGTTAAAACACTGAAAAAATGTAATTGCAATTTAAAGGAAATTTACGCAGAAATCTCTGGTAAATATCAGTTAATATTAGTTATAACCACTTTGTGGGATAACAGATGATTTGTATTTTCTCCTTTTGGCTTATTCATATGTGTTTTATTGAACTGTCTCATCCCTGTGGGGTACAAAGAGGAAATGGTTTTATTCCTTCCATTTTCAGTTCTTATTTTCACAACTGTGCCATATGAAAATATTCCTCCCTGGTGGATCACAATTGCTTAAGACAATCTTGGCATGATTTCCTACCTTTGCTTTTGGATATTAAGAGTCTGTTCATTCCATTTACCCCTCAGATTTTCTGTCTTTCTCTAGGGTTTGAAAAAATAATTTTTTGCTTTGAGGGGCATTAAGTGAACAGGGTATATGGTAGGCTCCTCCTGAGTCTCTCTTCTCTGCTCCTTGCTTTTCTTGCCATTATCTCATTTAGGCAGAGGAAAAGATAAAGAGCTCAAACAAGGAGCCAGTAACTCAGTTGATCTCCCTTGCAATCTGCCCTGGACTGTTGCTACTTCTCTGACAGGTCCTGTGCTCTCTGTGTAATAGGGTCCAAACCTGCACTCTCACCTGGGCAATGAAGTTTTTTACCATCTACTTTTTTTTTTTTTTTCAAATTGGTAGGACAGTTTCAATAATTAACACGTTGCATACATTCTTCCTAGCCCATATTCTTTTCATATCATTTGTATTGACTCCTTCTTTCTCATTGATGCCTATTAGTCTCATGTTGTTCATCTTTGCATCATCTTTTAGGTGATGAATTATTTTTTCCTGCATCCTAGTTGTTTTTAAGAGATCTTCTCTTACCTTTTCACTAGCTGCACCAGCATCTTGAAGATCTGAAACTCTACCTTCACTTTCACTCAAACGGTTTTGCAGGCTTGTGATTGAGATTTTAAGTTCCTCTACATCTCTTTGACTCTGCTTCATGCAATCTTTCTTTCCTGTATTGCTCATTCAAGGAATCCATTTTTTTTAAGTCTCCTGTATTTTTTTTTAATCAATGTCTTCCTTTGAAACAGTTATTAATTCTTTTACTGCAGAGTTTTTTCAGATTGAGTTTCCTCCAAGTCTCTTTATTTGATTCTTTACTTCAGGTGATATGAATTCAGAGATTTTTTATTTCAGAAATTAATTCTGCTCTGAGTTCCTCTATACCTTTCTGCTGTTGTTTTTTTTGCTTACAATGCTATTAATTTATACATTTCATTTGAGTAGTGCCCTCTACACTTGTTCTGGGTGGGCTCAAGGTCTGAGATTGCATTTTGCTCCTTGTCTTTATCATTTCATATAACACTGACCTCTGACCTTTGGTGTAGAGCTTTGGTGCAGTTATAACCTTAACGCCTAATGAAATTCAGGTACTAGTATACCAGGTTCTAGTTCATGCAGTTGTGCCTGGCTTGGGTCTGGCTACTGTGCTGCTGGCCTTGGGGGTGAGCCTGCTGTGCCCCTCTGGGAAGATGTTCTGTTCCTGGATTAGCTGCGTGGTTTTGACCCTAGTCTCACTGCAGGGACTTCAGTTTCAGAGTTTCAACCCAGGTCTGTGTGCCAGGCTGCGATGGGTCTGGAGTGGAATGGGGGGCGGGCAGGAGATCGCAGAAGCTCTCCCACACACTCACTGGGCCTGGACTTTGGTGGGTCTCCTGGATTCCCAAGGCGTGGGTGTAAGTTCTCATTCACAGGGCAGGCTGTGCTGGTTCTGGAGTGGTCGGGGAGGTCTGAAGAATGCGGGGAAAGGCCTCTCTCATGCATTGGGCCTGGGCTTGGTCCAGAGGCTGCTGGACAGAGCAGAAGCTCTTCTACACACTCGCAGGGCCTGGGGTTGGTTGGATATGGCGTGGTCCCAAGGCGCAGTGGAAATTCTAGTTCACATGGTGGGTTGTACTGGTTCTGGAGGGGCGGGAGAGGTCCAGAGAATGCGGGGAAAGGCCTCTCTCACGCGGTGGACTTGGGCTTGGTCTGGCGGGTGCAGGACAGAGCAGAAGCTCTCCCACACACTCGCAGGGCCTGGGGTTGGGCGGATATAAAGCCGTTACTTGGTTTTCAAATAGCTCCATGCTCAAATTTTCTACTACTTGAATAGCAAAGTTTAAACAATACACAAATCTACTCACTGTTTGTAACTTTGCTGAGTAGTTGAACCAGAAATCTGACTTGAGAAACCTGTACAGGCCAAAAGTGAGTTACAGCCCAGGGCATTTTGCTATAGACACAGAGATAATGCTTCTGCTCTAGCCTCACAGACAGCTTACAGTGCTTGTGCTAGTGCAATGAAAATTCATCATTGTGTTTTTCTCTCACTTTATTTGCATAATATATCATAACCATGGCTCCAAAGGAAGTGATACCACCATTAAAGCAAAGAGGAAAGAAGTGAGAACCCCAACAGAGTTAAAGAGAAAAATCACTGTGAAATTTATTAAATTCCCAGAGAAATTAATGTATAAGTATAATTTTGGGGCATCAGAACCAATTATACGGTTTTCCATTAGTTCTTACGGGAAAAATACGTTCAATTTCTCAAACCGTTCAATACATGAACACAGATTTAGAATGAATAACTTCAACAACCATGTTATCAGTATGGTGTATCTCTAAACCCAAAATATCCAGACATCTATCATTTGGGGATTAGATAAGCACTGGTACATCTATCCAATGGAATGCCTACCGAATAGGAGTAACAAACCACTGATTACACAAGAACATGTATAAATTTCAAAAGCAATATGGATAAATTTTTTGAAATTATGTCATGTAAGAGATGCAAGACACAAAGTGTCTTGAAAATATAGAAAAAACAAAACTACAGTAACAAACTAGATCAGTGGAGTTCTTGGGGGAGGGGGACTATCCACCAAAGGCAAATGAGGAATTTTGTGTTGAGACAGGAGTGGTATATTGCTGGTGGAATGCAAAATGGTGGTGGAATTTTGTTTTGTTTTTGTTTCAGAAAGGTATTACTATATAGTCAAGGCTGAGCTTGAGTGCATAGTGTAGCACAGGCTGGCCTCAAAATTATGGCAAACCTCCTGCCTCAGCCTCCTGAGTGGTGGAATTAGGGGTGTGCACCACCACCTCCTGTATCACTTCTTGAATTCTGTGCCTATATGAAACTGGTACCTAAATATTTATGGCTTAATTATTGATAATAATGACAAAATCGAAATGTCTGTGAACTGATTGATTGATAGTAAATCTTAGGGAATTAAAGGAGGTTAAATGGTGTATTGATACAAGCTATAAGGTAAACCAAAAACTAGCTAAGTGAAGGGAGTACAAAAGACTGACCACTATGATTCTATTAATATGAAATGTTCAGAGCAGACAAATGTATAATGACAAAAAGTAGATTAGTAAGTGCTTAGGGCTAGAAGGAGCAAGGATGGGTGAGGAGTGACTGTTTAACAGGTGTAAGTTGAGTATATTTTAAGCTAATATCTTTATACACCCACATACGTCAAATATGCATTCCCAATATGATGTATCAACTGAAGAGATTGATGAATTAAAAAAAAATTTTTTGGGGCTGGAGAGATGGCTCAGTGGTCTAAAGCACCTACTT
>NW_004524734.1:3181670-3212726 GCF_000260255.1 Octodon degus | reverse complement strand
TATGTATATATATGAGTGATAAAATAGCATTCACCTGTCCTAGCTCCTTGGGAAGCTGAAGCAGGTTGCTTGAGCTCACAAGTTCAAGGCCAGCCTGGGCAATATAGAAAGACTGTCATCCTTTGCCAACCCAAAATGGTAATTTTACTGACATGTGTTGTCTTTATAATAAAGTAATACCTTCTCCAGAATAGTCTAAAAACCAAAATTCAAGGCTGGGGAGATAGCTCAGTAGAATAAGTGCTTTCCTGGCAAGCACCAGGGCCTGAGTTCAATCCCCGGATGCGCCCAAAAATAAAATAAAATAAAAACGAAAAATAACTTTTGTGTTTTGCAGTGCTGGGGATTGAGCCCAGCAACCTCTTGCATTGTTTTTTGTTTGTCTGTTTGTTTTGGCAGCACTGGAGAATGAACCCAATTCCTTCATACTAATCTGTACCCAGCCTTTACCTTTTTTTTTGAGGTGGATCCATTAAGTTATCTAGGCTTGGCTCAAATTTAGCATCCTCCTGCCTTAGCCTTCCAAAGTTATGTGATTATAAGTGTGTGCCACCATGCCTGGCTACATAGTCTGACTTTAATTCACCAAATAAGATTTTGTGTGATGGTGGGAGATACGCATCAAAAATTTCATCATTTTGGCCAGTTTTTCATTAATGAATCTGTTTCAGTATGGCATGATGCTGATGAATTGCTTCTTTGCTTTTAATTTTTTTTTTTAATTTAAATCATTTTTTTGATACAGAGTCTCGCTATGCAGTGTGGACTCATAGTGATCCTCCTTTCTCAGCCTCCCCAGCTCTGGGTTTATAGGCTTGCACTACTATATTTGATTTTGGTGGCCAGCACAGCACGCCCAGGGTTCCAGGGCTGGTATGGCATGCAGTACCGGGGATCAGATCCAGGTCCATGCACTTGCCAGGCAGGTGCTTAGACAGCCAAACTACCTCCCCAGCCCCACTTTTAATTTCTAGAGGTAAAATTACTGATTCAGTAGATGAATTCCAAGTAGATTAAAATTATTATTTGTGTTACTTCCCCTCCTCCCCCGTATTTAGGACATGGTCTATAGGGTCTCACTATGTAGATGGGACTCTAATGATTCTCCTGTGTCTAGCCTCCCAATGAGCTGGGATTACAGGCACATGCCACCGCACCCAGTCTCAGTTGCCATCTAAGTGTGCCCCAGGAGCAGGCCTGGTACGGCACACAAGGGATCAAACCCCAGAGGTTGCGCTTTGCCTAAGCGGACGCTTTAGTCTGCTGAGCTATTAGGCTGGCCCATTATCGTTGTTTTGTTTTGGGGAATTAAGGGTTTTTTTTTTTTTGGACTGGTCTCACTGTTTAGATCAGTCTGGCCTTGAACTCATCATGTAACTCTGCCTCACCTCAAATTCCCAAGTCCTCTTGCCTCAGCCTCCCAAGTACTGAGATTGTACTGTGTGCCACTATATCTAACAATTACTATTTGTATTTTATTTGAGTGAATGGTCATTAGTCCACTTACTTGTTTTTCTTTAAAAAAAAATTACAATCTACATAAGGAAATGAATTCAGTATTAAATTGCTTATTCTTTTGTATCATTTTTTTTTATTGTCTGTCAGAGGTGAATATTCTATTGGCATCTAAATACTATAGGTGTTTGAATTCAGCAAAACAATCCAACACTGTCTAGCAGTCTATAATATTAGTGGGTTATCCTCAGAAGTTATTGACTTGAGCCTTTTACAGCTCATTGTATTAATATGGCTTTACTTTATATGCCTCGTTTTTATACTTCTCTGCTGGATGGTTAAGACCAAGATATAGCAAGACCTGTATAACAAGAAGTGTAACCTTTGTATCTGATACAGTCAGCCAAATACTCTCAGGATTTAACTTGTAGCTCTGTACCACCCTTTGTACATCCTTTTGTCAGTGTCAGACATGTGGATGAGTCACGGCCATTGCTTGACCAATTTGCTCTCTGTGAAAGCTTGAGAAAGTTTTTTCTCTCCATATGACTCTCCCCAGGCTCACTTTAGATCATCGAACACATTCCTCTGTGGCTCCAAAATCTTCCTGATCAGAAAATTTGGAGCACAACTGAGTTACATGTTGTTACAGTAGAGGTTCTCCTATGTCCCAAGTCCCTGACCTTGAAAGGCTAGGGCCAAAATGTTGGCTGACCTTGCAGCCCTTCCTTTTCTCCAATTTTGAACTGCTAAATTAGGTTGTTAACCCTCCAGAAGAGAAGCTAATTATTAACTTGCAATATATGCAGTTCGGTTTACCCTATCTGTCTAAATATCAAACATTTTGGCATATCATGGAACAGGTATTTTCCATCAAATATTGATGTGTTGAACCTTAAGTCCTTACAGAATATGAATGAAAGATAATTTTATAAAAGTAGAAATAAGCATTTACATAATTTTACAAAGAAATTTAGAAACCTTAACCATATACAGAATTGTAAGTCCTTATTATACTAGGGAGATAATATGATATTTACAAATGTGGGTCTGTTGTATTTCTCTAATAAGTATATCTTCAAGTGGCATCCACTTAAATATGAAGGCTTCAAGTTTATCATTCTTTGTAGCTGAGTAGTACTCCGTTATATAAAAGTACCACATCTTTTTCAACCATTCCACATGTGTCGGGCATCTTGGTTGTTTCCAAGATCTGGCTGTCACAAATTGTGCTGCTATAAACATAGGTACGCATATATCACTATAATATGATGCTTTCAGTTCCTCCGGGAAAATTCCCAGTAGAGGAATAGCTGGTTTAAATGGGATTTCCAATCTTAGTTTTCTAAGGAGTCTCCACACTGATTTCCGTAACGGTTGCCCCAGTCTACACTCCCACCAACAGTGGAGAAGGGTTCCTCTTTCCTCGCAGCCTCTCCAACATTTGTTGTTGGTTGATTTCTTTATGATAGCCATTCTTTCTGGGGTGGCATGGTATGTCAGTGTTGTTTTAATTTACATTTCACGGATGGTTAGTGATGAGGAGCATCTTTTCATATATTTATACGCTTCTTTAATTTTGTCCTCTGAGAAGTATTTGTTCATCTGAGATGCCCATTTCTGGATTGGGTCTTTTAAATTTAGGGGCCCTGATATTTTTTTAGTTCTTTATAAATTCTAGAGAGCAGACCTTTGTCTGAGTGCTTATTAAGATTTTTTCAAAGTTTGTGGGTTGTCTTTTCACTTTGTTGGTAATTTCTTTTGACATGCAAAAAGTTCTCAATAAGAGGTGGTCCCAATTGTTAATTCTTTCAAGTATTTCCTGTGTGATTTGATTTCTGTTGATGAACTCTTTGCCTACCCTTATGTCTTCAAGAGATCCTCTTACTTTCTCTTCTAGAGATTTAGTGTTTCTGTTATAATGTTCAGTTCTTTAATCCATTTTGACTTTAGTTTAGTACATGGTGATAGACCTAGGTAAATTGCTTATAGTTATGTAAATGTTACTTAGTTTTATTTCAGTAGAGTAGTAACTTCTAATGTTACTTTGAAGAAAATGAAAAATAAGCCCACATGGGGTTGGGGAGATGGCTCAGTGGAATAAGCGCTTCCCTGGCAAGCACAAGGGTCCGAGTTCAATTCCCGGTTCTGGGAGAAAAAAAAAAAAAAAAGAAAAAAGAAAAAAAAGCCCACTCGTCAAACAAAACAAAGTTTAACTTCTTCCCCCCTCAGAAATTTCTGTGTACCTAATCTTTTAAAATTTGATGTAATATTACTAACTTCATTTTCTTTTTTTCTTTAAGTGCACTAGTAAAATTGATGAACAAGTCAATAGAAGGGACTGCAGATGATGAAGAGGAGGGTGTAAGTCCAGATACAGCTATTCGTTCAGGACTTGAACTTCTTAAGGTACGTTTGAACCTTTGTATCACCACTGATTTCCATGGTGTCATAATTTGCATTGCCTTCAGGATATGCAAGCCTCAGTCTTGTTTCACTGAAAACTATTCAGAAGACCTTTTGGCTCTCTGAGCAGCACCATGGAGGTAGGCAAGAACAAGCGCCTTAACGAAAGGTGGCAAAAAAGGAGCCAAGAAAAAAGTGGTTGATCCATTTCCTAAAAAAGACTGGTATGATGTGAAGGTGCCAGCTATGTTCAACATAAGAAGTATTGGAAAAACACTCATCTCTGGAACTCAAAAGAACCTCAATTGCATCTGATGGGTTCAAAGGTCATGTGTTTGAAGTGAGCCTTGCTGATCTGCAGTATGATGAAGTTGCCTTTAGAAAATTCAAGCTAATTACTGAAGATGTTCAGGGCAAAAACTGCCTGACTAACTTCCATGGCATTGACCTTACCCGTGACAAGATGTGTTCCATCGTCAAAAAATGGCAGGCCATGATCGAAGCCCATGTGGATGTCAAGACTACCAATGGTTATATGCTTCGTCTTTTCTGTGTTGGCTTTACTAAAAAAATGCAGTAATCAGATATGGAAGACCTCTTATACTCAGCACCAAGAGGTCTGCCAGATCTGGAAGAAGATGATGGAATCATGACCCGAGAGGTACAGACAAATGGCTTGAAGGAAGTGGTCCATAAGCTAATTCCCGACAGCATTGGGAAAGACATAGAAAAGGCTTGCCAGTCTATCTACCCTCTTCATGATGTCTTCGTCAGAAAAGTAAAAATACTGAAGAAGCCCAGCTTTGAATTGGGAAAGCCCATGGCGCTTCATAGTGAAGGTAGCAGCTCTGGAAAGGCTACTGGAGATGAGACTGGAACTAAAGTTGAACAAGCTGATGGATATGAACCACCAGTCCAAGAGTCTGTTTAACATCCGGATTTATAAAGTCCTTTTTGTGATGGAAAAAAAAAAAACCTATTCAGAAGATTAAAAATGTATGGTAGAGGTCAGCTTTTAGTGATTTTAAAAATAGTGTTTTACATTAATAGAATAAGTTTTCACATGATAAAATGTTTTGGGCCTCGTTTCATTGAGGATTTGCTTACCTCTTACACTTGTTACAATGTGCTAAACAATCTTGTCTTACTGTTCAAAGAAATTGCATCTGAGGCAGTTGATTGCCCATAGATATTATTATAAGACATGTTCTGTATGATTACAGAATTATCAACAATTATTAGTTGTAATAGATTCCAAAGTGTTCAACAAAGTAAACAATTCAAATGACTTGAGACTATGGACATAATGTTTAACTGAAGAAAAGGAATTGCTTTGAGGAATAATGAAAGAAAAAGGTGGGTTTCAGATTGGGAAATGCCACTGGTAGAAAGAAACTGGAGGTGCTTTAAACCTGCCATTTAAACAGTCACAGCACTAGAACTTTCACTAGATGGAGTAAGGAGGAGAAGCACTTAAAGGTGGAGAGACAGTGAAACCACTGCAGTGTGAAGAAAGGGGGATAAAAAAATAGCACAGCACATCTTCTATAGAAAAGAGTGATGGAGTCATTGTGAGATTACCTTAGATATCATTTCTTTGGAAAGAACTAGGCTGATGTTTCATGAATAAGATTGTAATTATATTTTAAAAGCAAGATCACCTTTAAGGTAAATTTTAATGGGTTTTTACTCCCTTTTTCAAATTTATTTCATTATTTTTATTTTTTTTCCTTTTTCAAATTTAATTCTCCATGTTTCTCTAATTAAGATATCTAACTAAATGTTACCAGTGTACAATCTGAGATAATCTCTTTACTTATAATTCATTTGATAAATATTTACTAAATGAGTTAATGAAGGCTTCCTACCCAATTCCATGCTTTGATGCCTCTTTAGTTTTAGCCTTTATTTCTGATATTGCACTGAATTATTTCCACTTCATGAAAAGTAAACTTCATAGACATGTCATATATAAGTTGCTCTAAGTTCTTTAAGGGTAAGCTGGGTTCATGTAGCAAAGGAATTTGATTACATAGTTGGAATTGTCATTAAAAGTTCACAGTGATAAACTAAACATGGTGGTGCACACCTACAGTCTCAGCACTCAGGAGGCTAAGGCAGAAAGATAACCACCAGTTTGAGGCCTACCTGGACTAGATAGTGAGTTTAAAGCCAACCTGGACTACATATAAAGATCATGTCTCAAAAAAAAAACAAACCCAAAAACATAAGTTCACAATGATAGTTTCTCACAATGATGAGTGAACTCTTTGTGATAAATTTCACTTTATATATTTCCTCAAGGATTATTTTTTTGCTAGTCAGATCTTTAACTCAGCATTTTGCTTACATTATACAAAGATTGATGAGCCCAGGGAGGTGGCTCAGTAGAATAAGCACAAGGCCCTGAGTTCAATCACTGGTTCTGCCAAAAAAGAAAAAAAAAAAAAAAGATTGAGTCATTAATAAGCTGATAATAGTATTTGATGTTAAATTATTACACTCCTTTAAGAAAGAGCCTCTCCCCCCCCCCCCCGAACCAGGGATTGAACTCAGACCCTTGCACTTGCCACGCAAGTGTTTATTTTACTGATCCATCTCCCCAGCCCCAAGCCATGCTTTTTGCATTTCAACTAACAGAATAAGCAATGAAGAATAAAACAGAGCGACATGCTATGCCGGCCCCACCCCTCAGTGTGTTGAGCCAGCAAATCAGACTGGGCATGGTGGTGCATACCTGTAATCTGATTGCTGGGGAGACTGAAAACAGGAAGATCACTACGAGTCCGAGCTGCCTAGTGAGACCCTGTTTAAAAACATACCATATATGTTTTTAAGAAATAAGTACATTAGGACGAAGACTATGTATCAGTTGTCATAAAGAAATAATTGGAAGCTACCACAGTTTATGTTAAATGGTTCATTAGCCACAGCTAGCTGCAAGAGATGATAGGAGATACAATCTTTATTATGTGTGGCTAACATGTGTTCCAGAACTTTATTTCATTTTTTTTTTTTAATTTATTTATTTATTTATTTGGTGGAACCAGGGATTAAACTCAGGCCCCTGCGCTTGCCAGGCAAGCACTTATTCCACTGAGCCATCTCCCCAGCCCTTGTTCCAGAACTTTAAATTGTTTATTATAGAAAATAAATCTCCTTTTTAAGCCACTTAATGTACCCCAAGTGTAGTGTTGCTCGGGCATGTGTCATTTCAGCCAGTTGATTCTTGTATTGAATACATTAATAAATGTTGGGCCAGGGAGGTAGCTCAGTGGTAAAATTGCCTACCCGGCAAACACAACATCCTGAATTCAATCCCTGGTACCAAAAAGTAAACAAATAAAAATTTTCAGAAATGTCATTTTTATACTTCCCAATTAAAATTTTTATGAAAAAATACAAATTTTAAAAAATACACAAATTTTGATCATCCTTTATTTAACTAATTGTGCTTATAACTGGTTAATAGATTAGAACCATTGTCTGTACTCCTAAAGCGATATCTGTTTCTCCAGGTTCTGTCTTTTACACATCCTACCTCGTTCCACTCTGCAGAGACATATGAGTCCTTGTTACAGTGCCTAAGAATGGAGGATGACAAGGTAGCAGAAGCTGCCATACAGATTTTTAGAAATACAGGCCACAAAATAGAAACAGACCTTCCTCAGATACGATCGTGAGTATATTTTTGCATGGTAAACACAAAAGTTCCTTAAGTATTGTATCCATAGATTCATTGTTTCTCTTTCGTGTAGGATGATGTGGGGGGAGAGAAAGACTTTGATTTAAAAGGATATTTTTGTATCCTTTTTTGTTTCTTCCTTGCCTTACCCGACCACCACTAAAATTTAGGCAGAGGAATAAACTTAATTTCTTTAATCAAGCTATTAAATAATTTAGTAGTACTTTAATTTATGATCATGATCACTGTATCGTTCTAATCTTTGTGTTCATGTTTTTCTAATTGGCTCATAAATTTATTAACTGTCATCTTCACATCCCATTGAAGAATGAGGGAAATTATGCACTTTATGAAATATGTTTTAGTCACTTGGTTGTTGTCACTGGTACTTACGTCACCTTGATCTTTGCCTGTAGCTTATTTCCCCTCTCCTCATAAGAAGTATATTTTGGTATTTTCATTTTGTCATGTTTAAGAGATTTCTCTTAGGCTCATACTTGTGCTTAGAGCTGTGTTTTTAATGTACTGGGAGTCAAACTCAGGACTTGTGCCACTGAGCTATTTCTTCGACCTTAAATATGTGGGAGACATCTTTTGGAGGAGGTACATAGATGTACAGGGCACAGCCAAGTAATTGATGGTATACTTAACATAAACAAGTTTTTATTCACAGGATAATAGTAGGACCCAGGTACTCCTGACATATTCATTAAATTTGTGAGCTAATAATTTGTGAAATATTTCAATATTTATTTTATAATCTCAGCCCTCAACACTTTAGTGATAAATACAAAAAAGTTATTCAGTCCTTCCCTGCCTTCAAGGACTTTATAATCTAGAGATGATTGTGTTATGTTGTGTGTGTGTGTGTGTGTGTGTGTGTGTATCTTTGACCTAGCAATATAAAATTTCTGGTGAGCTCTACATGGTAGGAAAATCTACCGTGTAGATTTTTTTTTTTTTAAGGCAAAGGTTTCTATTCATAAAAGAAGTCTATACCAAAAAAACACTGTAAAAGGGGATAGAAAGGAAGGACCATTTTGTATCTGTATATACAAAATAGGATAGATATACAGCTACTTTTCCTTAATTCAATGAGAAGAAAGATTTGTACTAATAGTGTTTGGACAGGATAGCGTGTCTGGATCCTGTACTATGTATAACCATTAAGAAGATAACAATATGCAGTGTATTATTGAAACTATGCTATTAATCGTTTTTGAAACTGTCTCATTGCTGTTTCTCAATAAAATTAATAAAAACACTGTAAAAAGCTTGTATCTATAGAAAGTTAAATCTGAATACAAAAATAAAACCTCATTGCTTTTGTGTGTGTGTGTGTGTGTTTTAGACAGGGTCTCTTTACATAGATCGGATTCGTAGTGATTCTTCTGTGTTCAGCCTCCTAAAGAGCTGGGATTACAAGCGTGCACCACCAAGCCCAGCCTCAGTCACCTTCTCAAGGGACCCCAGGTTTGGGGCCAGCATGGCACGCCATGGCTTGATCCCCAGCCAGCCACTCAGTCAGCCTAAGCAAGTACTTTAATCCGCTGAGCTATTTGGCCAGCCCAAAACCTCTTGTTCTTAAGAATAGTGTCTCTGGGTGTGGTGGCTGAGGCAGGGGGCTATACATGTGTTTGAGACCAGCTTGGGCTACATAATGAGACCCTGTCTAGAAAAAAAAAATAGGTAGTGGGCAGCTAGATGTCATGACCAAACCTGTAATCCGAGAACTCTGAAGGCTAAAGTAGCAGGATTGCTACAGATTGAAGTTTAGCCTGGGCCACATACTCAGTTCAAGACAATTGTGAACAGCATAACAAGCCCCTGCCTCAAAAAAAGGGGGTGAGAAGTAATCACTGAAATCCAGAAAAATACAACACACAAGGTCTCAATAACAAGGCTGATGGCATCATTAGGTTATACTTCATAAAAGAAAGAAAAGAGGAAGGCTAAGGTTTATTTTTGTGTCGTTCCAGTTTTATCAAAAATTATTAATTTGACAACAGTTGGATCAGAATTGTATCTTTCATTGTTATTTGATAGTGTTGCTTTATAAGCAATGCTGTACTTAAAAAATGAGTTTTCTAAAGAAAATGCTTAGTCAAGGGAAGTTATTTGGACATGAAAATCCCTATAAATTTAAAGCCTATGGCAAGCAACTTGAAGTATATTTATAAATACTACCTCAGTCTTAGAATGATTAATAACTTCCAGTATTTTAGTTGAGCTGTATAGCCCAGTGCCTTGGATATTACTATTGAGTTCCAGCCTTCTGTTACCATGTGAGGACCCTGGGCAAGACAGTGTTGCATGTGTTATTACTAATTTTATGATTTATAAAACAAAATCTTTTGTAATTGCATTAAATGATGATAAATGTTTCCTTATCTTCCTATTTTGCTTTGTAAGTTTTCTGATTATAAAAATACATTGATTGTAAAAAGCTAAAACTACAAAAGTAGAACGGTACTATTAATATTTTGCTATGTATATTTCAAATGAATATCTACTTTTTTGCGTATTTTTTTCTTTTTGCTTATTTGTATAGATTTATATAAGTAAGCTTTTCTGCTTTCCACCTAATGTTTTCCCATATCCTCACGATTTAATGCCTTTAATACCTTAATTTGTATTTCCATATTGCCTTATAATCTTAAGTGCTTGTGTGGAGGTTAAATGTATTGGTTTTGAAATGAAAACTTTTGCCACAGGTGGTGATGTGTACATGTAATCTCAGCAGTCTGGGAGGCTAAGGTAGGATCACAAGTGCAAGACAATTTAGCAACCCCATCTCAAAATATAATTTAAAAGGTCCTGGAAAAATGTTCCTGTGTGAAGGTCCTGGGTTCAGGATCTGATATCACCTATCCCTCTATAAAAGGAGGGGTAGGGAGAAAAGAAAAAAAAAAAACAAATGTTTGATTTTCAAATTCCAGTATCATTATGTCCTATTTCTGTCACCTTAAGACAGTGGTAGAAAAAGCTTTTCGAGATCCCGGTGATAAACAGCCTGTAGCACATGTGCCTATATAGGTTTTACCACTACTGCGTTAGGAGGTTTAAATACTATCCTTATCCTTTACTTTTCTCATCTCTATAATAGCTACAAAGATAGCACCCCCGTGGGTGGTAGTGAACATAGTTCAATTAGTGTATAAACATCACATATGGTGATGTACCCAGTAATTACTATGTGAACTTAGTACCCTTTCACCAATAGTGTATATGTATCTGTGTCTGTACACAGTTAACTTTCACATGTCATTTTAGGTATTTAATATAATTTGGCCTTTTACTGTTTTTCCATGGCTGTTTTAAAATAATTGAAGGAATTTCCAAAAGGGAACTTAGGTAAATATAAAATATATATCATGAAATAGGTTTTTAGATTATAAGTTAGAGGTGATCTGTTACTCATAATCCTGGGGTATCTTTAAAATGTAAGTTGTCTTCAATAGCTTTTGTCTTGAAACACTGTGTTTCTTTGTACTTGAGAACAGAAAGGGAGCTTTAAATCTTCCTTTAGATGTTGTAATCTTCACAAGAGTTCTACCAACTTATATCCAAATAGGGGAAGTGAGAGACAACCAGAAGAAGGCTTTTGGCTTTGTGAGCTTTCAAAAAAAAAAAACTATGGTATTATTTTTTGCAGGACCTTAATTCCCATTTTACATCAAAAAGCAAAGAGGGGTACTCCACACCAAGCAAAACAGGCCGTGCACTGTATACATGCCATATTCACAAATAAAGAAGTCCAGCTTGCACAGATTTTTGAGGTATATATAATAGGATATGCTTACGTTGATCTTCATTTCTTAAACTGATTTTATAAAAATGGAAGCTAGATTTGCTGTTTAGTATATGTAGTCCTTTCCTAGAATATAAATTCCTTGGGAACAGAGGTCATTGTGCTGTTCCAGTTATATGTTCTAAAACTTGTATTGCAAGATGTTTTGTGTATGATACCATCACCCTCCATTTCAGCCATGTTGGATCAGTGGCCTACTTAGCCTCTGTTTTGAGGTGACTTTGAGCCACCCTGCTGAGGTACCCAACAAGCCTCCCTGAAAGTTCATCTGGTTTCCCTTTTATTATATGTGTTTCTTAGTCTGATTTTGCTTCCAGAAAAACATGCCTCTTACCATAAATTGGAAATAATAAGAACAGTGCCCTGTGACCTCCCCCCCCCCCAATAATTCTAGGTCATTTACAAATGTCCCTGAGGGATAAAAAATCCACCAACATAGCAAACCTAATTCAGGGTTGTTGAAAATAGTGCAGATTTGTTGAAGCAGACTTATGCTTGTTTTCTACTTTTTACTTCAGTTTAATGGTTTTTTTCCCTTTATTTTCTACATTTTTTCAATCTTAATTTCCATTAGGTGAACTTAATTTCTATGAAGAATACCTAATGTGGTTGAAATTAATTATGGTCATATAATTAAAACATATATTTGGGCCAGCTAAATTTGTGTGGACTTAGGAAATTCTGCTTCCATAACATTAAAAGAAACTAATAATGTTTTCTGTTTTATTTTTATAGCCACTCAGTAGGAGTCTGAATGCTGATGTACCAGAACAACTTATAACTCCGTTAGTTTCATTGGGCCACATTTCCATGTTAGCACCAGATCAGTTTGCTTCCCCAATGAAATCTGTAGTAGCAAATTTTATTGTGAAAGATCTACTAATGAATGACAGGGTAAGTTTCTCAATTAAAATCAAACTCTTGAGATTAAGACTATTTACATCTTTATCACAGAACAGGTTTTTTTTCTCTACCTGGATATAATTTTTCCTTCCCTCCTCCCTTTTTCTTTACTATGGATTAAACCCAGACTGTAGGTATACTAAGCATACATTTGACCACATTAGTTATGTCTCTAGTTCCACTCTTTTCATTCAGGTGGACCTGAATTTGATTACCTTGTGGAAAGATTACATTATACATCTGGCTTTATGTACTTTGTTTCAGACATGGAAGTATATGTGAGTATGGTTGTTGTGATTCATTATCTCTGAGTTGGAACCAGGAATAAGATTGAAATGTCTCCACATGATTCACAAACATACTTTAACAATCACCACTTTACCAAATGTTTCTAAATTGAAAGCATTATTGAATGAAGATACAACTCATTCTTAGAATTGGTTAATATGGATGACTTTCAGTTCAGTATAAATTTACCATATGTCTAAGTTACCCCAAACTTCCCTTACCCTCTTCCCACATGGTCCAACGTTAGAAAAAAAAAAATTTTTTTTTCTGGAACCGGGGATTGAACTCAGGCCCTGCACTTACCAGGCAAGCACTTATTCTACTGAGCCATCTCCCCGGCCCCTAGAAATTTTGTTTTTTAAAGGTGCCTATTAGCGCATCCTCTACACCTATATCCTCTTGGATTGCTGACAAGGAAGAAAGAGGATACCCTACTCATTTCCCACTCTATATCAATGTATTTGCACTGTTGCTAGATATGGCTATTAACAAATAAGAAATTTAAGCCTTTTTTTTTTAATTAGAGATTAGATGCATCTTAGATGATGATTTTATTGTTGATAATCTTGTATTCACAAAGTTATTGAACATGTTAATGGAATAGTGTGATATTTCAATATATGTGTACAGTGTCTAATGATCAAATCATAGTAGTTGACATATCTGTGAAGCATACTATTTTTTTGTGAGAACATTCAAAATCCTCTCTAACTAGCTATTTTGAAATATTTGATTATCCAAGCAAGTGTGAAGTATTCAGGAAACAGGCAGAAAGATCACAAGTTTGCTATCCTCTGCTACACAGTGAGATTCTGTTTCAAAAAAACCAATAAATATTCAACTTCGTTGTCATCGAACATAATTGTTCCAGTTTGCTATAGAACATTAGAAACATGGGGCGGGGGAGATGGCTTAATAGAATAAGTACTTCTCTGGCAAGCACAAGGGTCTAAGTTCAATTCCCGGTTCTGAAAAAAAAGAAAAAAGAAACAGACCCGGGCATAGTAGCACATGCCTGTTAATCCAGCACTTGGGAGGCTGAAGCAGGAAAAGCACAATGAGTTTGAGGCCATCCTGGACTAAATAGCAAGGCCCTGTCTCCAGAAAAAGAAAAAAGAACATTCAGAATCTTGCTATACATCGCCATCCTCTCTGACAGATCCTATTTTAAGAGAAGTTATTGTTTTTTAGTTGTGGAAAAATATACGTAATAGAAAGTTGGCCATTTTAAGTGTGCAGTTCCTGACATCCCTATTGGTTGGAATCCCTACCACCATCCATTTCTACATCTATTTCATCATTCTAAATAAAAACTATACTCATTAATTTGCCTATTCCCTAAGAATCTTTATTCTAACTTTATAGCCTATGAATTTGCAGATTTTAGGTATCTCATGTCATACAATATTTGTCTCTTTGTGTCTGTCATATTTCACTTACGTTAAGGTTTATCTATGGTACATATATCAAATTTATTTTTTTTTTATGGCTGAATAATGCGCCTTTGTATATATATCCAGCATCTTGTCTGCTGAAGATGTGGCTTGTTTCCACCTATTCTTAGCAATTTTGTGTAACACTGATACTGATCACTGAACATTTGAGTACCCGTCTTCTAGTCTTTGGGTGTGTACCTAAGTGAAATTCCCAGATGGTCAGTTTGTGTTGAACTTTTTGAGGAACCATTAGATTGTTTCCCAAAATAATAGTACCAATTTTTTCTCTGTATTTTATTAGTGTATTTTTATGATAGTAAACACATTAATCATGAGAATTGTTACATAACAATGCTTTTAATATATTTTCATATATATAATTACAGAGTATCACTATATAGCTCAAACTCATAGTGATCCTCCTATTTCCAGCCTCCCCCACCACTGGGATTACAAGCATGGTAGCCAGCTCAACACTTGGGGGCAGTGGTCAGGGAAGCATGTGGTGCTGGTGATCAAACCTTGGTCCCTGCGCTTGCCTAAATAGGCACTTAGTCTGCTGAGGTGCCTTGTGGGCCCTTCATTTTATAGTTTTACTAGATAGAGGGTTCAAATTTATCCACATTTTTGCCAACACTTAGCAGTTTCATTTTTTAACAAAATAACCATGCAAGGGGTGTGAAACAGTGTCTCATTCAGTTAATGATGATGCTGTAGTTACTTTTCTCTTGTTAGTGAGAAAAATACCCAGCACCCAAAATTAAGGAAGAAAAGGTTTACTTAGCTGAATTTATAGAGGGTTTGGTCCATAATTAGCTATCTCCAAGGTAGGGTGACTTGGCATAGAGGCAACAGTTCATTGCAGCAGAATACAACAAAAGCAACAGGAGCCAAAAAGGGGAGAGCAGTCCTCTTTTCCTCCCTTAAGTAGGCTATCCTGCCCCCTTGCCACACACACACATAATACTCTTCTGTCTCTCTTGCTCTGTCTCAGGAAGACGTAATGCTCACACTGTTTCCCTGTCCTCCTCTTGCACAGGATGAGGATGTTTACAAAGTGAGGACCCTGCCACCATGCTGAGTCCCTTAGTTAAACCTTTGAATTTTTCAAGTTGACTCAGTGAACAGCCAGTACAGATGTTGATCTTTTTAATATACTTGGCTATCTTGCTATCTTCTTTGGAGAGCTATCTGTTCAAGTGCTTTACCATTTTCCATTATATTATTTGTCTCTTATTGTTTGAGCTGTAAGACTATATATATATGTATGTGTGTGTGTATATATATATATATATATATATATATATATTTTTTTTTTTTTTTTTTTTTTTTTTTAGAAAATACAAAATTGTAATACAGATTTTAATCCTTTGGTTTATGAGCATGATGATTGCAGGAGATGTACCTCCCTAAAACTTCGTTATGACATGGGCACATTACCCTTCTGATGTGAATTTGAAATAAAAATAAAATAATCCTTTATATTTTTTATATTAAACCTTTGTCAAGCATTTACCAAATACACAATTATGAGAGTCATCTCTGTTAACTTTTTTACAATTTTAATTTTATAGTGTTAGGTCTTAAATTAATATCTTTGATCAGGAACCGGGGAGATGGCGCAGTAGAATAAGTGCTTCTCTGACAAGTGCAAGGGCCTGAGTTCAATCCCCGGTTCTGCCCCCCCCCAAAAAAAAATCTTTGATCAAATTTGAGTTTATTTTTGTATGTGGGAGAACAGCCCCCTTCATTCTTTAGTATATGTATATCAATATTTTCCTGCACCATTTATTGAAGAGACTGGTCTTTGACCAAACAATGATTTTGTGTTTTGTTAAATGATTTATTCCTGGATTCTTTCATTTCTTCTTTATTCTATACCAGTTATAATATCTTGATTATATATAGATTTATAATAAGTTTTGAAATTAAAGAGTATGGTTTTTACAATTTCTTTTCCAAAGTATGGTGTGACTTTCCTATAGGTTTGCCAGTACTTGGATTGCTCAATATAAGAAGTTTCATGTGCAAAATTTTAAGACGTATTCTTTCCAAAAGCTAAATTTGTCCATTTATCTATAGTCAACAGGTGAAAAGAATGGCAAATTGTGGTCTCCAGATGAAGAAGTTTCTCCTGAAGTACTAGCAAAGGTACATTTTTGTGAGTCTTGATTACATTTATGTTGGAAAAAGGATTTATAGGAACTTTTTTTTTCTGTTCCTTCCCCCTCCTCCCTTCTTCTTCCCCCATCTCGTCCTTGTTCTTTTTTAATCTGATAGTAAGAAAGCCAGGGATGGTTGTATATACCTGTAATCCCAGCTATTTGGGAACTTGAGGCAGGAGGAGCATAAGTTCTAGACTAGCCTAAGCAATGTAGTGAGGCCTTACCTCAAAATAAAATTTTAACAGGTTACAAAAGATGTAATTCAGCACTAGGGTACTTGCGTAGCATCTAGAAAGCACTAGGGTCAGTACCCAGTACCACAAGAAATAATAAGCATTTCTTAGCAAGGTGCTCTAATTTTAAAGTCCATAATAAATAGGTATTTATTAAAGAAATTATGTTTGTCATTATTCCTTATCATCAGTCTTTACCTTCGGAAACAGTCTGTGTGGCTTGTGTATAAGGAGATGGTAGAATGCTGGTTCTCAGAGGCATAGTAACCTCTAGCCTTACTAGCACAGTCTGCAAACAGATGATCATTCCCTTGGCAGAGATAGGCACTTGTCACCCCAACTGACTTTTTGGTAGATGTAAGTTAAGTTTCAGTGAAGTTAACTTTTTGAAGTGGTAAGCTTCAAATTTAAAGTAAAAAATTATATCACCTTTGATAATCTCTTTCAATTCATTAACATCCATGTATTCTGTCGATTCTTTTTTTCCAGATTTTCAGTAAATAATACCTAGATCTTTCAGCTAACTCTTTCACATAGTGTATTGTTAACAGTCTTTTTGAACGAGCCAGCCAAATAGCTCAGCAGATTTAAGTTCCTGCAAGCAGGCACAGGGGCTGGGGGTTTGATCCCCAGGCCTGCCTTGCCGGTCCCAACCCCTAGGCACGCTGAGAGAGCAGTTGAGACTGGGTGTGGTGGTGCACACCTGTAACCTCAGCTCCTGGGAGGCTGTAAACAGGCAGATCAATATGAGTCCAACCTAGTAGTGAGACCCTGAACACCCTGTAGACCTTTCCCTAAAATACAGAGAAAGTCTTTTTGAGTAGGTATCTTAAAAAAATTATAGAAAATACAATTTTTTAGTCAGAATGTTAAGTGGAACAGAACCAGACTTCATGGTTTCTTCGGTTTTTCAGTGTTAGAAAAATATAAAAGCCTACCTAGGGGCCAGGGAGATGGCTCAGTAGAATAAGCACTTGCCTGGCAAGCCAAGGGCCTGAGTTCAATCCCCGATTCCACAAAAAAATAGTCTACCTAAGTACTTGTTTTTAATCAGCCTGGGTCAGCAGTTGTTTTTATTTTGAAATGATAGTAATTGCATATATTTAGAGTGCACAATGTAACATTTCAGTGTGTGCATATAGTGTGTGATAGCCAGATCAGAGTAATCAGCAGATGTACCCAAACATTTATTATTTCCTTGTATTAGGGACATTCAAAATCCTCTCTACTGAGTATTTTGAAACATTCATTTACTTACTGTCAATCATAGTTGCCCTACTATATATAGGATATTAGGAGTTATTCCTCGTATTTATCTGCATTTGTGTACTGGTTAAACATTCTTCTCCCATTTCCCTTCTTATGGCCTTCCTAGGCTCTAGCAGTAATTCTTCTAAGTAGTTATTTTTTATAAACTATATATTTTAACAAAATGTAAAAATCTTAGACAAGTGTTTCAGTAATAAAAGCCTGAGTTCTGACTGGGAATGGTGGTACACACTTGGAACTCCAGCAATCAGGAGGCTGAGCCAGGATGATTAACCCAATTTAAGGCCAACCTGGACTACATAGTGAGTTCAAGGATAGCCTGAGCCACATGACAAGTGCCTGTCTCAAAAAAAAGCCCACCTGAGTTCTGGAACCTAACCTTGAGTCATGTAACTCTCTTTTTTTATGTGTTGGAATTCAAAATACCTCCCTCAAGGAATTGTTTTGAGATTATAATTGAATTCATGTATATCACTGGGGAGAATGCGTGGTACAGATTAAACACAGTATAAGCGATATTATCTAATAAGCTTTTTATTATGTAGAAAGTCTGCTGATAAGGATAAGTAATCTCGTTCATATAAATGAATCTTCCCCTTGGAAATTTAAATTGCCTTTTTTTTTAGCATGTTAATATTTTATAGGTACAGGCAATTAAACTTCTGGTAAGGTGGCTGTTGGGTATGAAAAACAACCAGTCTAAATCTGCCAATTCAACTCTTCGCTTGTTATCGGCAATGTTGGTTAGTGAGGGTGACCTGACAGAGCAAAAGAGGATCAGGTGAGATTTTTCTGTCTTCCCAATTTCCTTAGCTCAGAAATTTTTGTAAGGGTTTACGTGGGATTTATTTACCTAACATAGTAATTGTTCTTTATGCTTTGAGATCAAATTTTACGTGCTCACTTAGGGCTCATGTCCTTTAGAGTGCTTTTGTTTTTAAAAGTTTTTCTTTGCTTCTGAAGACTCAAACTATCAGTAACTTTCTAGTCGTAATGAATGTAGTGTCACAGTTAACACCAGTATGTGAATCAATTACACAAATTTTTTTGGATTTCTGTTCCTTAAAACAATGCTATCAGTGCCTGCCTTCATTGAACTTAGCCTGTGTTAAGGTGATAGAACAAGTGATGAACGTATGTACCATAATACTAATAAAATTCTTAGTGGTGGGGCCGGGGAGATGGCTCAGTAGAATAAGTGCTTCTCTGGCAAGCGCAAGGGCCTAAGTTCAATCCCCGGTCCTGCAAAAAATAAATAAATAAATAAATAAATAAATAAATAAATAAATAATTCTTAGTTGTGCTTCAGAGAAGGAAGAGTTGAAGCCTCCTGGTGGGTTCCATGTAAGATAGGATATGGTTCTACATAGGCAAAAATTAAAGCAAATTGTTTTCTGTTTCTACAGGTTTTCAGTATTGAAGCCTATAAAATTGCAGTCTCCTTTTTGTTTCTTTCAAAATAGAAACAAAGCCCAATGAGGCATGATGGCACAAGCCTATAATCCCAACCTTTGGGAGACTGAGGCACGAGAATCAGCACAAGTTTGAGGCCAGCCTGGCCTACATAGAGAGACTCTTGTCTCAAGGAAAAAAAAAAAAAGAAACCTCAATTTTTCAGTTTCCTTCTTTCTTTCAAATTCTAGCAGAGACACCTAAAAGATTAGTACTTTGTTAATCTATTTCTACTTTATACTTGTATGAGTATGAGAATTTAATCATTCATTTATGCGTTCATTATTTATTGAGCACTGTGTGGTACCAGATACTGTTGCATTATTTAAATGAATTTTGTTTATTTGGTATTTGATTTTTTGAGGCAGTGTTTTACTAGGTAGCCCAGGCTGGCCTCAAACTCATGGCAATCCTGCCTCAGCCTCCTGAGTGGGGGGATTATAGGCATGTGCTACCGTACCCAGTCATTTTTCTTTCGTGTTATTGGGGTTGAACCCAGGATCCTCACACAGAACTATATCCTTAGTTTTTTTTTGTTTTGTTTTTTAAGGTAGGGTAGTCTTAAATTGTTCAGACTCTGGGTAGCCCAAAGCCTCCTGTTTACCAAAGAATCATTCACCTACCGAGCTGTTTCCCAGCCCTGAAGATGTTTAACATTACTAATACCTCTTTTTGCATTATCAAATGGGGGTTTTTGTTTTTGCTCAGTGGAATCAGGAAAAGGAGCTTAATCATTTTTCTGTGTGCAAGATGTACTCATCTGCAGGGCAGAGTGACTCATACCTATGATAACACCTTCTTGGGAGGCTAGGCGGATTTGAGTTTGAGGCCAACCTTTAGTAAGGCCTTACCTCAAAATAGAAAAGTAGGGCTAGGGTGTAGTTCAGTGATACTGCTCTTTTCCAGCATACATTAGGCTTTGGGTTGAATTCCCATCACTGCAATAAAAAAATTTCTCATTTCTCAATCTTATTTTTGGTTCATTTTATTTGTTTGTTTGTTTGTTTGGTGCAGGGTCTTGCTGTGCAGCTTGAACTTGAACTGTCTCAGGCCTCCCCAACGCTGGGATTACAGGCATGTGCCACCTTGCCCAGTTTCAGTGGCTGGCTTGTGGCATGCAGTGCTGGAGATCAGACCCAGGTCCTTGAGCTTTCCAGATAGGCGCTTAGACTGCTGTGGCTCTTTACTTTTTTAAAAATGTATATAATTTGGTACAGGAACTCAGTACATAGCTCAATCTTGTAGTGATCCTCCTGTATTTGCCTCCCCAGTGCTGGGATTATAGGCGTGTGCCACCATGTCTGGTCTTGGTGGCCTGCTTAGCACACCCAGTGGCAGGGGCAGGGCCAGTGCCAGCAAAGCAGGTAATGCCAGGATTGAACCTTTTTTTTCCTTTGATTTTCTACATTTAGAAAAGATCCCTTCCCTTGCCTAAGTAGGTGTTTAGTACACTGACTTATCTTGCTGGCCATTATGGCTCATTATTTTTATACTTGATGAATAATAAAAGTCATAAAAATATACATACAGACATTTTTATCTCGGTACTTTATATCAAATATTTTTCAAATTTTTAATCAATTTTTTATCAAAATATTTTTATCATGAAAATATTGGGATATAAATTTAAATCATTCAATCTTAATTCAATTTTATATGTATCATGATATTAGCTTGAATTCTAAAAAAATCATACAACTCCACATCCAAGCAGGCTAAGCTTCTGTAAAACATTTAATTTTCTAAGCCTCAGTTTCCTCCTCTGTAAGAGTGAAAATGAAATCAGACACCTGGATGGTGCTTCTGTACTGCTTGGCACACAATAGGCATTCACATGATTGCTGTTTTACCTGCTGCAGAAGCCATTGAGAGTCCCTCACTATTAACAGTTTTCACTTTAATCTAGTTAACCTCTGAACACTTTGTTTTCCTCTACTTGTGTGCTAAGCAAGATTCCCAGGCATTCTTCCCCATCTCCTGATGTCTTCAAAACACGAAGCTGAGCTATGTTCCAAATAGAACATGTATGGGCTGGTGAGATGGCTCAGTGGTCTAAAGCACCTACTTAGAACAAGCTTAGCAAAGCACAGGGACCACGGTTCAATCCCCCAGCACCACATGCCAGCCCGCCCCGCCCCCTGGTGGGCTGAGCTGGCCACACACACACACACACACACACACACACACACAAATAAATAAAATTAAAAAAAAAAATAGAACATGTAGTAGGGAAACTGCATTCTTTCGTTTTCATTCACTGTCACACCATTGTTAGGTCATAGAAGTTCATGAACTGAGGTTGTGTGTACCAAGGCTGCTTAGATGCCCTTGGAAAACTTCATTCCATGGAAAGAAGGCAGCCCAGGAACTATATCAGAACTCAATATCCTTTCCTTTTTGGTATTTTCCTGACAGTGTTGCCCTCCTAACTACTTCCCTGCCATTTTATCAAATGTGTATTTTTAAGACTAGTTTCCTATTATGTGTGTATATGTATATCCATAAAAATGTAGAAAATCAAAGAAAAAGAACAAAAAATTAAAAAATAAAAATATAAAGAATTAATATAAAATGATACTGAGGATATTTTTCCTTTTTTAATTCTATCGAACATATATTCTTGAGATGAGGGCTCCAGATCCTAATGTAACCGCCCTTCAGAGCATTGCAGTTGTTTGTAGTCAGAGTAATTAAGCAGAGTTTTTCGGCTGTGATACAGATCAAGCTAGAGCAGGACTAAAAATGAAGGCCAATAAATTTGTTATCAGAAAGTCAGAGTAAATTGAATAGTTTTCCCTGTTAAGTTTGTGAGCTCAGAAAAGTAACTTTTTCAGGGACCAGCAAGATAGCTTAGGGAACGGGAACTAAAGCACCTGCTTAGACAAGCACAGGGATCGCTGTTGGATCCTGGCACCACATGCCACACCAGTCCCACCTCCAGGGCAGGCTCAGCAGGGCAGAGTTCAGGCATGGTGGCGCACGTCTGTAATCCTGGCACTGAAAGGGCTAAAAGGAGGAGGATCACCACGAGTCCGAGCTGCATAGTGAGACTCTTTAACAACCAAATACATAAAAATAAATAACTTTCTCATATTTCCACATTATTGACTTCTTAAAAGCATAAATTATACCTTAGATGTTCCATTCAAAGGGGGATCAGAACTCCAGGCATGGTAGTACATACACATTTGTAATCCAAACTACAGAGAAGGCTAAAGCAGAAACGTGACAGTAATGAAGCCAGCCTAGGCAATTTAATGAAACCCTGTCTCAAACTAAATAAGGCTAAGTTTGTAGCTTAGCCCTTTCTGTTCTATTGCCCATTCACCCCTCTCCCCACCTAATAAAAGGATCAGAGCATTGTTATATGTGATAATGGTTCTAGGAAATGTTTATTTTTTTTTTGTTTGTTTATAGTAAATCTGATATGTCTCGCTTGCGATTAGCTGCTGGTAGTGCCATAATGAAGCTTGCTCAGGAGCCTTGTTACCATGAAATTATTACTCCAGAACAGTTTCAGCTCTGTGCACTTGTTATTAATGTAAGTATTTTGTGAAATATCTGCCTTCAAAGTTAAATCCAGTGTCAGGGGTATAGCTGAGTGGCACAGCGCCTGCCTGGCAAGCACAAGGTCATGAGTTTGATTCCCTGTACCAAAAAAAGAAAGGTTGTACGAAGTTAAATTTATTTATTTTCTGTGTTTTCAGATCCACTCAGTGTGCTCTAAAGAGATTGCTATTATTTAAATATCTTTCAAATATTAAATGATTTATTTCCCCAATACAACTAGTATTTAAAAAAATTTAAGATACTTAAAAAACTCTTTGCCATTTTAAATATTTCTCATTTTATGCTGCTATAGGATGAGTGTTACCAAGTAAGGCAGATATTTGCTCAGAAGCTGCATAAGGCACTTGTGAAGCTGCTCCTCCCATTGGAGTATATGGCAATCTTTGCCTTGTGTGCCAAAGATCCTGTGAAGGAGAGAAGAGCACATGCACGGCAATGTTTACTAAAAAACATCAGTATAAGAAGGGAGTACATTAAGCAGAACCCTATGGCTACTGGTAAGCAACTGACAGTTCCCAACTGAACATGTTTATTCTTGTCAGTATATCAGTCTGTTAGGGGAGGTCATTTATTTCTCTTGCAGTTTATGATAAAACTGGTAGTTTTATAGAGTATTGTTGTTATAGTTATGCTTAGTTTAAAAACCAGCATCTTAAATTTTGAGTCTTGTTTATATGAGAAAGTTTTTGTATAATTGTATTTTTCTTAGGTAATCAGTATAATTTGAACACATGGCTCAGAGTAAAATTTTACCTTTATAATCTTCAAATGCCTTAAGCTTTTAGTATCTTTGAATCTTACATAAAAGTATTTTGGTAGTATCATCTAGATAATATGTTGCCTTTAGTTTGTAAATAATATGGAAACTGAAGTTGTTAGAACTCAAACCTAGAAACATTTCTAAAAATTGTTGTAAAGTCATGCATGGTGGCACACATGCCTCTAATCATAGCACTTGGGAGGCTAAGCCTGTGAGTTGGAGGTGAGATCCTGTCTCAAAAAATTTAAAATAAAGCTTCTATACTGTTGTTAATCATAATGTTTTCACTATAGAAAAATTGTTGTCGCTGTTGCCTGAATACGTGGTTCCATACATGATTCACTTGCTTGCCCATGATCCAGATTTTACAAGATCACAAGATGTTGATCAGCTTCGTGATATCAAAGAGTAAGTCTTACATTTTGGAAGAATTCACATTGTTTTTACTTTTTAAAACAATATTGTTTTTCATATTGTACTTCCCATTAGATTAAAAATTTTTTTGTTCATTCATTGTAAAATTGTCATCTTTCAAAATTGTTTTCTTCTAGCAATTGTTTCCTTTGATTTGTTTTTGTGTGCAGTTACTTAAATGTCTTAATTGGTTTCTATTGTTTAGGTTGAGTATGTTAATTTTTATACATATGATTCTTACTGTTTATGTTAAGCTGAGAATCAGTTAGAAAATTGAAGGGCCGTGAGATAGCTCAGCGGACTAAGCACTTATTTAGGCAAGCACAGGGATAGAGTTCGATCCCTAGCACCACACTGCATGCCAGCCCTGGCCAAAATTTAGAAACTCAAAAAATAAAAATGTGTCTCTGGGTCTAAGGAGGAGTTCAGGGATAAGCATTTGCCTAGCCTGTGTGAGGCATTAGGAAATAATTAGACTCACCTTTATGTGTATCTGCATGATACTGCATTATTCAGCATGGTGACTCACACCTTTTATTTCACTTGGGCCACTGAAGACAGGATTTCAAGTTCAAGTCCTGTGAAGGCAACTTAGACTCTATTGCAAAATAAAAGGCTCAGGATAGTTTAAGTGAAGGTTCATGGTTCAGTCCCCAATCAGTATTGCCCAATTTAAAAAAAAAAAAAAAGTAATACATGAAATACTTTGTGGCAAGACAAACATTTAATGAGGAGTAGAAATTGCCGTATGGTATAGCATCCAAGAGTAAAAGGGAATGAGGACTTTCTACAAATGACCTCTAAGAAACCTGAGAACAATGTTTATATTTTCTCATTGCTGATATTTCAGCTTGTATTTTCTTAGAGTTTTCTGTGTAGGACATTAAGTCTTATACCTAAATGATTATAATGGGGCTGGGGATATAGGTCAGGGGCACAGCACCTGCCTGGCAAGCTCAAGATCCTGAGTTCAGTTCATGGTACCAAAAAAAAAAAAAAAAAATTATAACTCATACACTTTTAAGTCTGCAGTTTTGAGAAATGTATTAGAACTTTTATGGAGAGAAAATGTATGTGTCTTTAGATTTCAACAGACTTAAGTTTTACTTCCAATACTTAGTTTCAGAATTTTCTGGATCATGGATGGAGGCACAAATTTCTAATCTCAGCTACTGCACTTAGGAGGACACTCACAAGTTCAGGCCCAAACTGGAAAACTTAGTGGGCTCTGCCCTGGATGTCAGCTCAGTGATGAATCGTTTGCCTATATGCTCAAGGTCCTGAGTTCAAACCCTGGAACTGTATATCACACTTCCTCATCAAAAAACCAAGACTTACTGGGCTTCATTTGACTTTTCTGTGAAATACATGATGATTTTTATGTTTGTTTGTTTTGTGTTTTAGGGAAGGGTCTATAGGGTCTCACTACTAGATCAGACTCAGAGTGATCTGCCTGTTTACAGCCTCCATAGAGCTGGGATTACAGGTGTGGTGCTACCACATACAGTCTCAATCGCTGTCTCAGTGCCCCCCTGCGGCCAGGGCCAGCACTGCAGGTCCAGGGATCAAACCCCTGCCTCTGTGCCTGCTTGCAGGCACTTTAATCCACTGAGCTATTTGGCCAGGCCTTTTTATGTTTGTATTACTTGAAAATTCTGTTTCTTGCTTAGAAAACAACTTTTATTTAGGGATATTCCTGAAAATACTTTCATATCTATAAAAATGATACATATATTTGCTTACAATACAAGCTCTATGTTTTTTAATTCATGAAACACACTCTGTCTAAAAACCTTTTAGCTGTGTGCAAATTGCTAGGTAACCTGAATTTGTAGCTCAGTGGTAGTAGACTTGCCTAGCATATACAAGGTCTTAAGTTCAATCCTCAGTACCAAAAGAAAATAATAATTTTTATTTTTTTAAATTGCAAGGCAAGCTAGGGGTTAAATATTAGGTATTAAAGTGAGCATTCTACCACTAAGCTACATCCCCAGCTTTTTTTATTTTGAGACAAGGGTTTTTGCTAATTTCTCCTTGAACTCTTACCTTAGCCTCCCACAGTGGTAGGATTTACAGGTATGCACCAATGAGCTCAGGTTACTGAAATTCTCCATATGTGTGGATGTTAGTTTCCTTATCAGGCATGTTATTTCACTTTTTTTTCTTTTTCCTTGTAGTACTAGGGATTGAACCCAGGATCTTCTCACTGAACTACGTCTCTAAACTATTTTTAACTTAAATCATTATATGCTTGTGATCCTTCTGTCTCAACCTTCTAAAGAGTTGGAATCACAGCAACATTGTGAGACACTACATCAAAATTTTAAAAAATAAAGATTTCGGGATATAAGTTAGTAAGGTGGCCATAGATTTGGTAATACCAGGGAAAAAGTAATACATTTAAATTGTTTTTTTAATAGTATCACATAAAGGTTCAGGCTCTTTTCTTTCTTGTGAATATCTGGTTTTTCTAACTGTCTGTTGAAGAGATGATTTAGTCCTCCAAACACTGGTCTTCATACCTTTGTTAAAAATTAGTTGTCAAAACCCTAGATGTGTTGGAATAAGCCTGTGTTTCCTGTAGTTTGGGAGGCAAAGGCAGGAGGATCACAGATTCTTGAGCAATTTGGCAAAAATGCTGTCCAAAAATTTTAAAAGTGGGGCAGGGTTGGTATGTAACCGTGAGAAGGCCATGGATTCAATCCTTACAAGAAAAAAAAAATTAGACATCACATAATTTGGGCCTGTGTGTAAGGATTGATTTCCCAATTCTCAGTTTTGTTCGTGCTCTCTTTCTACCTGTATAGCATATGACATTAGGTTTGTAGTAACTTTGAAAATTCAAAGTATGGATCCTGTGACACCTAGGAATAGTGAGGCTTGTTTGATGCTCATGTCCCACCCTACCCAGCCACTAAATCCAGGGCCACCACAGAGGTGCAGGAAGTAGGCTTCTCCCCCAGGGAAGAGAGAGAGGAACCTGAGCTGTTTGTTGAATCCTCTAGGGGCTTGTCTGCCAGACAGGAAGCAAGACAGACTGCAGTACCCAGGGGTGCAGAGTAGGAAGGCTCAGGAGAATTGGTGGCCCAGGTGGTTGGATCCTGCTAGGGGGAGCAGCCTGATAAGGAAACAAGGAGAGGCTTGACCAGAGCCCCTGCCCTCAGGTCAGTGTCGTAGTAACTTCCGTTCCCAGGAAACAGGGGTCTATCCCTGGACCACCAGGTTTGAGATACGGAGGCCTGGTCATGTGAGGGGCGAAGCCTAGCAAGGGACTAAGGAGAAGGGTGGCCAGGGCACTTTGGGGGGGCGTGGCCTCACCTCAGGAGGGGGTGGGTCCTATACCCCAAGGTTTGGGAGCAACAGGCCTGTTAGAGTTTGGGGCAGACCTTAGCTGGGGACTGTGGAGAAGTGTGGCCTGAGCACCTGGGCTGTGGGCTGTCAAGGCAGAGGGTATAGCCAGTGTGGCCTGGGTTTGGGAGGAAGATGGGCCCAGCCCAGGACCCCTGGATTTGGGATCAATAGGCCAGAGGCTGAGCAGTCCACTTTGGGGGCAGAGCCCAGTAGGACAGAGGAGAGGTGCAGCCAGGACACCTGTGCAATGAATGGGCTGCTTCACAAAAGGGGCCATGTGGCCTTAGTCCTGCAGGGCCACTGGCCTAGCCCAGACTCCAACATTTGGGTACACCAGGGCTGGCCTCAGGATGGGCCAACACGCTTCTAATGCTTTTATCTTTTTTTGCAAGATTATTTTCTTTTCTTTTTTTTTAATTTTTTTTTTTTTTTACATTTTTGTGTGTGTGTGTGTGTGTGTGTGTGTGTGTGTGTGGCCAGCTCAGCCCACCAGGGGGCGGGGCGGGCTGGCATGTGGTGCTGGGGGATTGAACCGCGGTCCCTGTGCTCTGCTCAGCTTAGCTTGTTCTAAGTAGGTGCTTTAGACCACTGAGCCATCTCACCAGCCCCTTTCTATGCATTTTTAATTGAGATTTAATGGGCATAGTATTTAATTTGCTTTGAGGAGTAGGACTAGTACTATAAATTTTAAATTTTCCTTTTTTGTCTTTTTGAGACAGGGTCTTAGTATGCTTCACTGAAGCCACTTCAGTGTTGCTTTGAGCTCACTTTGTAGTCCAGGCTGGTCTTGAACTCAAAATAATCCACCTGCCTTAGCCTCCTGAGTGCTGGGATTAAAAGTTGTGCACCAACGTACTCAACTCCTTCCAGTTAATTAATACAGGATGTCTTTTCTTTTACTTAGCTCAAGTGCAAGAGAATTAACCAAGCAGGGCCTTTGAACTGAGCTACAGTACCAGCCCTATTTTTATTTCCAGGGGACAATCTGGAATCAAACCTGTAATATGCCTCAGACTCCAGATGCTGGGATTGCAGGCATGAGCCCCCATGCCTGGTTTGTATGTGGCCTTTCTCAGGTTGAGGAAATTCTCTTCTATGCCTAATTAAGCTTGGTTTCAGTTATGCCAAAACCATGAACATTTACATATATGAGACACGTCTTAACATTGCAACATTTTCTAAAGGGCAACTTTGATGTCTGTATAATGTATTGTTTTATAATATACCTATTTGACTTTCATACTTTAAAATGTATCAAAGAATTGAGTTTCTAATGCAATGAGAATGCTTCCTCACCCTGTCCTATAACTAAGAGTCATTCTAATGCAACAGTTCTAGTAATTCAGTAGAACTCTGAATCCAAAGAATTGATGAGGGCTGGGGCCAAAGAGATAGCTTGGCAGACTAAAGCACCTGCTTAGGCAAGTGCAAAGACCATGGTTCAGTCTCCACCACCACATGCCTCACCAGTCCTGCCCCAGGGTGGGCTGAGCTGGCCAAAATCAGGCATAGTGGCCTGATTTTGGCCAGCTTGTAATCCCAGTGCTGGGAGGCTGAAAACAAGAGGATCACCATGAGTTTGGGCTACATAGTGAGACCCTTCAACAACCAGATACATTAAAAGGGGGGTGGGGGGGCTGCCCCTTAGTACAGTTCTTTAAGTGGCTGCTTCAACAAAGCCGTCAGGATCAGGTTGCTGTGGTTCGATCCCCACAACTCCAGCCAGCCAAACCTGCCCTGAAGGCATTTGTAGCAAAAAAAAAATCCTTATTCCATTTTGGGGCCGGGGAGATGGCTCAGTGGAATAAGCACTTCTCTGGCAAGCTCAAGGGCCTGAGTTCAATCCCCAGTTCCACCAAAAAAAAAAAAAAAAAAGAATTGATGAGGGCTGGGTAGATAGCTTGGTGGTCTAAGTGCCTGCCTGGCAACAAAAAGACCCGAGTTTATCCCCTGTACCACATGCCGTGCTGACCCCAGAAATGGCATGGTGGCACATGCCTGTAATCCCAGAGCTGGGGAGGCTGAGACAGGGGGATCACTACAAATCCAAGCTGTGTAGTGAGACCCTGTACCAAATAAACAGAACAAAAGAATTGATAAAGCAGTTCCCATCTTCACATAAAGAAACAGAACTCAAACTTGAGTCTGTCTTCAGCTTTCTCCAGCATACAACTCCTCATATATGCGTACTATATTTATGTTGTGTATTTTTAATGAGATTTTTAATAAAATTAGCCCTTTTTTTGCCCTCATTTTAATTCTGGTTCTATCTTTCTATGTGTGTAACAGCAGACAGGTAACAGAGAGGTTCTTTATATGTAAAATGATTTTTTTACATGCTTTTCATAGTTGAGAGGACAATATAAAGTGCTTAGCTTATTGCCCAATGGATAGTAAATACTCACTGAATGTTAACTATTATTTGTTGTCTGTCCTATTCTCCGTTATTTGGTTGTTCACATTCCAGTTAATCTAGTTAATAAGTATTACACAAATTATCCACTTTTTTTAATCCATTCTAATTTCTTAAAATATTTGCACATTGCTGTATTAATAAAGCAATAGTCCTTTTGTATATCATAACATTAAAAACAAACCCCACCCTCAGGTTTGTTTAGATTCCCCAAGTGATTCTGATGTTTTGTTAGCATGATTTGTGGTTCACTTTTACTTAGAAATTCAGATATCCTAGGGGGCCAGGGAGATAGCTCAGTAGAATAAGCACATGTCTGGCAAGCGCAAGGGCCTGAGTTCAATCCCCGGTTCCACCAAGAATAAAAAGAATTCTCAGATACCCTAATTGCAACTTTTATTTATGTTCAGTAAGTCTCCATCTTAACAAACTTTGAAGTTGCACATTTTCATGGGCATACTGTGTAAGACTCACTTTGTCATATAAGAACAAATCCGAGTTATCATTCTTCTGCAATGGAACACATTCAAAGTCAGGGCCTTACTGTGTTAATGACACATGGATAGCCACAAAAATGGTTGAAAATGTAACTGTTCAGGTGAGCTGCTAATTCTCATACTCGTCATCCTTACATTCAATTCAGATTTGTGTTTCAGCGTGATGACATCATTCATAAGCCTTCTGTGTAACTCATACATAGTCCAAATGCCAGAACTATGCCAATGCTGATTTGCTGAGCATTAATTGCTATGTATTATGGCACTTCCAGTCATCTACATGTTCACTGAACATGTATACTACTGTGTAATTCTTTCTATGCTTTATGAAACTGTCAGTTTCTCTTGTTATTTGTTCATTTTTAATATATTGTGTTTTTTATCTGAATATCATTGACAGGATAATAATTACTGTTGGTAATTAGTGGGGTTTTTTTGTGTGGGTTTTTTTTAATGTATTTGGTATAGGATCTCACAACACTCGTAGTGATCCTCCTGTATTCAGCCTCCCCAGCGCTGGGATTACAGGAATGCACCAACACACCCAGTGGCAGGCTCAGCATGCCCGAGGAGGGGTGGTGGGGTGGGCAGTGTGTGTGTTGCTGGGGATAGTGTTTTCTTTATACTTTACTTCTGTTTCATTTAGAACTTACTGATAAGGAAGGTATTTCATTAAACAAAAGCAGCTAATGTAGTCTCTTTAACATCTTTACTATCTAGGTGCCTATGGTTTATGCTTGAAGTTTTAATGACAAAGAATGAAAACAATAGCCATGCCTTTATGAAGAAGATGGCAGAAAACATTAAATTAACCAGAGATGCCCAATCTCCGGATGAATCCAAGACAAATGAAAAACTATATACAGTATGTGATGTGGCTCTGTGTGTCATAAACAGTAAGAGTGCTCTGTGTAATGCAGACTCACCAAAGGATCCAGTCCTCCCAAT